>NW_027397075.1:5563400-5634881 GCF_003265705.2 Callorhinus ursinus | reverse complement strand
ATGGATAAAGAAGATGTGGTATATATATACAGTGGAATATTATGCAGCCATCAAAAGGAATGAGATCTTGCCATTTGCAACGACGTGGATGGAACTGGAGGGTGTTATGCTGAGTGAAATAAGTCAATCAGAGAAAGACATGTATCATATGATCTCACTGACATGAGGAATTCTTAATCTCAGGAACAAACTGAGGGTTGCTGGAGTGGTGGGGGTGGGAGGGATGGGGTGGCTGGGTGATAGACATTGGGGAGGGTATGTGCTACGGTGAGCGCTGTGAATTGTGCAAGACTGTTGAATCACAGATCTGTACCTCTGAAACAATGCAATATATGTTAAGAAAAAAAAGAAGAAGAAGATAGCAGGAGGGGAAGAATGAAGGGGGGTCATTAGAGGGGGAGACGAACCATGAGAGACGATGGACTCTGAGAAACAAACTGAGGGTTCTAGAGGGGAGGGGGGTGGGGGGATGGGTTAGCCTGGTGATGGGTATTAAAGAGGGCACATTCTGCATGGAGCACTGGGTGTTATACGCAAACAATGAATCATGGAACACTACATCAAAAACTAATGATGTAATGTAGGGGGATTAACATAACATAATAAAAAATATGTTAATGACCAAGAAATACAAAAAAAAAAAAAAAAAAAGCCCCCTGTCAATTCTGAGCATCAAATCCAGGACTATGGCAGCCATCTGAGAAGGTCCAATCTGAGGAAAGGGCCACGTGGAGTGGCGGGCGGGGGGGCAGTGAGCAGATTCACAGCAAGATCCAGATCCTCGAGTTGGCCTGGCTGAGAGCCTGAACCAGGCCTAGCCTTCTATGCGATGAGATGATAAACCTCCTTATTCTCTGTGCAAGCTGGCTAGTGTTTCCTGGTATAGCCAACAGGGACTAATACTACCCTATGCTTTTTACAACAGTAACTCTCCTTTTGGGGTGACTGGTAATCCACTTTTAAACACTACATAAATTGGCTTTTGGAAGCTCTTACAAAAGAATGGACTTCCCTTGCTTTCCAGCTGGTCCCAGGATGGTTCCTGGATAGGGTGGAACTCCATGAGAACACTATTTTGTCAGTGACTTTCTCGACATCCCTTCTCGGGCTCGTGAAATCGCTTTCGGGGCACCTGGATGGCGTCAGTTGGTTAAGCGTCTGCCTTTGGCTCAGGTCATGATCCCAGGGTCCTGGGATTGAGCCCCGCATCGGGCTCCCTGCTCAGTGGGAAGCCTGCTTCTTCTCCCTCTCCCACTCCCCCTGCTTGTGTTCCCTCTCTCACTGTGTCTCTCTCTGTCAAATAAATAAAATAAAAATTTTTAAAAAATGAAATTGCTTTCCCAAGCATCACACATTCAATGGGACCGAGGCATGGACCCAAGGCAGTGCAGCGGCACAGAAGAGGGGCAAGGGGGTTCGGTTGCCTCAGGCCACGTCTGTATGACAACTCAGAGGCAATTTGGAGGTGAGAAACAGACAACACACACTGGAGGCAGAGTGTGTCATTACAAGACCCAAAATGTGGTCAATCAAAAACAAAGAAGGGCAATCTTCTCCTCCCTTAGATTTCAAGCTTTGCACATTGAAGATTAAATGTGGAAAATGCTACATGGCATAATTTTTTGAAACAAACCGATGGCGCTGTAACTATTATCCTTAAATATTAAGTGTCAGTGGTGACTGATCTTAAGTACCTGGACCATGGGCTCGGAAACTACAGTCTGCTGTCTGTTTTCCTATAAGATGTATGAATGAAGAATGCTTCTTAGCTTTTTAAATGCCTCTAGGTAGGTTTATATAAGCACCTATGTAATACCCTTAATTTTGCCTCTTGGCCCACAAAGCCAAATAATATGTACTATCCGGCCATTTACAGAAACCATCTGCCAACCTAGATGTCATTGTAGGGATTCTTTTTTATTATTTTTTCTTTTTTTTGGAAAAACTTAAAAGATTCAGATGAATACAAAAAATAATTTATATTCCCACCACCCACAGATAACATCTTGTAAGATCTGCTTTCACAGTTTTTAAGAATGAAAAAATTGTAATTATATGATTTTTATACAATTATAGCCCACGTCCCCTTCGATCGCCACCTGTTATACCAGAGGCACTTGGCTTTAGCTTTAAGGATGGGTACCTCTGACCAGAGGGTCAGCGACCTTGACAAGGTTAAGACAGCTGTTGATCGAAAGACAGGAAATGGGGACAGTGATCACAGTGCTTCTATGTACTGATGGATGATTCATACAGAAAAGACTTCTTTCCCTTGAAAGCTGTCTCTGTCATGATATATGGGCTTGGCACAGAGTAGGCAACCCCCAACATCTACTGGATTGAATGGGTGCCCCCATCAAAACAAATGTTTGATGGAGTGATATCATCATAAAGACGCAGCCATCAAGTAAAGGTGGTTATGAATGAAAAGAAGGATGAAAAAAAAAAGGATACAGGAAGAAGGGAAGAAATGTCCCGATATGTTAGCTATCCAACCAACAGGTATGAAACAATTCTCACGTTCTTATGGGAAACCATGGCCCTAACAACTAGGTAGCAAGGCAAGTATTTGCACGGCTTCAGACGTGATTTCTGGAGAGAGTAATTTAAATATTAGAAACAAATGTCTCATGCATCATGAAGTCCCCTCTAAGACATCTACATTGACTGTAATTCTCTGGTTCCTTCCCTGACTTTTCCCCCTAGGCCGAGCTTCTTGAGGGTAGGACCGATGCTTACAATTCAGTGTTCCTGCAGTTTCCAAATGCAGAGAATGTGTGCACTAAGGGTTCAACATGTAAAGATGAATGTGACAATAGACAAAGCAAACCCCAGTGTTCAAGAGTTCCAGTAACTCTTCCAATCAGAACGCTGAATCTCTTCAGCAAAATATGACTGAAGGTCACATCTGGCTTTAGCAAGACCAATTTTAGGCATGGGTTTCATAAATAAAAAATGGAAAAGCATTTTTAGTTTAAGATTTGGACCTATTTGTGCACAAAGAAGTTCGAGACAGTAGTTATCACAGAGAAAAAGCGAAAAGACTTAAGTGTCCAATAAGGGCAAAAGAGTTCAATGAACATGGTATGTCTATGTGTAGTTAAAATATTGGTGGTTTGGGGAACATTTTTAATGACACATGATAATGCTGTGTAAGACATCATCTTCTGCTTCTAAAATGCTCATAGGATAAGATCTCAGCTGTATGAAAAGAAGGAACTCCTTAATAACAAGAAAATGTTAATGAAGAGATTGTTTATAAATGAAGCCCCCTCTGAAAGAAAAACAAAACAAAACTCACCTTGTACAACCCAGCAGAGGCACCTTTGTGTTGAATCACAAATCATGCTAAAGACATGGGATTTCAGAAAGCCAATGAAAAGACACTTGGAGAATGGCCAGAATTGGGAGAAGGGAAAGTCATTAACATGGAAGGCTCTAGCAGAAGAAACACACAGACGTATACACAGGAGAGTTCCCGAGAAGGGCAATAATCAAATTACTGATGGATTCAAAAAGAGACCCTTAGGGAAACTGATGAAACCTGCAATTATTTTTCTCTCATGCAAAAATGGCCCTCGGTGATGCTGCTGTCAAATGCACAATGCCGTCGAACGATTATTTTAGACTGTTTAGACCAAGGAAACCAAGTTAACGCTTGATTCATTCTTTGTTCATTCTAAGAGTTGGCACACATTTGCAATAACAACCAACGTTTTATCAAATACAAGTTGATGTAAATGGATTGCCATGATTTGTCTCTTTTTGCAAGGTAATGTCCCAAACCAACCCTTTTTTTTTAAAGATTTATTTATTTTAGAAAGAGAGAGCGAGAGCACGTGCTCGAGCACACCTGCCCTCTGTAAGGGAAAGGGGCTGAGGGACAGAATCCTAAGCAGGCTCCACACCCAGCATGGGCTCCATCCCACGACCCTGAGCTGAAATCCAGAGTCGGATGCCCACCCGACTGAGCCACCCAGGTGCCCCAAGCCAACCTTTATTTTTATTTCATCACTCTTGGCTAAGAGCTACAGTTCCCATGTTTTAGGTAACTTTTTCTGGTGCCCATTATCCTTGGGTAAGAGCCGCCCTGGACTTGAGTCTATAGGGGTGGTACAGATCCCTCCCTGCTTTCCAACAGCATCTGTCTGCAGAAGGTGTGATTTACATACTCAAGATCAAAGGACGAGCTGAGGAGCTCACTCTGAAAGAAAGGCTGCTGCGTGCTGAGGCCAGAGGTGCCTTCCTCACCCTGCAGGTGTGCTCCCTGCAGCCTCACTCCGCAGACCCCTCAGACACGGTGGCTCTAAGCCTCCTTGGCAAGGTGAACCAGCTCCTTGCCAAGGCGGCCCCTGCAGAAGGGCAGGTGCAGGGTGGACGGGGTGGATAAGCAGGTGGGACCTACCCCCACCCTAGCTGGCCTGGCAGCCTGCATCTTGCCATCAAGTCCACATGCGCGCCAGAGGCGCATTCTACTCATTACCCGGACAGCAGCGTGGCTAAGGGGTCAGAGCCCTAGAACGGGAGCCCGGCTTGGCCGCTTCCCAGCTGTGCGTCTCTCTTCCTTGTCCAAAAAATCAGAGCAACAGTATCTGTCCTGTTTATTAGTCTAATAGTACTGTACTATAATATTTAATAGGTGGTCACTGTTATTACACGAGTGTATTGTTGATTGTGTTTTAAACGGCTAAGGAAGTAAAACTGATACTGGAGGAAGTCGGCGACCCTGTGGTTTCCAGCACCCACTGGTGGCATATCGTGGGGCTGACTCAAGGACATGGGACCCCAGCGTGGTGGGCACAGGAGAAGAAACAACATGGTCAGAAAGATGAGGGTCCCAATTCTGGCAATACTCCAGCACCTGGCTGTGGGTCAGAGGCATGAACTTGCAGAAAGGAGAAAATATGTTCCTCACACATCCATTTCTCTAACGTTAAGTCACCATATTTTTAGGATAAAATATGGTATCCTCCCGACAGCGGTGGGAAGACAGGTACCACTAACAGCACTGTTCTTATTGAGCACTCCCCAGGAACCAGACCCTGTGTCATGGTACTGGCTTATCTGACCTGATCCGCCATGAAAACCGGAGATATTACCACACCTGATGCCTGCTTCCCAGCCCTGTGACCTCAACAAGTGACTCCAGGCGGCTTGTCGGGGGTAGCTTGTGCAGAGGCTGTGCTGACAAGAGCATGGCCATGGGCAGACCAAAAGCAATAGTAAAACTGACTATGAGTTGGCTCTCAAAAGCCTTGTTTATCTTTTCCTTTTCTCAGGAGAAAAGCTGCTCTTTTTGGTGCCTGTGACGTGGCTTCTGGGAGGGAGGGAGGGAGGGAGGCTACAGCCCCAAGGGAGACACAGGCGCAGACCACAAGGCCCCACCCAGGCAGGGTGGCCCCGTTGGAGGCTTGTGGGCAAGGCGGCATTGCACCTGCCCTTGGACGTGACCCCTTCCACCTGGGCAACGTTACTGCAGGGAGCTCCTCACCTGGCCGCCCACGGGTACACAGAATAGTGCCCTGTGGAAAAGAAGCAGCTGCGAGAAGCTCTTTCCTTTCCTTTTATGTGTCTGTAAGTTAAATTTAGAATGGACTCAGAGCCAGAAAGCGTCTGTGTGCTGGTCTCCTCACCTGTGCTGCACACAGGGTCATGGGCTCCTTGGCATTGTGACGAGGGGCACGGAGCACCATGCCTGCACTAGGAGGCTTGTCCAAAGGGGTGCCATTCTTTCACTTCCAAATGAATCATCCATACGCAAACATTTTTGTTAAGTCAAATTAAAAAAAAACAAAACAAAAACAACCACAAAACTAAAGCAACTGCCAGCTTAAATGACAGTATTCTACATTCTTACTTACATCGTTGGCCATAGTGGGGGCAGATGCCTCTTAAATGCAAGCAAGTCCAGTACTGAAAATACTTGAACTACTACTGGAAGTAAGTAAGAGTGTTTAGCTAAGTGAGGGATATTTCGATTTTACAAAGGAATCCCAATGCTCATTTGAAAGTGACACTAATTGCTATTTTTAAAACATGACCTAAAAAGAGAGGCTATAATATTTTGATTCTGTACACTCAAACAGTCATTACGGTTTCCCATTGCTGTGCCTCCTTTCTGAAATGTCGCAATGGCAGTTTTCAACAAGACTGGTCATTTTCAGTTTGAGGGAGGTAGCTGCGACACCAGAGGGGGGACCTCTGTCTGCTCCGCTTCTTCCTACCCTCAGTGCCTCGCCCAGGCCCGCGCTACGTGTTGAAAGAATAAATGTGGACTTAACTCTGGGAACTGGCAGCACAACACTGACACGCGCCAGATTCTCGGTTTATAAATATTTACAATCAGGACTTGATTTCGATGTTAATGAGCCCAACTGTTAAAGATACCTCCGAAGCGAGAAATGTAATCCATCACTTTCCACCAGATGCAGCTTCGGTGGTTGGTCCTTTATCTGGGTTTGCAGGGAATGAGGCACAGACATCAAATGACTAGAGCAGGATGTTTTATGGTGGGATTGGTCAAAATGGAAAACAGACCCAACCTGGGAACATGAACTCGGGACCAAATCTAAATTTAAGAGGGTAAAATTCCTCAAGCAGATAGGCTCCCAGAAACTCTGGAGTCCACGGATGCTTCAAAAAGGATAGTTTATGAGGTCTTGCTTGAGAGTTGGTTAAAAAATCAGCCACTAAGATAGTTTTTTAAAATGCATTTTAAACAGAGGGCATTGTGCGGGTGTCTGGGGGGCTCAGTCATTGAGCATCTGACTCTTGATTTTGGCTCAGGTCGTGATCTAACAGTCATGAGATCGAGCCCCAAGTCGTGCTCCACGCTCAGCACAGAGTCTGCATGGGATTCTCTCTCTTTTCTCTCTTCCTCTGCCTCTCTCCCCATGCTCGCGGGTGCTCTCTCTCTCTCTCTCAATAAATAAATAAAATCTTTAAAGAGAAAAGCTGACCGCCACGGTCTTGTGGACACATTGGCTAGATTCAGAAAACCTGAGTATGAAATTATGCCCTCACAGGTGTGTTTACCAACACATTAACTGGCATGCTATGTGCTTTAGAAAAAGTAATGAGGAGTCAAATTCTATCACCAAATTCCACAGGAATTTTCCATCTAGGGGAGCGCTTCCCCCCTTTTAAATTAGTACCCTCTTTTGATAAAATTAAAAATAACATCTATTCCTCATCCGCCCTGAAAAATCTCAAACTCCTTGAGACACAGTCTGTCTTCCTGCACATCCCAGGAGCTAAGAGACGTTCTGTCTAGCTTCACTTCCTGCAGTTTGTATTATGAAAAGAGTTGCTAATTCCTTTTTTTTCTCAACTGACAAAGTCTCATTAGAAAACATGCCTCTTCTTGCTTGGAGATTCTCGCACACCCCCCTGCGAGAAGACCCTGCCCCTCCTGCCAGCACCCCAGGATGAGAAGTGCTTCAGCAAGGATAAAGCCAGACCTGCGTAAAGCAGATTTGCCTGCTGTGCACTCGCGATCTAACAACTGGGTCATCTAACAACCAACAACCCTGCATGGAGCACATACCCTGTGCCCGCCTCACTTTATCTGCTTCTCATACCAACCCTATGAGGCTGGGACCAGAAGCCCCATTTAACAAGTGAGAAAACTAAGGCAGAAAGATGTTCAGCAGCTTATGTGAGGCCACGTGGCTGGGGGAGTGGCACCAAAGGATTTGAATCCAGGTCTGTCTGAAGCCCAAGCTTGCCTGCTGCCCTGTGATGTGATAGGGCCTCATCCCTCCCGCCCGCCTGCACGTCACTCCTGCACCACAAGTTCTGCCTTACCCACAGGCTACCTGTACTATCATTTACTGAATGTTTTTCTTTAACTTGAAGAGCTAGTTATACTTTTTCTAACATGTGTTGAAAATAGACACCCAAGTACTAGATTTTAAATGCCCCCATGTCACCTCCCACCCCATACCCCCACATCATGTCAAGGGCCTCCATTAGAACAGGCTTCACCCAGGCGTGCCCTCCACTGAGGACCCCGAGGCTTGCTCTGGGCAGACCCTTCAGCGAGTCAGGCAGCTGCCACAGTGGGGTCACCAGAAGCATGCTGGAGTTAGACACATGCTCAGCGTGGACACGGCTTCAGGGGAGGGCACGGGCATCACATGGTAACAGGAAGATTTCTCTAAGCCAAGGGCGGGAAAAATATGGTCTGCAGGCCTGCTTTTGTAAACAGAGTTTTACGGGAACACAGCCATGCCCGTTTGCTTACACATGTCCGTAACTGCTTCCACACTACAAAAGCAGAGCTCCGCGCTGGGTCGCTACAGAGACCACAGCCCAGGATGTTTACCGTGTGACCCTGTGCAGAAACGGTTTACTGACCACCACTCTAGGTGACACATTTCCCATCCAAAAGTCAGTTAGCAAACACCAATCCATAGGTAATATGGACATTACGTACGATTCTGCTGATAAGTATGTGAATCAAATTTCATTCCATTCCACTTAACCAGTACTTACTTATCGACAGGGCCCTATACGACAGTCTTGGCAAGGGGCTAGGCTTACAGAGGCGAACAGAGCTGGAGGAATCAGGATATAAACAAATAATTTCAGTACAACTCAGTAAGACATTAGAGTAGGATCTGATGTTTTATTTTTTCCTATAAAGTGGATCCTGGAAACCTGACCTTTTTGTTCTTTCAAACTTTGACATTCTAAAACTGTAACCATGGGCTAAGAGCTCTTTTTTTTTAAAAAAAAAAAGCATAAATACTGGAGATAAAACTATTTCTGTGAAATTACTCATTAACTTTTGCAGGAAAGATCAACTTATTGGAAGTTTCCGTAATTGCCAGATTTCGCTCTGGGCTTCTGGCTACACAGTTCTCATCTCTATGCTGAGAGTGGAAAAGGAAAAGGTATCGAGACATCAAGGGAGACGGGGTCAGTTAAAGAGCCAGACTTTTGTTTTTTAAGATTGAGTTTTTAAATTGGAATCCTTATTAATTGGGCCACATATTAACCTTCTGCTGAAAAAGGCATGAGGGACAGAGACAATGGCTGGGTCTAGCCACGATTTCATTATCTACTATCTGTCTTTGCAACTCAACTAGCTATCAGGTGAATTAAGGGGAAAACCAATTTCTACCTCCCGTGGATGTGATGAAATTGATTATCCTCAGGCAGAGCAGAGGAAGACCGACAATAAGGGGTACGGCTGAGCATCTGTGCAACTGTCCTGCCCTGATAACTGTTTATGTGCACCGGCTATTGACGACGCCTTTGTAGCACACAAAGAATGTTTTTCACTGAGCTTCACAAGTGGAAACAGAATGCATCCGTTTCTAAGGAAACCTGACCGGGGAAGCTCGCAGGCTTCGATTCATAGAATGCGTCCCCATGCACACAGTGGCCCATTTGTACGGTAACACCCCTCCTCCTCATTTACCTCATCCCATTTGAAAAACTAATGCAACAATGAGAGATGATTGTTGATGCTCGTTATTAAATCATTTATTCATCCCACACAATGATTCAGAATTATTCATTAAGCTTGCTGGAAGGAAGCTGGGTTTTACCTCCATGGGGGTTTGAGGCGGGATGTGCTCTTTAAAAGGATATTTTATAACAACACAATTATCATAATTAAAAGCTACCCCGATATTCTGATGAGCTTTTGACATATTTTTGAGTGCTGGCATTTTAACACAAGGAGATAAATGAGACTGGAACAGTACTAGGGAATAATACTGCTGTGGGGGAAAAGCTGGGGGCAACACTAAACAGCACCATTACCCCCAATTTTATCATGGTCCTTTATTAATGCATTTTACAAAATGTCACTTGAACTTCTGGCTCTCCCAAACGAGTCCAAGAATTGCATTCTGTAACCTGAGCAATCTTCCGCATTACTGAGTCATGGATGCATATATTCCCCACGAGAGCCTACCTATCCGTGCTGCCAAAGCAAGCAGGTCACTCAGCCCGCCACTGAGCTGGTCCACATCTGGCCTCTGATCTCTTCCCAATACTGCCCCCGATTTGTTGTGGGTCGGAAAGGCCATAGGGCAAAGGGCCTGGTTTGATAAGCCACTAAAACTGACAGGTGACAGCAGGAAGGGCACCCACCTCTCCGCTTTTGCCTGGTTAAGCTGGCTTAGGCGCAGATCCTGAGGCCCTGGCCTCAGGCCAAGAGGATGCCTTCTCATACATGAAGGTGCATGGCGGGCACGGTGGGGGCCACATGGGGAGAGAGAAATGGGCTGCTGTGTGGCCCTGGGCAGCCAGCAGGTGGATCACGGCAGAGGCACACAAGTGGCTTTACCCCGGAACGAGGGGCTGGGATGCTGTGGGATGTGTGCTCAGCACTTGGAACGCACCTTGGAAAAGCCTGGCCTTGGAGCTCTGTGAGAGCATGGACCTGGGCTACTCTGTGCCCGACCTACGGTGGCTGCTAAACAAATAAACGGGCCGTGTCGGTCCTTCACTCACTCCACAGACACTGATGAAGCGCTGATTATGAGCTAAGAGCCGAGCCAGGTGTCCTGAATGCAGAGACGACCACAGCAGCAGCCCCACACTCAAGGAGCCGGGTCTACTGGGCGACTGAGATGAGTCAACACATACAAGTCCGCTGGGATCGCAGAAAGCTGAGGAAGAACCCAGGAGGGGCTGGGGGCACCTCATACAGAAGGTGCTGAAGCTGAGTAGCCGGCCAGGTGAAATGGAAGAGGCAGAGACCCCGGGAAAGAGTGGGGAGCTGGCCTCATCCTGGGGGCGGGGGGACCCCAGAAGGGAGGGCCGCTGTGGAGTTGCTGCTATGACCCAGATGGTGGCCTCAAGAAGCGGACAGTCTGGAGATGCTAAAGGCACTAGGAATATCAGAGTATTCTGGGCAAGGAGGCCCTACTGGAGATGGCTCCGTCAGTGTTCCAGAGCCTGAAGCCACTGAGAGCGTAACAAGACGAGGAGCTCCTCTGCTCTGGCTCATGCTGAGCAAGCAAGCTCCTGATTATCACTTGGCTTCCCGTGTTGCCTGGCCACGGGAAGAGACTCTGCTGCTGGGGCTGAGGGGGAGGGTTTCAGTCTCGCTCTAAATCAGTCAACTGGCATCCTGCAGGTAGCTATCCACCTGTGAGCTGGGGCAACCGGAGCCCACCTCCAAGACACAGACCAGCTCTGGGTGTGCTGACAAATCCTTCCTGAGTCTGCAGGGCTGCACAGGCCTGACGGGGAGGTGGCTGGCACATCCTGAATACAACGCCAGGCTCCTGGTGGGTGGGCAGCAGGCATCCCCCGAGGGGCTGCCTTGTTAGAGCTGTGGGCTCTCTCTTTCTAAGGGTCTACAGGTCTCCATATCTGGGGGTGCGTGTGGGCTGCATGTGGTCCTCCAGCAAGGAATGAGAAACCCAGAACCACATGCCACTCAGGAATGTGGCTGACAGGAGCAGAGAACAAAGAGCAGTCACAGGGACGGCATTTGCATCATTTAACGTTTGATATGAAAAGAACCTTTTCACTGCCATTAAATGTTCTCTCTGGCATTATTCTCTGTTACAAAATAGTCTCCATGGTGGTGCTGAAGCCATCGTGACACTTCATTTCCTTGTCATCAAAATGGTTTTCTGCACCAACTCAAGCATGGCATGAAATTTCAAAGACCTCAGTACAAGTTTTCCAACTTCATCTCCATGGAACAGTTGGAAAATGTCTCCAACTATGCAAGCTTTTTGTAAAATGTCTCAAAAATACAGAAGGGCCTACTGTACGTTTCATAAGGAAATGCGAACACATTTAACGCTCAAAGACGAAAAGAAGAGTGTCAAGACTTTTTTTTTTTTTTTTTAAACGAATGCTTGCTACCGGGTCAGGCCACCACCTCCCTCTCCCTACCTCCTAACAAATAAATGGATGTATTTAAATGTTAGAAGCGTTTGATGAAGTATATTCTGGAAGGATCTGAAAGGAGGCATTAAAACCAAAACAAGAGACACAACAGTTGTCAGAACTGGAATCCTGCCAAGTCACTGGCCACGCAGGGAAGCGGCTTAGAACAACCCATTTCTCATGAGAGCAACAGTGCAGGTGCTGCCAGGAGGGGAGAGGGCGGGCGTGCGGACCAGTACACCATCGTGGGCGTGTGTGTGCATGTCTGTGTGCACATGCCTGTCAAATACGTCATCAGCGGATAACTGACAGTGGGTTAAACCAGACTAAATACATTTCTCTCTCCTGGTTCTGGAGGAGAATTCAGTCCTCATCCTAGGAAAACTGATGAGGAGGCTCCAGGACCTGCCATGTCCCAGGACTTCCCAGGGTTACATCTAACACCGGTGGAAAGCTGGGCTCTTAAAGATCACCCGCCGTTGAGCAAGTTCCTGCTCAACAGAGATATGAGAAAAGATGCCTCTGGCATCATCCCTTCTCCTGGGGTCAGTACAGCCTCAGTCAGACCCCCTCTGCCCCCAATAACTGCCTCCCTGCAGGACCCCCATCCTCAGCAGGCAGCAGCCGCTGCAACTTTACTACTTGTAGCCTGTAATGATTTACAGGCCCCCTGTCCTTTAATCCTAACGACCACCCTATGACAGAGCTCCTTCTCCTACTCCCACTTTACAGATGAGTCCATTGAGGCTGGAAGGGCTAGGCAGCTGGTCCGAGGCCACACTGTCAGTGAGGGGTGGAGCTGGGGACAGAACCTAGTTCTGTCCAAAGCCCCATCCTCTCTACCCTTCGCCAGGCTGCAGGAGGTGAAAGGATCTGGAAGCCTCCTCTCTAGCCGGCCCTTCCAGCCAGCCCCTAGGGTCCCGGGTCACTACCTGCTCTGATGAACTTGTCGGCCACCTCCTTCCGCACGGACTTGGTGAGGTTGAAGTAGTCGTCTTCCTCGTCGATGCTGCGGAGGAACAGAGGGATGTGCTGGAAGACAATGGCGTGCTGGCACTTGCGCTGGCCCGCGACACTCAGCTGCTGGTCCAGCCACTGGTCCTGCGCCTGCTTCAAGGCGGGGCATCGGGAGGCATCATACCAGAACTGGGAGTTGAGGACGAGGAACAGGACGCCCCCGAGCCAGAAGCTGAAATAGTCGTCCCCCCAGGTCTGCTGGAACTCCGCCACCGTCTCGGGCGTGGGGGTGTTGCCCACATCGTGGTTGCCGCTGACCAGCACCAGCGGGATGTCGCTGTCCACGCGTGCGAGCACCCGCTGCAGGTCCGCGGTCTGCTCCTTCCGCCAGGGCATCCCTGCAAGAGTGAGGGTCAAGTCTGAGACGGCCGCAGCTGTCCATGCATTTACAAACATAAGGTAAGAGAGCATGGTCTAGAAATACACTCAACCCACATGCAGAAACTGCAAACAGCTGCCGTGTGTTAAAAGCAAATCAGTAACTTAGGTGGGAGCCTCTATCTGCCCCCATTCTCTCAGGATGCCTTGGGAATTCAGTGTCCAAGTGGTCATGTGACCAAACATTGCTGACTTGAGTGATGATACAGAGTTATTCTAATATTAAATGTTAGTAAGGCTTCATTTCCTTTGTTCAGATGAAAAATATGAATAGTTGTAGCTTTTCTGTCCCATCTCAATGGGTTATTGTGTGTGGACACAGCTTTGAACACTAGTCCCAAACCAACTGCTACCTACAGTTACACCATACCTGTGGCCTTGCAGACTGTATGAGCACCCTTACGAGAACTCTTAGAATCCAAACGACCAGATCAAGTGGCACATACATCTTGCAAATCCCACTCCCCCTGCCCATAAGGGGAAGAGGTACTTTATATATTCCACTAATGGTGTGTAAAAATGCAAGGGCTCAATGTCTTAATATTAAGTGTGTCTCCCCACCCCACCCCGCACCCCAGACACACAGGATTCAGTATGGAGATAATGTATTAAAACTTTAATGAATGGGATTTGAAATGACCACTTCAATTCCGGATCTTTTTTTTTTTTTAATATTTTATTTATTTATGCGCGCCTGGGTGGCTCAGTTGGTTAAGCGACTGCCTTCGGCTCAGGTCATGATCCTGGAGTCCCCCGGATCGAGTCCCGCATCGGACTCCCTGCTCAGCGGGGAGTCTGCTTCTTCCTCTGACTCTCCCCCCCTCATGTGCTCTCTCTCTCTCAAATAAACAAATAAAATCTTAAAAAAAAAAGATTTTATTTATTTATTTGACACAGAGAGAGAGAGACGCAGCGAGAAAGGGAACACAAGCAGGGGCAGAGGGAAAGGGAAAAGCAGGCTTCCCATGGAGCAGGGAGCCCGATGTGGGGCTCCATCCCAAGACCCCGGGATCATGACCCGAGCCAAAGGCAGATGCTTAATGACTGAGCCACCCAGGCACCCTTGGAATCTGTCTTCTTTTTTGTCTTTGTTTTGTTTTGTTTTTTGAGCTCCTCTGTGCTAATTTATTCAACAAATATTTATTGAGTACTGACTATGTCTAAGGCACTGATTTCTTTACTGGGGCAAGCTGTGAGTCAGAGACACAAATCCTTCCCTCCTAACTGAAGAGTCAGATAGCTGGCCCAGCAAATGATGGATGCACACTGTCCGTATCAGATGCTAAGGAAGCATTATTGAGGAAAGCAAGGTGGGGAAACAACAGGATTTCCTGCGCCACGTTAGTCCCGAGGAACATGCTCAACATTATGCACAGACAGCATTAGGAAAAGGATAACCAAGAAGAGCAGTCCAACTTCCCTAGGGGTGATGAAAACTCACCTGAAAAACCTGCCATGAGCAGATGAAAATTATACCCAACAGTCCGTGTCCATCATGAATTTAAAAGAAAGCAAAAAGGGTCCTTACAAAGCAATTGCAGTGAAGAAGGAAAACCTAACACAGAGAGGAATTCAGTCTAGATGGTCATAAAATAGGTGAGCGTGAAGCAGGACTGGGTAGAACTAACTCGGGAAAGAAATAGAGGCAAGAGACAAAACTGTTTCAGAACGTACAACTATAAAAAGTTAGCAGTGGCAAGATCTCCTTTATAGCCAAGTATATGCCCATTTTTCTAAATGTCCTGTGTGAGCTTGTAGAGAATGGACATTCTCTAAATGTTGAATACGGGGCTCCTCGTATCTCCCCTCAATAAAACCTGTTTACGGTGTGATTCAAGTCTCCTGTGTCATTTGTTTCTCCTTGCTTTTGGCCTACTGACCCGTGTCAGTTTCAGGGACTCTTGGTTAAGTCTCCGCTGTAACTGTGAACTGATCCGTTTCTCCTTGTAATTATGCCAAGTTTGGTGCGCATTTTACTTTTAGCTATGGTATTGTGTAAGAGGTTAGAATTTCCGTATCTCACTGAAATAGCTTTATAATTCATTCTAATAAGATAAATAAATAAAAATAAAAGAGAGGTAGATCTACATTAATACACTAGAAAAATCATTAATATATTAAGTTAAAAAGGTAAGACATGGAGGAAAATATCACATGTAAATTCTTAAAAGGCTTACACATATTCATATACTATGGATAAAACTTCTCCAAAGACACAAAGAGAACTATAACTCTGGTTAAACCTGGGGAACAGGAGGGAGGGGGACTTCCACATTTGGTTCAAAACCCTTAATACTACATTTTAAAAGTTCCTTCCTTCCTTTTTCCGAGCTTATGTAATATTTCCATTTTGTTTTAAAGTGTTTTCTTGGTTTGTCTGTTTGTTTGTTTTTTTAAAAAAGGGGCTTTTAACCCCAGGAACCCAAGGTTTAAAGAAGATTCAGGAGAGGCCAGTCAGGCAGCTGCATTTCCAAGCGATCCCAATTTCTAGGATCAGTGGAATTTGCTTGGAGAAGGTGTCAGCTGGCTGGCCCGCACAGGGAGAGCTCCTGAGGGGAGAAGCAGGTCCTGCCTGGCACCAGGGACCAAGAAGCCCCTCCCTCGGTGGTGCTGGGCATTTGCCCACCTCCAGCGTCTGCCTCCTCGCTGGTCTGGGCTGGCCCTGGGGCTCCTGGTTTGAAGGGGCGATGGACTGATGTTGCTTCTTTAGCTGAACCCAGACTGTGGGCGTCTGTGTTGACTTACATAATCCCCTCTAAGACCCCACTGGTCAGTTCTTTTCCCATGTCAACAAACAGGGAAGATGAATCCTTTATGGCCTTGAACATGATAAACCATTTCAAAGGGACTCCATAAACCAAGGCTAATTCATCACTACTTTCCTTAACCAGTGTTCTAGAAACCTCAAAGCTGCCACTAATGTTCCCTTCTTTCCATTCATACTTACTTGGGGATACTGTGATACTCACGAGCAGCCAATACTAACCTGGCACGTACTATGCGCCAGGCACTGTTCTAAGAACTGTACTCATACTACCTCGGTTTGACAGTCAGTGGGGGCGTCTGCATTTGAACTCACTGTTCCAGCTCACTGTAATGCCTCTCATTACAGGGTCCTGGTCACAAATTAAGGTCCTAGCTCCCTGGGTGACTTCTCCCAGCTGTCCTGATCCACAGAACATGGATTTACAACACACTGGGGTGCACAGTGTCTCCCATTGCTGAATTTCAAAGGGCATTTCATCACGACGCTTCATATACTGATTGAGTCAGACACAAAGAATGTTCAATTAGCTAATGACCATATAGAAAAAAGCACCTTAAAGGAAAGGCTTACTCAAAACTTGGAAAGGAGACCTTATCTACAAGCAATCTACAGGGAAGAGCTGTGAATTACACACAGTAACAGGATGTTTGTTTCCAAACTTCAGGGGGATCCTGGCTTTAGGGGAAATCACAAATATCCCCCAATAACCTGTTAAAAAAAGATGGAACCCATCTTCTCTGGATCCCCTCGGTCGAATATGAGCCTCTCTAGTGAGGGTTTTCCAGAACTTTCTGTACCCCTCACATGGAGGCACGGTTTGGAGGTGGAGTCTAGGAAACCTGGGTTTGGTCCTTGGCTCTTGCCCCTTACAAGCCACGTGGCCTTGGTGAGTGGTGAGTCACTTGGTTCCTCTGAGCCTTGGTCTCATCATGTGTGAGATGAGGGTGACAGGCTCCATACCTCAGAGGGCAACTGTCAGCATTCATACCAAGATAATGATTTCCAGAGTTCGGTATGAACAGGGATGCAAAAATGTTAGCTGTCTTCCTTCCACCCCCACACCCAAATGTACCGAATTCTCCCTTTTTGACCGGTGACTCACAGTGTGCACATAGCAATCAATAAATCATTTCTGAAGGAAAGAAAACATTCCCCAGGGATATAAATAATTTTTAGGTGAGAATTTAAAAGTGAAGGAGTAACTTCTCGATTACAAAAAGCCAAGTTTAAGGAAAAGATCTGCATTATTTTCAACACACTTTGATTTGTGTAGATCAGAATTTCTTTAGGTCAGAATATCAATAATCCCTTAGTATTTATCAGCATAGCTGATAGTACATCTTAGCACAGCTTCCTAAAGAAGTCATAATACTATAGCGAAGGCCAGAGCCAAATCTAAGTAGCATCAGGAACAGAAAAAAAATGTTAACTTGGCCAAGGATATAGAGTTTCCATGAGTTTCTTATGGATCAAGTGGGGCTCTGCACTTCACAGCAACGACAGAAAGAGAGGCAGGAAAAGAAGAGAAGAGACTTTCGTGAAGGAAGAAAAACCGCAAGAAACGACTCAGAAGAGAGAAAGTGATTCCATTAACATTTTAGGATTATATATAATGTTCTAGTTCTGTGAAAAATGTTGGTATTTGGATAGGGATTGCATTAAATCTGTAGATTGCTTTGAGTAGTGTGGATGTTTTAACAATATTGGTTCTTCCAATTCATGAGCGTGGAATATCTTTCCATTTGTTTGTGTGAACTTCACAGAACTAGGACAAATAATCCTAAACTTCATATAGATCCACAAAAGACCCTGAATAGCCAAAGCAGTTTTGAGAAATAAGAACAAAGCTGGAGGCATCACAATCCCAGACTTCAAGCTATATTACAGAGCTGTAGTAATCAAAAAGTATGGAACTGGCTCCAAAACACACACATAGATTAATGGAACAGAATAGAAAACCCAGAAATAAACACAAACTTCTATGGTCAATTAATCTATGACAAAGCAGGAAAGAATATCCAATGGGAAAAAGACAGTCTTTTCAACAAATGGTGTTGGGGAAACTGGACAGCTACATGCAAGAGAATAAAACTGGATCCCCTTCTTACACCATACATAAAAATAAACCCAAAATGGATTAAAGACCCAAGTGTGAGACCTAAAACCATAAAAATCCTTGAAGTAGTAATTTTTTGGACATTGGCCATAGAAATATTTTTCTGGATATGTCTCCCGAGGCAAGGGACACAGAAAGCAAAATTAAACTATTGGGACCACGTCAAAATAAAGACCTTTTGCACAGTGAAGGAAACCATCAACAAAACAAAAAGACGATCTACTGAATGGGAGAACATATTTGCAAATTATATATCTGACAAGGGGTTAAGATCCAAATTATATAAAGGACTTATACAATACCGAAAAACCTCCCAAATAATCCAATTCAAAATGGGCAGAGGACGTGCTCACTGATGAGAAGAACCCTGGGTGGGACTGATGGGGGCAGTGTGGAAAGCTGTGACATGTTCAAAATATTTACTTTAAAAAATTTTAAAATGCGAGTTTAAAATAAAACCAGGAGGTAAAAATCATTATAAAGATAATTACAAAATAGTTATTTATATCATTGACTAGCCTTGAATTTTCAATAAGATGGGGTACCACAGAATGTGTAACCTATTACTGTCAATATTCATTAAGGCAGAGATGATTATCTTCTTGTTTTGAGAAAAGCCTTAAAATACATTGTCGGATAAAATCTCTTGGCAAACTTGGAAGAGAAGTAAACATCCTTAACTAGGTAAAGTACATTCACAAAAACCTTGTAGCTAATGTCACGCTTAATGGTAAAAGACTTAATGTTTTCCCCCACCAGGACTGAGGACAAAGCCAAGATGTCTGCTCTTACCATTTCCATTCAGCATCACACTAGAAGTTGTGGCCAGTGCAGTAAGGCAAGAAAAAAGAAATAAGAAGCATACAGATTGGAAAAGAGAAAATAAAACTGCCTGTTCTCAGAAGACATGATTATCTTCATAGAAAACCCTGAAAAATCTATTTTTCAAATAACGTTTCTAGACTAATAAGGGGGATTGGCTTGGCTGCTGGACGCAAGGTCAAAATATAAAAATTAATTGTATTTCTATAGACTGGCAATGGAGAATTGGAGGTATAAAGAGAAATATTTGAAAGATACTTAGGGGATAGAAACAATGGGAGTCCTCGTATTTGTTACAAGGAGAGGAAGGACTCAAAAACCATTCTCCATGTCTCAGCAGCTGGGAGGTTTAGTCATGTCATTTATTGACATGGAAAAGACTGGGGGAGAAATAGATTAGAAGTAAAAATCGAAAGCTCTGTTTCAATATAAAATTTGCCATACTGATATAGATACAGGCAACAAAAGGAAAAAGCAGATAAAATGGACTTTGTGATAGTTAGAAACTTTTGTGCATTACAAGACGTAAGTATCAACCACAGAGTGGGAGAAAATATTTGCAAATCATACATCAGGTAAGGCATTAATATCCATAATACCTAGAAAACTCCTAAAGTTCAACAACAGATTAGGGCTCCATCTTCTGAAGGGAAAACAACAAGGTACTTCACTTCAAGTACATCTCAGAGAGAAGTGCAGGCAGATACCATAAAACCTGAGTGTTTACCTGCCAAGCACTAAACACCATGATAAACATATTTTGTTTTCCCTTTTGGGGATTAAGGAGAACAGAAGCTGCCTCCAAGCCTCAGAGAGTACAACCCGGCTACAGAAGAAAACAGAACAAGAAACGAACAGTGAACCCACGTGTTTCTACTCCCCTTCAACCATCCCCATCCCAGCAACCAAAACGCAGTGAGGGCAGAATTCCACCCGGAAACTACTGATGAAAACCAACCACCTCTGAGGCCTTCCCAATATTTTCTTTTCTCTGTGGAAGCTGTCCAAATGACAGATGCTGTGAATAGATTTCAACAGTGCTATGAATCTATTTACTAGTTCAGGAAGAAGATTTTTCTCCTTTTTTTTTTTTTTCAATAAGCAAACTAATGTTCTCTGTAGCAGACAGACAAGGAAGGATGTTGCTTACAGAAAATAAGACTTCTATATTCCCTAGTCCCTGTAGGCACGAGAACTCAAATGAGAGCCGATGATACTACTACTCAAGCACCATCAGGAAAATTTAAATTAAATAGCGGGGCAACCTTAGCAGGCACGTCTGGTGATGTAACAGGCTGTTCATTCAGGGGCACCTGGAGCAGACTTCCCAGTTCGACGCAGGCCGTGGTGAAAAGAACAAAATCAGTATGGCGCTCGAGTAAGCACTCTGAGTAATCACTCGCAAACCAAATGATTCCTCCAGCCAAGGCCAGGGCAGGAGACAAGGATGAACCAGTGTGTGATGGGGAAGGATTGCCTGTGTGGAAGACGGTCAGCTCCCTTGACACCCGCACAGTCTTCTTGGCCTGGCCCGGCTCCCTGGGGCTTGCTTCTGCCTGGGATTTCACATGTCCCCAAGGCCCAGCTGTGTGGTGAGCAGCAGTCTCCAGGAGCATTTTCTTTGCACTGCAAAGATACCTGGTAGATATGTATGAATTTGGTCTAATTTGGGATGGGCTGAGTGCAGAAACTGCTGGGAAGACACGGGGATAGGCACAGAACACCCCCGCCTTGTCCCTCCTCTCCCTAATGTGAGCAGTGGGTTTTCTGCTGGGCACCCTCAGAACGCTTCTTCCTCAGTCCAGGCTTACTGGGAAGAAAAGAAGGTTCAGCAGCTTCTCCATCCAGCTGCAATCCAACTACTACTACTACTACTACTACTACTACTACTACTACTACTACTACTACACACACACCCCATTCCTCTGTGTCTAAAGTCTCTTCTCCTAACAGAGCGTAGCCAAACTTGAGGTAAGTAAAGGCACAGCTTACTGCTTGCTCTGTGAAGCTGCAATGGGTCACCGCATCTGCCTGTTATGGGCCGAAATGCTTCCTCCCAAATTCATATGTTGAAATCCTAACACCCGCTAACTGCATACGGTATACAGGCCCTTCCCGGGACAGCTGACCCTCTGTCTTCTGGAATTCCCCTTTACCTATCCTTCCTGTGTCACAGCAAAGGCAGGACCACGGTTCTTCTCCCCTGGTTGTAGCTCACTGCCTACATGGCCTCCAGCCCGGCCCTTCGCTCCCACGGGTGCCCCTCTGCAATCCGTCCTCACAGCCAGGTCTCCAGTCTGTCCAACTGCCCACCTCGCCCAATCACAAACTACTCCAGGGTTCAGATTCCAGCCCTCATCCCATCTCTTCCTCCCATAATCCCTGTGACGGTGCAACGGATGGATGACCGTGTGGCATCTTGTGCAACAGACGTGTTCTGAGGGCCCTGCCCAATATAACACGTGCCTGGTCTGCAGAATGGTGTAATTGGCTTAGCAGCTGGAGTGTCCCTGACGTTTTGCAAGAACGTGCCAAGTTCTGCATTTACTCGTCACCAGCTTCACCAGCTCTAAAATGACATGATTCTTGACACGTTTAATTTGAAGGGATCTGTATTACTTCAAAGCTAAAGCATAGAGAGGCTTTTCTTTCTTTCCTTTCCTTATTTATTTATTTATTTATTTGGTTATCATGCTGTTTTGGATTCACATAGCATCAATTCATTATTCTACTATCATGGTTTACAGATGAGCAAACCAGGGCTTACTGCAGTCAAAGGGAAGGCAATGGGGAATGGGGACCCAGAGCTGAGCTGCATGGAGCCCAGGGCCAAGCCATGGAGGGCTGGCCTGGGAACTAGGAACTCATCTGGGGGGTGTTCACAGTGAGCATTCGGGGAGTGGGGAGACAGGTGCCTTAAATCTCTGTGACCAACCAGACATGCTCTTTTTGGCAACATTCAGTTATGAACATGCCCCTTGCTATCATTAGTGAGTTTCTATCCGCCAGGGCACCAACATAAGAACTTCAACATGTCCACTTCTTACTTAATGGTGCACTGCCTTAATTTGTCCAGGTATAAAGCAGCAGTAGAAACCTGCTGTATCTATTTTCAATGAATGGAAAACTAAAACAACGACGTCACATGGGCCCGGGGTAGTGTGCTGAAGGGGACAAACGTGGTACCTTCTTCACAGAGCTTCGAATGAGTACACAAGGCTTCTGCCGGTGCTGGGAAAGGGAGGACACTTCCACCCGATGCTAAGGACCGCCCTCACAGGTCCCGTCGGGGAACCACTGACTGACTGAGAGCAAATAACTCTCACAGCCTTTCAACAACAAACAACTTGACCCCTGGGTTTATTAGGTATGGTTAGGGCATCCAGAAGTGTGTCAGGTATCGGGGAGTTCTTGGCTTGTTGAAATGTATCCAGGGGAATCATGCAGACAGGCATCCCAGCCAGTGGTAACAGGGAGTACACAGCAGCTAATTCTCTGACCAAATCATCACAGCTGCCAAAAGCATCAGGGAGGCCACTGGAATTGTAGGGGAGACTCTGGATATCAAAGCCACTTTTATTCAAGCCTTCCACTCAGGCAGAGTGACGTCAGTTCCTTGATAAAGAGGACGCTCTACACTTTCTTTTTTTTTTAAGATTTTATTTATTTGAGTGAGAGAGAATGAGAGATAGAGAGCACGAGAGGGAAGAGGGTCAGAGGGAGAAGCAGACTCCCCGCTGAGCAGGGAGCCCGATGTGGGACTCAATCCCGGGACTCCAGGGGTCATGACCCGAGCCGAAGGCAGTTGCTTAACCAACTGAGCCACCCAGGCACCAGACGCTCTACACTTTCTGAGTTCATCACAATTCTGTACTTAGAAACATTATAACACAGATGTATTAACCCGCAAAAGTTTGTTGTTTGACAAATTGTCCCCCTTGTAGCATCCAGCAGTATTTTTTTTAAAGGGGGAAAGACACTAGAGTTGCAAAATTTTTAAACCTCTTAGAACGGTTTTCAGTTTGCAAATGTATTGTGTGCAAAAGTTTGCTCATAAACTGGCTACTTGGAATGCAACTAGGATCTGTCACAGATAATAACATTATAACTAACAATGAGATCTCAGGCTCACTCACAATAACCCAGTTAATCCCCAACACAG
Organism: Callorhinus ursinus; assembly: GCF_003265705.2. NCBI lineage: Eukaryota > Metazoa > Chordata > Mammalia > Carnivora > Otariidae > Callorhinus > Callorhinus ursinus. The sequence goes on along the minus strand of NW_027397075.1, from coordinate 5,611,754 downwards.
ATGAATGTACTCACTGAACTACATAAAAGTTAGAATTATGCTTCTCTTCCCAGCTGCAATGTTTACCTTTCCAGCAAAATATTTGAGATTTCTGTTAGTATTGGCAGTTTCTGCGTCTTTCCTTCCTTTCAAAAATGCTCTTACCAGTTAGCATAAGAACCTAACCATTATTTATACCCACAGGTAACAATAATTACAAGGGAATTTAATATACTAGAAGAGAGAAATGTATTACATGAAGTAATGAGTACACTAAATGCATCTGATTAGAGGTTCAGAAGAGGTATAATTATGTGGTTATCTATACTTAGAAATATTATTTGTTACATTAATAGAAGGAAAACGTACTAAATTAGTGGTTTTAGGGTAACATATCTCTGATATATGAAGGAGCAGAGGAAATAAAGATGAAGGGTCTTCAGGTTGAATATATTCTTGGGACCCCAAAGAAAGAGTGAGGTAAGCCAAGGTCACAGTTTGAGTTTGACCAAGCAAAGCAAATAACTCTCCTAGGAGACTCAGAAGCTCACTCTGTGAGAAGAAGTAATAAATATGATGTCAGCTATCACGAAATTCTTACCATGTGCTAAGCACTGACATTACTGCATCCTGACACACCTGTTTGTGCCTGGCCAGGTGACTGGGGCCCTTCCTCATGCCAACACTCTTCTAATGAGTAAAACCACATCAAATGAAGTGTACTATGGTCTTGCGGGTTCTGTGATGCAAGAAGGATGGGTAAAGGGGGTAAGGAGAAGATAAACGGTCAGCTCTCCCAGGAAAGGGCCTGAATGGTAAATGGATAGGACATTCTAGGTCTGGGAGCTCAATAGCATCTTGTCTGCCATCTTGTCTGCTGGCTATGGTCACCACCATTGTGAGCAAAGAGGGTGTCTAGAACTCCTCATTGTCATCCCCACCCAGCCTATTGTCATCTTCTCCCAGAAGGAGCCCAGGGGGTGGGCGGGGGCCAACATACATCCTCAGTTCTTTGGGGGAAACACAGTCTAATTTCCAACTCAAGGTTCCACTGTGCCTCCTAGTTCGAAATGCTTTAGAAGTCCCAGGGGTGCGGGGAACACCTGGAATACAGGCTTGAGAAACTACAAGGTTAAATGTTAGGGTACTCAGACTTGCCTGGACTTGAGCACAACAAGCTCAGGAGACAAAAAATTAAGGGAAAGAACCCCACAAAGTATACATTCAGTCTGTGTTCTTTATTGATTTTTATGTCTGATAAAGCCATGGAATCAGAATCATCTTGTCATTTTGCTGGAAATGAGGAATGCAAAAACAACGTCTGGAGTAGCTATGAGAGGCTGAGAGCAATGAAACCTTGTTTTTCTCACACCTTTAAGCAGAAAGGACTCAGAGAAAACATGAGAGTACCAGAGAGTATAGAAAAAAAAATCTCAGGGGGAAAATCATCACTGAAATAATTCGACAATATTTCAGAACTGAAGGCCATGACTTTAAAGAAATAAATAAAGCAGATTCACACCACAGTATATCACAATGTTATTTCAGAACCCTGGATACAAAGGGAAGATCCTCTATGTTTCCACTTTCATATCAAGGATCAAGAATCAGAGGGGAATTGAACATCTTAAAATCCATACTAGATGGGCAAAGGCAAGGAAGTGGAGCTTTCAAAATGCTGAGAGAAAAATGACTCCTTACCTAACATTCTATACCCAGCTGAACTACCACAATCTCAATTTAATGCAAGGGTAGAATGAGGATATTTCAAACATTCTTCTCCAGAAGCTACAAGAGCATGTCATCCATCTAAAAAGGAAGGAAACAGGATCCAACATGAGAGAGGTAAAGGTAGTCAGTTTCTAGAATGGGGGTGGAAATCTCAAGACAGTAGCTGTTAGCAGGCTTAGCGTAACCAGACAGGAAACAGAGAACTTTCTCCTAAACAAAGCTCAAAAAGCTGAAGCTGACAGAATGCCCAATATTTTTAAATTTATTGACAGGAAATCTGTGCACTTTCACCTGAGGTTGAATTAGTACAATTAAAAAATTAAGGGGTGCCTGGGTTGCTTAGCCAGGTAAGTGTCTGCCTTCAGCTCAGGTCATGATCTCGGGGTCCTGGGATTGAGTCCCAGATCAGGCTCCCTGCTCAGCAGGGAGTCTGCTTCTCCCTCTCCCTCTGCCCCTCCACCCCACTTGTGCTGTCTCGCTCTCTCTCTCAAATAAATAAATAAAATCTTAAAAAAAAAATTAAGACATTTTGGGGCACCTGGCTAGCTGAGTCAGCAGAGCATGTGACTCTTGATCTCAGCGTTGTAAGTTTGAGCCCCATGTTGGGTGTAGAGATTACTTTGAAAAATAAAATAAAATCTTTAAAATAAAAATTAAGACAGTTTATTTTAAAAACTGAAAAAGAATCTGCAGGGAAAATACTCATGGTATACAAACATGGCCCAGTTGTGAATAATGTTTAAGGTAATGTCTACATAGATGAACTATTATAAATACCAAATACTGATATAACTAAAATTAAAATTTAATGAAGATGCAGATTCAATAAATAACAATGAGCAGATCCAGAAGTGGTAACATAAGCAGGTTATTTAGAACTACAGAAGTGATTATCAACATCATTAGCCAAAATCACTGATGGGGGCTGCTGCTGGGAAGGGAGCCACGGCAGGTGAAGAGTCATGATGTGCCCCTTCTCGTAACAGTCTGTGTACGGTGATTTGACTCATTAATCTGGGTGCCTGTATAATGTTGAGAAAGATGAAAAACCGAATCAAAGAAGCAAGACTTTAAATCATAATACTGTTTTTAGTTACTGTAAAATAGCAATTCCAGAACCTATATAAACTAGTACACAATAACTTTTGTAATTAAGAAAATCACTTTAATGTCCCAAAGGTATTTAAATGTCTAGAATGTAGTTCACCTCCTCTGAGTGGCTACAGGGTTCTCACGAGACCCCTCATCAGAGCAGATGAGGTAGTGGGGCTGAACACAGGGGATCACAAGCCATGGTGTGCGCCCACGCAGACCACTAAGCAAGTGACAGCCTCAAAGCAGAGATCGGCCAGGGCCAGAGACTAAAGGGCTCTTCTCTTCTACTTCATGCTCAACTGCTCTCACATGCCCGCCACCAGACTTCAGACACCAGGCAAGGCAGAATGATTTAGGATAGGAAATGGGGTGAGCCCTGCCAACAGGCAGAGAAGTGGGGAATGTTGTCTGGAGGGTCAGCTGGGGAGATGTCGGTTGCTGCCATTGCAAATATATGGACGTCTGAGGGACCCCGGGTGTACCTCCTTTTCAAGGGCCTGAAAATCTGCCCCTCTGGCACACTCCACCGAACAATTACTATTTTTCCCTTTCCATCCCTTGGGCAAAGAGATACAATGAGCAGGCATGACTGTAAAGCAATTTGCAGCAAGATCCAGGTGCCCCTTCCGCAAAGATGAATTACACATGGCGTAACAGTATGTACAATTATACTGCCTGCTTTATAGGGTCGTTATGAAGACTGAGTGACTTCATCTTTGCAAAGCACTTAGAACAATGCCCGGCACACAGCAAGCCCTATATAAATATTAGTTATATTGATAAAATAAGGGAAGAGAACACGGTGTGTTTGCAAAGGCGCAGTGGAAAGTCTCTCTCTGTCCAGAAGTTGTGCTCATGTGCTGAGGAAGGGGTCCTACAACAGATTTAAAAGGGACCTGCCCGCCCCTTGGTGCCCCAGTGAGGAAAGAAGTGCATTTAGATGAAACTGCCCCCAATGGTGGGGGAGACATAGGCCTGGATATCATTACAGGCCAGTGTTTTGACCCTAGGGGACATGTAAATGGACCAGAGCACCTGCCACCTGAGACACAAGATGCCCTGGGCCCTTGCAGTACAACTGAGCTTGCTGCAGTGTTCTGACTTTGTTGCAGTGAGCTGGGCATACGGGGCATGGGGGTGGGTCCCTGCTAAGTCTAAGGTGGCTTGGACCGTCAGAAAACCAACCCTGAGGCCAGCAATGGTCTGAAAACTGGGTGCAGCACAACCAAATTATTGCTTAGCACTCTCCACATATGAGGAGAAGGTTCAAGTACCTTTAGATTTTGGCTCTTGGTGTCTGGAAACTTCCAGCTATTGTATTCAAAGAAAGTGAATTCTAACCCAGAGAGAAGGCTACAAAGAAAACAGGGGAGTGACTTAGACTTAGTATTCTTCCCATTGGCTTAACAAACATCTGCTAAACACCCACTCTGTCTGGGCACTAACAGCACAGATGAACAGAAAACAAACCCAGCTTCTTGCCCTCATGGAATTCACCCACTAGTGGAGAAAAGACTCTCAGTCCAGTTAGGACGTAACAGTGTGTTGGATGCTACGTGGCACTGTTATGGAGAAAAATACAGCAGGGTAGGTGTTAGGGAGAGCAGGATGGGATGGGAATTGCAATTTTACAATCAGGGATAATCTCAGCGAAAAGTGGACCTGCAGGCAAAGGCCTGAGGCTAAGATTACAAGTACCTGGAGGGTAGGAGAGGAGGTAGCGGGAATAGTTTCCAGGGAGAGGAACAGTATGCATGAGAACAGAAAGGGGGCCCAGCCCATCGAGGAACTGAAAAGCAGTCAGGATGTCCGGGAGCCAGAGAACTCTGAGGCAAGTGACAGGAGAGGTGGCAGGCAGGGCCAGATGAGGCAGAGCCTTGTGGCCCACCATAGGGACCTGTCTGCTTTCGAACAGCAATGGGAAGCCTCTGAAGGGTTTTGAGCAAGGGATGGGCATGGTCAGGACAGAGGTTTCAACCCGTCCCACTGGCTGCAAGTCTTGTACTGGCCACAACTCTTTTGAAGAATGAAACGGAAACAGGAGGAGTCTGCAGAGTTTCCCCCTGCCTTACTGAAGATGTCTATGCAGCATGGCGGACCGTAGAGGCTGGCCGGCTGCCTAGCCGGCCAGGCTATGTTAAGAAAAGGGACACTGGAGCTGGGCAGCAAAGGGGCTCGAGGCTACCAGCGTGGTGGCGAGATATGAAGCAGTGGAAGGGGAAGGCTGGAGGGAACACCAGAGTAATGTTCTCTCTGCCTTCCTGGTATTCATCCTCTCAGTGTCAGGGGGCAGCTGCCACAGGACTGAAGGATCTGGTCATTTTTTAAAATATAAACACTGCTGGCATCTCGTTCTACCAAGGAAAAGTCATCGTGACAGTAAGAATGACTGATGGTCATCAATGATAGACTGTTAACATGGACTTTGAGGCAGATAGAAGGCCTGTTAGCAGATGCGTCAGGTTTTGAATGATTCTTCCTTTAGAAAATGTTAGCAATCCAAGGCTCACATCATGATATCCATGAGGTAATCCAAACATCCATCAATAAAGGATGCAGCTGGTGGGAGGTAGGTCTTTAAACCATGGATATGGAATGGCATCCTTCTATTACAAATAATTTTCTAGAAAGAGCCAGATGTAGAGGGAAAAGCAGGAATGAAGGAATGTGTAAGTCAAAGGCTGTGCTCACTTTCACTAAGAAGAGCCTCAGACTATGCGCCCCATCATACCACCCGCTGTAGCCCCAGTGCCCCTAGACCTGCAACCTCCTCCTCACCACAAGAGAGGGATGCAAGGCTGGTTGGTAGTCACATTATTCTCTAAGAGACCAGCCTCCTGGAGCAGCGTGGACATCCTCACACCACGAGGCACGACAGAGAGAAACAGGGAGGGATTTGCCAGTGCTTTGTTAGTCGCGGGCCTGCAAACTGCACTCCAGCGCACCACACCATTCTAAGACCAACAGGCTTCCTGTGCACAGACAAGCCAGTTAATAATCTGCAGAGAAATTGTCAGACTGAAGTCTCGGTGAGGCAGCAACGATTTCTGTGTTGGGAACAGCCATTTGTAAACCCTAGAAGCGTTTTAGTCTTTTTTGACAATCACAGTGCAATCACATGCAGGTTCATATACATAAGAAAATGAAAGGTCACAGGTGAGGGCTTGGAACTGGAAGGAGAATACAGGGTACCAGTTCTCCACTCTTCTTATAATACAGAGTTGGAATATGCCCTGCAGACCTGATGCTAAAAAAAAATAAAAAATAAAAAAAATCACCCCTTGAATTATGCATTTGACTTAAGAGGAAATGATGTCTTCTGAAAAAAAAAAAAAAGAGAGAAATATATTTTACTAAAAATTAAAAAATCCCAGGGTGCCTGGGTGGCTCAGTTAAATGTCTGCCTTCGGCTAGGTCATGATCTCAGGGTCCTGGGAATGAGTCCCACATTGGGGGTTGGCAGGGAGTCTGCGTCTCCCTCTCCCTCTGCCCCCCAACCTCCTTGTACCCTCTCTCCCTCTCAAATAAATAAATAAAATCTTTAAAAGAAAAAAAAAAACTTCTGTTCTGATGGGTTCTCATATTTGTAGCATACGGTACTTGAGGGAGTAGAATAAGTTATTTTCCAGGCTTTGAAATGCAAAACCAAAACAAACATGAGAAAACATACTGTCTCCATATAAACTTGAGCACTAGACCTGGCCACAGAAGAAATGATAGTCATACCTCCTCAAACATGTGTTGCAGCTACTCAGACTTCCAGATGACAGCCTGGCACTCTGCAGCTCTTGGGGAGAAAGAGGGAAGAGGGCAGCTGAATAGAACACATGCTTTCACACTGTTGTCTTGATAAATCTGGATTTGGGGTCAGCACCCTAGTGCTTGCTGGGCAGGAAGAAATCAAGACATATGACACGGGCCCGGGAAACAGGAACCAATCGCGGGAGCCATAAAATGAGGAAGACACTGGACATTCGGAAAGAGAACAAACATTGCCGCAGTAAAGAGGAGATCAGCAAAATGGGGGATATGCTTGGGCACGTGACACCACAAAACACATTTACAAAATCTTAAAATGAAGAGACCAATGCTGAAGAATATCTATTAAGAAAATGTTTGTCCTAAGGCATGTAAAATAATATTCAAAGTATTTTTTCTTAAGGGGCTCTATTTTATTTACTTATTACTTATTACTTAAGGGGCTCTGTTTTATTTTAGTGCGCATTTAAAAAATATGAAAGATGGTGTGTTTTTAATGAAGGGACATTATGCAGCCATTCACAATGATGCTTGTAATAACAAAGAGGCTTATTTACGTTACATGAAAAATCACAGTGCAGAAAACTGCAAATAATGTATGAACTCAGCTTTGCAAAAAAAATTTTTTTTTAAAGATTAGAAAGGAAATATGCCAAAAATGTTAATAGTTATCGCCTCTGGGTGGCATAGAATTATGAGTAATTTTTCTCATTATTCTTCTTCCCTAATTTCTCTCAATTGAGCATTTATTACTTTTACAATCAAACATACAAAAAACACACGCACACACTACTAAAGAGCATGTTGCAGGGATGAAACGTCTCTGAGTATTTTAGTTCATAAATGCACAGCTGTAAGCTGAGGGCATGAATATAGATGATCACGGTTTCTTTTATTCTGAAACAAGAATGCTGGGATTTTCGGGAATAATGAAGGGCAAAAGCTCCTGGCAGTGTCTCACCTACTTAAACAGCAAAAGATTATACAAATGATTTAGAATCTAAGAGTATGGACTAACTGCTGGGTAAATGTTTATTAAGTAGGCTACCATCCCAGGCCCCATGCTAAAAATTACAACCCTACTCAGGGAATGAAAGTCACTTTATTAGACCCCAAAGATACAATCACCCCAAATTACTGTTGCAATATTGTTAACAAACTGTTTCTACCAAAACGTGTTTAATGTAGAAGCTAAACTCTGGCAGGCCATAGTCGGTGCCCCGCGGCAGGAAAAGGTCAAGTGCAGGAGATCCACTGTAATCACTCCAGCAAGCAGGGTGTCACTGTGGAAGGCAAGAGGATCTGCTGGGAGGAGGTCTGGCTTCGAGTCTTGGTTCTGCCCCTTACTGAGCTGCACAACCTTAGGCAAGTCATTGATTCTTCCTGAGATTCCATTTCTAATTGCAAAATAAGGCTCATAATGTCTACTTGCTAGAGCTGTCCTGAGAATAAGAAAATGTATGTGTAGGGTATGAGTATAGAGACTGGCTCACACCTCAGACAATGGATGAATGAATGTACAAATAATCAAAGCAAGTGAGTTTTTCCTACTTGTCCACTAACACCAAAGTACTTGTCCAGGTGAATGCTGGACGAACAGGGGTGGGCAGACCATCACTAGTAGGCTGGCCTAACTCCCATGTCTTCCCTTTTTCTCTCTCGTTCACCTCCAGTACGGAGGCTGGAAAAAGCTACAGACCTGGTTTCTGGGGTCCTTTCTGGCTAGAAGTGGCAAAGTAACAAAGTGACACAAGAAGAAAGTACCTGGGGGGATTCCAGGGAAACTTTTGCTTTCTTGATGACAGGGTCACAGGTCAGTGGTAATGCCTCCCTCCCTTCCTTCTCTTAAACATGGAGGGGATGCCTGGGCCACAGCAGCCACCTTGCAGTCATGAGGAGAGTCACGAGAACACAGTAAAGACACTGATCGTGACAGTGTTAAGCAACGTAATACCGGCAAGTGCCGACTTTTAGACTTGTTATTTATTACGTGAGAAAAATAGGCCCTATTTTATTTAAGCCACTTTTTCTTAAAACCCACAGCCAAAAGCATTCTAAAAGAATAGAAATCATGGGTATAATTCTGTCTGGTCCTTGCTCATGTGGAGCTTATTGTCTACTGATGATAAGGACAATAAAGGGGGCTCACGTATACATGTAAAATCAGAATGTATTATTAGTGTTACAAAGAAGGGGGATATTTGAAATTCTGTCCTTTGTATATAAGGGGTTTTGAGCCAGTGGAGAAGGTCAGGGGTGAAGGGGACGAAGGAGAGAATGCTCAGCAGAGTGAACAGCAGGTGCACGGCCCCACAGTAGGAAAAGAGTACAAAGCAAGAGGATGCTAACCAGGACCGTGGGCTGGTGCAGAGGGTGCAGGGAGCGCAGACAGCACAATGCAAGATCAGGCCGTGGGCAGTGGGGAGGGCCAGACCTCTCTGGACCTTTTTTTTTTTTTTTTTTTTTTTTATAAGTAGATAGGGTTTTTCCCCCTAAGAGCAAGGGGAAGCTATGTGAGTGAGTTTGGCAAAGCAGGGGGCATGTTCATATTGAATCCTGGTGGCTATCGGTATCTACCTGTGGGTGTGGTGTGGTATACGAGAGAAAGACAGAGACTGAAAATTCCTACCTGTGGCGTATTGTGTACGCAGGACCCCTTCTCCCTTGCCGACAGAAACCTAATCTTGTTCAGGGCAGCACTGTGCTGTGCCCTGGTGATGGACTCTGATCGGACCATGCCAATGAGCACTGTCTTCGTCCCTATTTTCTAAGATTCCCTGGAGTCCAGGAATAGTCCATGTAGCCCTGATCTGACCAAGGGGACCTCAGCAGGAGTCCATCTGCTGGTGGGGTAGGGGTCGGGGGTGGAGGTGTGTGCAGAGGGCATAATCCTAGGGACTCATTCGCCTTCCTGATAAGAGGGGAACCCTATGTTTCGACCACAAGGTAACAAGCAGGAACATGAAAGCCAGCACGCTAAGGGTGATGGGGCTTACAGTCAGAAAGACCCTGGGACCCTGAGGGCCCTGCTGGGCTGCTGGACTGCAGAGTTACTTGTTTAAGCCTCCAAAACTTGGGTGGCCACTCCCTGTAGCTGAACACTCTCCTAAGTGATGTGCCTGCTACCTACAGAGAAAAGGTGAAGGGCCCATACCCAATTAACATGCCTGGTAAGTAATCTGCTTCATCGGTCTGAAGAGCCAGCACTGTATTAGGGACATTCCCGCTTCCAAACCGGGAGAACTGCCTGACACGGGAAGATAATGGGACCGATTATGACAAAACACGACAGTAACTTCAGGCCAGGTGGCTGGATGAGACTTATAATATAAGTGGGTAGGACAGCAGACAGGGTAAACCATGGATGGCAGCAGAGACCTTCTGAATAGTTTGAGATCAGACTTCAAAACGTGAGCAGAAAAATTAAATCTTCTTTGGATGCTTTTTTTGTAGAGTAAATGAATTGAGACAGACCTGTTTACGGAGGGCTGCGGAGAATTACGTGAATGGAAAGAGACGGTAATCATCACGAGTGATGAAGGGATATCCTCTCACTGTGGATATGGTTAAAGACATTACGCTTAATTTAGAGCAGTTTTTGAAATGGGCATGATTATCTGCTTCCCTTCATTAGGGGAAAAAGCTAGTTGGACACTATTGATCTATTCACACGAGCCACGAGAAAAACTCACTATGGAAAAGCTGGTCCGATATGTGAATTTCTATGGGACAAAAGACACTGACCAGACAAATCAGACAACAGCTCTAGTTTTAGGGGAGGATTTGCAGTTAACTGTGCTACAGCTCACGACCTCTAGCACATATGGCCAACCGTTCCGTGTGTGCTTACTCTGGTCTACGGTCAACAAAAGTCAACAGGATTTAAGATATGACAAAATAGAGGCATTCCTAGAAACACATGAACAGAGAAATATATAGAAATGATACCTGTAGAAAAACTATTTTAAATTACTGTGGACATGTCTTTCAAAACATGACAAAGCATGGAATCACTTGTGATTTAAGCGATTAACCAATAATAAACTGCTCCCTAAAGAAACATAGTATGAATGTAAGAAACTGGTTGAATAGTTGGCTTGCTATGTTAGAAATCACACATTGACATGTCTCAGTTCGGGCTGTTATAACACAGTATCAGAGACTGGGTGACTTACACACAACAGAAACTTCTTTCTCACAGTTCTGGAGACTGGAAGTCCAAGATCAGGGTGCCGGCATGGCCAGGTTCTGGTGAGGCCCTGTTCCGGGTCACAGGTGGCCAACGACTTGCTGCGTCCTCGCGTGGTGGTTAAGAGGGGCCGGGGAGCTCTTGGGGGTCCCTTTTATGAAGCACTTATCCCACTCACTTCCCAAATGGGATCTAATCACCCCTCCCAAAGGCCCCACCTCCTAATACCATCCCATGGGGGGCTAGGACTTCAAAATAGGAATTCTGTGGGAGACACAAACATTCAGGCCAGAGCATGACATGGAGGTGGGAATGCCAAGCATGTTATAAATGACCTTGGGATTTTAAATTCTCAGACATGAATGAGGGAGGTAGAAAATTCTTACCTGGAGATATTAGAGGAATTATAAATATTTCAAGATGATAAAAAAAAACCACTTTTTTCCCATATCTATTTACGGTTGGCAATCACAATTTGTTTCACTAATTGCAAAAACATAAAATATACCCGCCTGAAAGATTTACTGCTGAATATTTAACACCTTCCTCCAAACTACCATAGCGCTTTACCTGCTCCTTTCTTAGGGTTATTACTTACCATTTATTGAGTGGCACAGGGTATATGCCAGGAATTGTATAAACCACCCGAAAGGGAACAGGCCTTAGGTGCTCCAATGAAGAAACTAGTGTTCAAGAGTCGTTACGAACACTGCCCAGTATCTACTTCTGAGAAGTCCGCAAGACCTCTCCCAGGTCTGATGACTCTTAGGAGGGCTCACGGGGCAGAACTCTGCACACAGTCACGCTCATGGCTGTGATTTATCGCAGCAGAGGATACACAGCAAAGCATGCAGGAAATCAGCCACCAGCTTCCCAGAGTCCTCTCCCAGGAGAGGCACAGAGGACACGCTTAACTCCTTCAACAGTGAGCTGTGACAACACGTGTGACATGTTGTCTATCAAGAAAACACCTTAAGACCCCGTGTCAGGCCTTTTATTGGGGGCTGGTCATGCAGACAGCCTCTGCCAGGCACATAGAACATTCCAGACTCACAGAATGGAAGCAGGGGTTCCATGTAAGCCACATGGTCTACACAGCTGCGGCACAGTGAAGTCTCGTCAGTTCTGGGAACCCCCCAAAATGCTGGTTCCCAGATGCCAGCCAGCCGTGTGGACAGGCCCCCCTATGGCAGTCTCAGGCCTGCCATGCTAACTCTTGTCTTCACAGATAGACTCATCATTACATGGGGCTGGGGCAACTGGCGATCACAACTAGAAAACAGTAAGATAAAACCAGATCCCACTCCCACCACACACTAAAATCAATTCCAAATAAATTAAAGTCCAAAATATAAGGACCTTGCTAAGCTTTTAGAAGAAAATATAGTAGGATAGCTTAATGACTTCAGGGTAAAGAATGATTTCTTAGAATAAAAAGTGCACTGACCATAAAGGAAACTGACAAACTGGACTATATTAAAGCTTAAAACTTCGGCTCAACAAAAATAATTTTTAAAATGAAAAGACAATTCAATCTAAGAAAAGATAGCAACAACTGAGATATGCTGACAAAAGATTAATCTGTGAAATACATAGCTATTCCAAGTTACTAAGAAAAAGATATATCTCTCTCTCTCTCTCTCTCTCTCTCTCAATGGAAAAAAAAAACAGGCAGACAAGAACAGACAATTCAGAGAGGAAGAAATCCATGTGATCCAAAAACACCTCTCCAGCAATTACAAAAAGGAAATTAACAAGCACACAGGGACTTACTTCTGCTTCCAGGCAAGGAGAAGGAACACACACAGGGTTTACCCTCCTGCCTGGAACAAGTGAAACACTGGAAAATTCGACGAACCACTGGTGCTCAGGACACTGACCTGGAGGCCCCAGCAGCCGGTGAGTATGGGAGGCAGGAGCAAGTGAGGTGGGGCCGGCCACAGCCCAGACACTGTGTGCAGAGTCTCCCGCGGTGCTGCAGGAAGAGCAGACCCAGGCAGAGTCCGCCGTCTCTGAGCTAAGAGTCCAGGCAACGGGGGTCCAGAGTTTGAGGGCAGAGAATGAGCAAGGACAGAGCTGTTTGGACAGAGAACTCCAGGGTCCCCCTTGATGGCTGAGAACAGATCAGCGCAGGTGAGGGAACAATCCCAGGCCAAGGAAGGAAACATCTGAAAGACGCAGAGAGAACAGTCCTCAGTGTCCACACAGGGCCGGGAACGATTCCCATCCCCAACAGCCAGAGGGGAAAGCCTCCTAATTCAGGGGCCGTTGGGAAAAATACTCAAAGGGGTTTGCTTCAGTAGTGGGAAAAATTAGCCCCAAACCAAACGTGGCTCGGGCCCTGCCCATAAACTTAAAAGCAAGACTGAAAAGGATGAACTGTTCCAAACAGCTGTGCCCCAGAACGGCTCAAAAATACTAACAGGGGGCGCCTGGGTGGCTCAGTCGTTAAGCGTCTGCCTTTGGCTCATGTCATGATCCCAGGGTCCTGGGATGGAGTCCCACATCGGGCTCCCTGCTCAGCGGGAAGCCTGCTTCTCCCTCTCCCACTCCCCCTGCTTGTGTTCCCGCTCTTGCTCTTTCTCTCTGTCAAATAAATAAAAGCTTTAAAAAAAAAAAATACAGGAAGAGAGAAATATCCATCATCCAACAAGGTAAAATTCACTATGTCTGGTGTCCAACCAAAAATAACCAGAAATGCAAAGAAGTAGGAAAATAACACCCACAACGGGGAGAAAAATCGATGGATTGGCTAATGGAATGGGAGAGAGTAAATGTAGTAGCAAAAAACCGCAAACACCTTATCTGTCGGACAACAACACAGCGACTGAGGAAGTAAGTAAGCTGTGGGGTGCTTGTCCATGGAAATACTCTCCAACAGTGGAGAGAAACGAGCCAGCGTGCTTCATGTCAATCTAGAGGACTCCCACATACAGCCCGTTGGGGCAGAACACACACAGATCATGCTACCATTTACACGAAAACATGTAAAATAAGCTTAGGTCTTCCTGGGGGAGGGGTCATACACACAGAGTAAAAACATAAAGAGATCCCGTTTTAAAACCCTTTGAACTCAGGATAGCGTTTGCCTCAAGGGGAGAAGCTGCTAGCTGCCCCCCTAATCACCCTTCTCCTTCCTTATTAGCAGCACCTGCTAAAGACTGTATTTTCCAGTGCAAGTCCAGTCTCTGCATTGGAAGTCGTTAGGGGGCCCTTCCTGAAAAGTCCTTCCGCACTGGCCTTACCTCCTTCCCAGGCGTCCGACGTGAGGGTTGCTGGAGCCGGGAACAAGGGCTGTATCCTGACGATGGAGGAGCACGGAGCTAGAGAAGCCTGGGTCCCGGGAACGCTCACCCGCAAACTTCTCATTGCCGGAGACAGAACATGCCACACTTACTTGGGATTTTCTGTCACATGCCCTTAATCCCTAACGAAAGTGGCACACAGGCGGCTTCCAGAGCTGTGTTCACGTTTTACTTCAGAAGCTCGCCGGTAGACACATTATACTCATTACATTCATCTTTAGACTATTTTTGGCACTCTTTATGCTTTTCAGTTTTTTTTTTTAAATGCTGAAACGTCTAAAATTTAAAAAATTTGGAGCCCAATACCTAATCCTCAGAAAGAGTTGAAGACTCGGTGATAATGAGAAATGTCTTTTGAGGCAACTCAACAAAGAACACTGAATCAGAAATAAAGAGGAGGCTTCCTAGAGTCACTAAGCCCGTAGACCGCAGGGCCAGAGTCCAAGGTCCGAGTGCTTCCCCCTCCACGGCTTTGCCTTGAAGATAAAGGTTTCTCCTAATAAACTGGTTCTGGTTCATGAAATCAAACGCAACAGTAGTGCAGAGGTAAAGCACTATTATGAAAAGGCTCTCTAAGAAAACGCTACTAGAAGAAGGTCACGGGTTGGAACTTGATTTTTGGTGAGAAGCACTCTGTAGGTCTTAAAGGGCCTACTTGATGTTCGTTTATAACACAGATGTGCACCTGAATCGCTTGCTGCTCAGGTATGAAGAGGCTGCCGTGTTGGGTGAGACACTCTCACGTTACCTATTACTCTAACACACACACGGCAAAGCTTTGTTCGATCCTGACAGCCCTCACTTAATTCTCCCTAACAGCCTTCTGGTCAACCACAGTGGTCTTTGGATGGGTGGGAATAAATCAATTTCGTCAGTTTTAAGTAGATCAAATTTATTAAACTCTGAAAATCGGTTACTCTTGAGAATTGGATCATCCTGGCAGGTAAACAAATAAACAGACAGAGAGAGAGTCTTTGTTAATGGTTTGAAAAATTATGTATGTAATTCTGCCCGTGTGGCAGTATCAACTCCAACCTCTTTTGCCCTTCAGATTTACAAGCAAGCTTGCTTCCTCTCTCTGCTCTCCTCCGTGTGAGGACACAGCAGAAAGGTGGTCATGTGCAACCCAGGAAGAGCCCCTCATCAGACACCAGATCTGCCGGCACCTTGATCTCGGACCTCCCGTGAGAAAGAACTGCATGTTGTTAAAGCTGCCCTGTCTGTGGCAATCTGTTACAGCAGCCTGAGCAGACCTATACAGACGTTACAAATGCAGCGCTTTCAAAACTTCCACTAGACTTAAGCACCAACAAAGGAAAACATTTGGGTCTGGTGAGAATTACCTACTGAAATCTAGCTCTGCAGGACAGCTTTTATTTCTGTTTTATTCAGGGTTTTCCCCGCTCGATGCTTACCGCCAATCCATTGAGTCAGACCAGAAGGACTACTGCTCCCCACCCCATGTGTGCACAAGGGTCCCAGGCTGGCAGCCACGGGAGCACTGGTGCCTGGCACAGGGTGAGCTCGGTAGGCGAGGGAGGGGGGTGGTGGGAGTGGGAGCAAGCAGAACTGCAGGACAAGGAGTCTTGAGACCAGCCAGCACACAGCCATGGCTTCCGAGCGTCTTCCCTAAGCTGCAGGGTTCCCCGCCTTCACTCTGGGTGGTGGGGAAACCGGTTCCAGGAGGCAGAGGTGTGTCAGAGCCTGGGAAAGGCGGACGATGTTCATGCACCGTCTCCCCTCCCTTCCAACCCAGCCAAGCAGGTCTCTGCATGTCCCCTGACTAACCTCAGGGATATCCTGCCCCTGCGTCTTGTTTCAGAGCGGCCCTCTCTGTGGTCGACTCTGTTGGTTTTACCGGCCCTGCATTCGGTCTCTCCTTTTTCTGACAACTGCGCCACACTGTGATTGGCAGGACCACCTTAGCCAGTTGTTCACAGACTCTGCTGGGATGGCCATTTAGGACGACATGCTCTCCCCGGCAGAGGTGTGGGTGCGCATGTCAGCTGGGCCACTCTGACTCCCCCTCCCTGGCACCGATTCTCGAGTGGAGTGACAGGAGCATGGAGCATGGTGGCCGCAGATGCTCCGCTTCTCAAGCCCCCAGGGCTGGTTGGGGCCCTCTGCTCTCCAGATGCCCGTTTTTCAGCTTCTCCTTCAATCCTTGAACCACCTCTAATCTTTTCAATGAATCCATTTTTCGCCTTCAATCAGCCACTGATTTCTGTTGCTTGCATCCAAAAGACCCTCCTCTCCCCTCCAGGAGAGATCCATCTAGAAGATTCCTGCCCCCCACTGGCACACACGGAGAGGGACGAGCGCCAGCAGCCATGTTTGTACAGTGTGACCCCAGCCTCTGGCGATGGCTGGCTGGTCTCAGGAGACATCCGATCCCACCTGAGCCAATCACACGCTCTCTTCTGGGCGTTGGAAACTGAACCTTTTGTATCTACGCACCTCACTGAGGAGAGGAGCTATGAGACGACATGAAGCAGGGCGGGGATCATCCTGTATGTGTGCCCAAATCGAGAAAGCTGGTCTTCGGACAGGGGAACAACGAAGTGGAGAAGGCCATGGGGACCCAGGCAAGGCAGAAGTCAGCGGCCACTGCCTTTCCCTGCTCTGTGCCCACTAGTCTCCCCCTCCTCCTCAGCTCTCAGGGGACTCCTCCCTCCCATTCACTAAAATCCTCCTGACCGCCCCCAACCCCGACACACTTTTTTTTCCCTAAAGTTTGAGTAGATTTCTGTTTCTTACGAGAGAATCCCCTTCCTTCAAGATCCTCATAAATCCCCCTCTCCTCTAGAATCCCCCTCCCCTACTGTGCGGGGTGATTTGAACACACTTTCTATTTTTCACAAGAAGTCTGTGCTTCCTTCCTTTTCCCTGGACCATGCTCCCGGTGGGAGCCCCACACGCACCTGTGGTTACTCCTGCAGAGCCTAGCCTTCTGGAAATCCAACCCAGGAAGAGGAAGTGCAGCTGTTCCTCCCGTGTGGGCTGTGAAGAAGCTGGACAAGGATGAACCAAGACAGCCACCAACGAGGCTCTGGGTTGCTGAAAAGTTCATCAGGCTACTTCCCTACAACGCATGCGACCATCCCGGGGTCCTTTCCGGCTTTCCTCCCTGGCTGCCCGTCAGTCCCGGCTCCGACCTTCTACTTCCTTGGGTGGCAGTTCTGTCAGATTGAAGACAGAGAGGTAGCTGGTCTTCAAAGTGCATCCGGAGCAAAGAGCCACACCCAGGAGCACTGAGGCCTTTGAATCCACTCACGGGAGGTTTTGCAGTCTCGAGGAGGACAAATGAACTAATAAAGATTGGTTTCAAAACCGGCTCTGTCCCTCCATCATTTTGATGGGATGTTTTCAAGCCAAACCCAAACCAGAGGAAGCCCTTGTAGTTCAAGGCCACTTTCACAGGCACCTGCTTATTGGTCTTGGATCTGCTGTGCATGCACACACGCACACACCAGGGCTGCTCTTCCTCCCAAGAAAAGGGCCCCGCACACTAACAGCCACTGTTCTTGATTCACTACAGGGGTGGGGGTGGGGGGCGGCACGCAATTTCTCAATCTGATCCACAGGCATCTGATTAAACAAACTGAGGGGATTAGTGCGCATACACACGGATTCCGCGCCCTACAAAAGGAGAAACTGTAGAGATCTCCAAGATCCTCTGCCGCACGCAGTCTATTTATAAAAATCTAATTTGCACGGGACCTTCTCTATTGCTGGGATAGGAAGAGGCCAACAGGGAGAATACCAGCTTTTCTTGGACCTTAGAGCGGAACAAATTAGAGAAAATGTTAACATACAGCAGGAAGGGTGGCGGGTAGGGGAGGGTAAGACTCACGATGAAAGTCCTGTGCCCAGGAAGCTGCAGGGCAAGTGACAGTGTTCCCTCTCTTGGGTGCGAGGGAGCAAACAATGGGGTCAAAGGTCTCTGAGGAGTGTCTCTGGGCAAAGGAACTGCATCATTTCTAGGACTGTCACAGTGACCCTCGTGGGTTAACCACTGAAATTCTCTCAGGGTGACCCTTTTGCAAGCATTTCAATCTATCTCTTTATGTATCTACTAGCTCGGATGTTAGATCACTCTTATAATAGACATCAATACGTTTGAGAAGGCTCATATCCATATGATGATATTAATTCATTCTCTGTTGCCTCGTCATATGAAAATAGCTAGACACATCAGCAAATTTGGTAGATATGTTGGGGTAGTGTGACATAAAATCCAAGTTAAGTGACATATTTAAACTTCATTGCAGGTTCTGCAGGATGCCTCAAAGAAGCAGAAGTTGGTTCAGCTGCAGAGCCTCTGAAATAGGTACGATGCTACATCCACAGGACTGGGAGAGCATGTTGTCCATCCTGACAATCCGCAGACACAGACGGCTGTGGTTTTAAACAAGAGCCCCCGGATGGGAAGTCACAAGGGTAGAGACCACAAGAGGGGTGATCTGTGACAGAGTGGGGTCATCTGCAAGTTGCTCCACAGGAAGGAGCCACAGAGACGTATGTATTTAGCAACAGTGATTCTCCTGAGTGATACCAGGAAAGCCAGGCAGCAAAATAATAAATCAGACAAAAGTAAGCCATTAAAGGGCGCTTAGCCAAGTTTAGGGTGCAATTTTAACCCCTAAGACCAAAGTTGTAGACCTTGACCGTAACGCTCTCCTAAAATATATTCCCGATGGGTTGTTTCTTCCTATAGAGTGGTGAGCATTTATATGAAATGCATGTATCAACAATTTTCCATGTTTCACTTC
This sequence comes from Callorhinus ursinus, assembly GCF_003265705.2. Taxonomy (NCBI): domain Eukaryota; kingdom Metazoa; phylum Chordata; class Mammalia; order Carnivora; family Otariidae; genus Callorhinus; species Callorhinus ursinus. The sequence continues at coordinate 5,592,924 of NW_027397075.1, read as the reverse complement.
TATAATTTTTAGTTCCAATGCCCTGAAAAGTGTTTATCTTCACAAACGACAATCTGGGTATAGGAAGACTGTACGATAGCACGTTGAGGGTGACCAACCATCTCGGTTTGCCCAGAACTAAGGGGCTTCCTAGGACGTGAGACGTGTTAGTGCTGTAACCAGGACAGTCCCTGGCAAAGCAGGTTGGGTGGCCGCCCTAATCTAGAGTAACACGGAACTCCAAAGTCTAGCTAAAAACATTAGCAGATGCAAAGGGTCCCATGCAACGCAGTCTGTCTGAAGGGAGTGCATACCCGAACCGTACAGAAGGGCCTAAACACTTGCAAGTAAAATCCACAAAACTGAATGCCTTGGACTAGTTTCCCTTGGAGCATTTGGTATTTTATAGACAGGACCTCAGACCCTAGGCATTGCTAATCCACATGGGGGTCTTAGAAGCAGAGCTACCATGAGTACATAACAGTTTGCATCCATGACGGGCTTCCTTCCTTCCAGATGATCTACCAAACCCAAGCCTAATGGCAACCTTTTAAGAAAGGATAAAAGGTCTTCCCAGAATGCTCTAAAATGATACCAGATTAAAACATTGTGTAATTATTTACAGGAAACGGAGGTGTGTCGGAGCATTTGGCTGAAAATACCATGTTTCCAAATAAATTTGGTAGAAAGCTAGGGGTGCTCTAAAACAGAGCAAAATATATGGCAACGAAAGGCAGAGGAGGATCTCGTCACTTCGGTCCAGAATGGTGTCAAGTGAGGATAAAGGAAAACCAGCAAGGACATCACTCCAGCCCTGCCACCACCAAGGTCCGTCACAGGCCCTGTAATTTATGATCTCGTTTAATCCTCCAGACAACCCAAGAACATAGATGTCACAACCCTTGGCTTCCAGATAAGGAAGCAGATGCTCAGCAAGGTCTAGGAACAGCTCCTAAAGGACTCCGTTCTAAACTCAGGTCTTTCTGTCTCCAAAGAGCATATATGCTTTGAACACCTACTAGTGTCCAATACCGTGGTAGGGGCTGGGATGCAATACAAGCAGCCACACCGTAGCAGGTGGGACACTTACTGAGTGCTCATCAGGTGCCAGAGATTGTGCGAAATGTTCCCCAGTCATTACCTCAGCCAGTCCTGATACACCTACTGCTTTCCATTCTTACTATTTTCCACAGTTGTCCAGAGTCTGAGGCTTACAGATGGTAAGTAACTAGACCAAAGTCACCGGGTTAATTAGTCACATCCTCTGACTCCAAAATCCAGACTCTTAACTAGACCATGTGCGCTGGACAAACGCAGCAGATGACAGGCTGATCTTGGCACAGCATTAATGAAACAGACTACGGGGTTTAGAAGTAGAAGGAATCACTAGAAACTGGTACTTCTGGAGAAGTCTTCCAGAAGATCGGAACTGGAGCAGAACTGCAGAGGAAGACCTGCTGCTGCTGCTGCGGGCAAGGACAATGACAACGGCAAGATGGGAGAGGATGGTGGAGGACGACGCTTCAGCCACCATTTATTCAGTGCGTATTTCATGCCAGGTTCTTTATCTTGCCTCTTCTCCACAGCAAGCCTCTGAAAGTAGGTACCATTATTAGCTTCGTTTTCCAGAGGAGGAGGCCCAAGGTCACGTGGCCATAACAGGACGCAGCTGGGGCTGGTACCCAGGCAGGGAAGATGGATGCTGTGGCCTGTGCTTCATCACTGCATCCGACTGCCCTGCTGCAACCAGAGGTGAAAGGAACACAAGAAACACACTCCATCGCCCAATGGGAAGAGCCGCAAAGTCACACTGCAGGATGGGGTGCACGGAAGGGTGCAGAATGGAGGCCATTTGTAATAAGTACACCACACGGGTGATGGCCTGAGCACATGACATGGTGGAGGTAGGCCAGGTGGCCAGTGGAAGGGACAATTTGATGAGGGGCCACACTGTTGGTAGAGAGTTCAATCAGGCAGCTGCAAAAGTCCTGGCCTGGGCATCTGGGGCTAATACAACAGAGGTGAGTCAAGGCTCTAGGGAGAATGAGCCACACTGGGTAGGGGGTTGGGTGTGGAGGAAAGATGGTTCAAGAATGAATCCAAAAAGTTCACATCCTTATGACTGAAGGAACAATGAGATACTACCAAATGGAAAGGAAGTTCTAAGAAGAGCGAGTTTGGTTTCCCCATGATGAAAGTGAGTGGAACAACCAGGCAGATACCCAGGGAGAAGCACAGAGTGAAATCTGGCCTGGGGGCGGGTAAGTAATAGGGAAGCACAGAAGTGATGTGTAAGCTTCCATTGGTCAGGCTCTTTGTTACAAACAAGTAATTCTGGCTAGTTTAAGCAGAGAAGCAACTGACTAAAGGGTGTCAGGTAGCTGCAAATCAAAGAAAGCTGGAGAACCAGGTTTCAAGGCTAAAGAGGGGAGAAGCAGCACCTAAAATCACACGCAAAAATGCTTCCAGGGAGAAACACTGTGTGCAACGCCCCCAACCCTGGCCTGCCTGGTGACAGTGCCAATGGCCATGCGGGATGCTAGTAACATTAGGACCCTGCCCACTGTTGCCCCTGGAAAGTGGGTGTAGCTGCCAACCCCTCACCAGGTCAGATCCTGCCTCTTTTGTGTCTACAGCTGAAGATTCAAAATCCACTTCAGGTGAGTCTGAGTGTGAAACCCGGTCACGTGCCTGAGTCTTAGCTGCAAGGGAAGCAGGAAAGAGCATCAGGGCTTCTGGGCATCTGGCTTCAATCACAGCAGGTGGTTTCTGCCTCCCTCAAAGGTACTGGGAGACCAAGCATAAACATCCACTGAAAGCATCTGGTTCTGTCTTTTCCAAATAACCGATTGTTAAGTTTGCCCTCCACAGGTTAAAAAAACCTTTACATGTCTCAGAACAGAGAGTTTAACATGGTGATGCTGCTAAGATTTTGAGGATGGTCGCATTCATCTTTGGTGAGCCTAGGGGCTGCTATAATGATACTGTCAATTTTTTTCCGCTGCTGGGTGCCCAGTGGTCCTGGGGCAGGCAGTCAGCAGGCCCTGTCACTGGGAATAAGGAAGCTGTCTTTTCTTCAGAATTGCGGCAAATCTCCCACAGCATGTGCCAAGGGTTTTTGAGGTCCCTGGGTTATGGACTCTGGGGACCATTTTTAATTTACCGATAAGCGAAATTTTAAAATGTGACATCTTTGAGTACCGCTGCCCTGGTCTATTAAACAAAGAAAAGCAACTCCCAAGACAATATCATCCTATTAACCTAAAGCTGATAATGTTGCTGTGGCCCAGGGCTGGCAGGCTGGCCTAAACTGGAACTAGACCACACCTGTTTCTGCCTGCACACACTGGCATGGCCTCGCCCTTACATGGACACAGAGACAGATTCTTTTTGTATTTTGCAGCTTTAGATCCAAAAGAGCCCCTAGGGGTGGCTGTCATCATCCAACTCAAGTCAGGCACAATTGTCCCCCACCCGCCTTCACCCTTTTCCCTGAGTTTTCATGCAGCCTTGGCCCATCGGAGGGTGCCAGATAGAAGGCCTGACTCTAGGACGTCTGTGCCCTGCGAGGGTCCAGTAAAAGGAGCCTGCCCTCTGAGTTTGAGAGCAGGGCTCAGCCACAGCATCCCATACTGGCTGGGCGGTGCTGGGAAAGCTCTCAGACCTGACAGCTGGCTCATCTGGAAGAAGGGATAAGAACACCATGATCTCAGCTGTGTTAACAGCTACCGTGGTGGCTCCCCACTACCATAAGTAACGACTATTTAGGGTAACAAGCTCTTCCCAATTTCTGTGGCCACTTTGGTTTACCTAATGATATGGAATGAGTCAGGAAAGACCGTTTTTGAAGCGATTACTTAAAAAAAAAAAAAAAGAAAGAAAGAAAGCTACAGATACCAGGAACTCAACTCAACTTACTGAACTTGGTATTTAGTTTCTAAAAGTTGGGGTTTCATTTCCAGACAAAAAATTTCTTAATGAGGGCGCCTGGGTGGCTCAGTTGGTTAAGCGACTGCCTTCAGCTCAGGTCATGATCCCAGGGTCCTGGAATCAAGTCCCACGTCGGGCTTCCTTTGCTCTGCGGGGAGGCTGCTTCTCCCTCTCCCTCTGCCTGACACTCTCCCTGCTCTCTCTCTGTCAAATAAATAAATAAAATCTTTAAAAAAAAATTCCTTAATGAAAACTGTGGAGAAGAGTTAAGAGTCTTATGATAAATAGATTGATTCTCATCTACTGGAGATGGCAAACTGGCTTGACCTGAGTCAGAGAGCTGGGCCACTCTCCACCCCCTCCATTGTGTTGAGTGCCCTGGACTTTCATTTCCACATTACAAACACCCTCTCTTTTATTTTTACTTTTTTGGGGGGTGGGGTGGGGCTCAGACACAGAAGACAATAAACTTGATCTTTTGGGCCACTAGGGATGTTATTTAGTAAGAGGATAAAAAATACCAAAATGGACTAGTTATACCATATATTAGGACAAAGGCCCAATTTCCACTTTTCTTAGTATTACCATTTGATTCAACAATCTACTTCTAGGAGTTTATCTCACAGACGAACAAACGGTGGATAAGTAAACTGTGGTAGATCCACACCGTGGAATATTATCTGGACGTGAACAGGAGCGGAGCGCTGACACCTGGTTAGTGAACTTGGTATTTAGTTTAGGCAGGGGAGGAACCTTGAAAGCACGACACTCAGTGAAAACCGCCATTCATAGGAAACATCCAGAAGAGACCAACCCACAAAGTGTGCTGGTGGTTGCATAGGGCTGGGGGTGAGGAGGGGTTGGAGGGAAACAGGAAATGACTGCTAATGGGTGCACAGCTTCTTTGGGGGGTGACAGAAATGGTCTGAAATAGATGGGGTGATGGCTGCACAACTCTGTGAATATAATGAAACCACCGAACTGTCCACTTTAAACGGGTGAGTTATACGGAATGGGAATTATATATCAATAAAAAGCTCTCATTTCAAAAACCCAACTAGTAGAAGTAATTGTGGTTATTGTACAGTATTAAATTCCATACAGGATTCTGAGCACTTTTTAAAGTTTGATGAGAAGTGCCATGATTATCTGCACTTTACAGATAAGGAAACTGGGCCACGCAGAGAGGTAAGTCGCCCGAGGCTATCGGGCCGGTAGACAAGGGATCCCGGACTTGCGTTTCAGCAAGCTGACCTCACAGCCATTCCGAACGGTGGCACACGTGCACAGAGGTGCGGGTTCCAGCAGGGGCCCTAGGTCCTGGCCGTGACACAACGGGGACACAACAAAATGTCCACCAGCTGGGGACAGATGACAGACGACGTGCACTCTGGTAACTCGGGCGCCTGTACATGCTGCTATGGAAAACGACAGAAATGACACAAACAAATGCTCTTTTTGGCTCTCATTCTGCTTTTTTACAAACCGCTATACATGCACGCGTACATAAGCTTGACGACGTTCTATCATTTTTCATGAAGAACTACTGACTGGTTTTCTCCGAAGAGAAGTACATGAGTGGTAGCAGGAAGGCAGACGTTTTCCTGTATACCTTCTGGCACTGTTGGATTTGATCTGATGTTTGAAGCCATGCACGTGGCGGGTCACCCAGGACCACTCCAGCTTCGTACAAGCTGCTCTGACCCAGCGCGTCAGACCAGGGGTGCGCACCGCCCTCCCTCACAGAACAGCCTCTCTCTCTACAGTCACCAGATTCGTCCTTTTCTGTGGCCTCTCTCCTTGACCAGCCTGGATGCCTCCTGAGGCCAGGCACTGGGCCTGGTCCTTGCTAAGCTGCACCGCACACATACGCAGGCCCTCCATACCTCTCTGCTGTGATGGGTTGGACGAGTGAGTAAATGAACTACAGTCGAATGACCTGACTTCAACAGCCAACGGAGCCGGAGCCGACCGGCGGAACAGGAGGACGCTGCTCTGGGACGTACCAGGACTGGGGACTCCATGGCACAGGCAGTCTTGAGTGCAACTTAAGAAAATGATTTATTGGGTGCCTGGGTGGCTCAGATGGTTAAGCGTCTGCCTTCAGCTCAGGTCATGATCCCAGGGTCCTGGGATCGAGTCCCGCATCGGGCTCCCTGCTCCTTGGGAGCCTGCTTCTCCCTCTGCCTCTCTCTCTCTCTCTCTCTCTGTCTTTCATGAATAAATAAATAAAATCTTTAAAAAAAATGATTTATTTCTTTAATTAAAAACATTTAGTTTCATCTAGTGCCAGAGAATTTATAGAGCCATAACCCTTTCCATCTTGAATCCTTTCCATTATCTTCTCCTAATTAATTGAGGTATGTATATTCATTGATCTAAAACTTTGCAAGCCTAGGCATTACTCATGTAGTGATCTAGTGCCACACTGCCAACAGATCAAGCTTAATCAGGTTCTACCGCTTTTTAAATTATACATGTTATTAGACAAAATTCATTTAATTTTGCATCTAACAGCTACAGCTTATTACACTGGCTGCTCCCAGACATTTACTGCAACTCACTGTTGAATATGTACTATAAGGCAACTTAGGATACAATCAATAAAACGGCTGACATAATTGGTGGCTTTGGTATGATATGGAATATGCCTTAATGTGTTTGTGAAAAAAAAAAAAAAGATGAAGGAAGGTATATTATCCGAGTGAAATTTCTGAAGTTGCTACCTTACAGATCAATACAAAATTTCTTCACAGAGTATTTATGGATTATGGCAGCAGTATTTCACCCAAATAATACATAAAGGAAGGCAGGAATAGTAAATTTTTTATACAACCCAAATAATGTATATTGAAAAGAACTTACCATGGTTTTCCAATAAACTATTCAGGAACTACTGCTGACTATAAATATTCAACAATCTAGAATTCCAAACATGCAGGTGAGTTTCTAAATTCTGAAGGTTACAAAACAGGTGCCCCTCAGCGGTTCTGGCACTTAAATGTGCCATGTTTCCAGTCTCTCATTATTTTTTTCATTTCACATTCTAATCACTTGACCAATTACCTGATAACTGAACTCCTTTGGGATCATGTTCCTTTTTAGTATTTCATTTAGTTGCAGAAAATAGGCCCATCAAAGAGGTGAAATGTCCCAATTCCAGGAAATGAGTGATTATAGAGCAAAAAACAATAAAAGGAAAGATATAAATGTTCCAATCAGCTAGGCACGAGCTAGAAAGACACTGGTTTGGTCTCTACAATATCACTTTGCCTGGGAACTCTGCATGTTTCTGCATCATCCCTCTGCCAACCCTGGAAAGCCCTAGCGTGGGGCAGAGGGTGGAAGAGGGCTCCAGAGCAGACTGCCACAGGTTCTTGGCCTGATGGTGTCTCTGATCTCAGCTGACCACGAGGGAACGTGTCCTCAGATGGAAGTCGAGGGCAGGAGCACTCAGCTCCTAGGTTCTTTATCCTTCTTTTGAGTCATGGAGCCTTTGAAGGATCTGATGAAAGCTACAGACCTTCGCCCCACTCCACTCCCCAAGGCATCTCTGCAAGTACATTGGCTCTTGCCTAGTTTGACGGGACTCACTGGCTGGATGAAGCCTATTCACGGCCTTCACACTCAGGGCAAGAAACCGGACTCCAGACATCCCCCTGTCGGACTTTATATTACTTAGTGCCCCAGAAAGAAATCCTCATAAAAATTTTCTTTCAAATCTAAGACATTCTAGAAAAAGCTGTGCCCCTCTTAGAGATGGCTTTGATTTTATTTCTTTGACAACTGTCATTTTTTTTCTCTCTGGCTAATCTACCATCTTATCAACCACAGTGGCCCTTAGACCTGCCGATTTGTTTCAGCCCCTCCCTCAGATCTTGACTTCATAAATGAACTTATATTTTCTTTGGCCCTGATTGGTCATTCCTTACTTTTATTTTTTTATTGTGTGCTTCTGTTTATTTTCAGCCTTCTCAAACGCTTCATGGAATAAATGAACCAATACAAGGCTCTCAATTTTCAGTTTTTGATCCAAACACTGGAAGCCAGAGAGAAAGAATACAGAAGGGTTTTTGTTGTTTTCCTTAATCAAAAGGCAATTGTTCGCTACCTCCTGCTATTCAGCTCCAGCCATTTCTTTTCACTAAATAATCAAACACCCACATTTTCCTAGCCACAATTAAGCAGACTTTTTAGCCTCTAACTAAAGGTAGAATTTATACTTTGGTCAATTATAATATCCACATGTTTTGTGTGGACAGGGCAGCTCCAGAGGGCAAACAAGAGTATATCGTCCGTACGTGCGCACGGAGACGGCTTCTTCATCTGGGGTCCACGGGGACCTGGGAACCTACATGGGGAAACACTACAATTTCAGTCACCTCTTTTATTTAGCATTTCCTCCTAATATTAAGTGGAAAATCACAGAGGTATTATTAAGGCTCCTGTGACTGTGTCACCAACAGAAACCACAAGGACTTTTCATATCCCATTAGAGTTGTTGTAGATCCCTCCCGATACTGTGGAAGCTCAGCACCACTTTGAAATGACGGTAGTGATTAGCCCTGCTGTTAGACTGTGTTGTATAACAGATCAACAAAGAAGTATGTACTTTACTCTATCAAATAATTTAAAAATATTTTGAGAAGTGTATTTCAGTATGTTTGGTTTTCTTTGAAATCCTATGCATTTTATTTTCTGCATTTGAAAAAAAACATTATTCTGAGAGGTGGTCCAGAGGTGGTTTGCCAACCTGCCAAAGGGGTCCGAGGCACAAGACAGGTTAAGGTGCCCCGACTGGGGACAAAGAGCTGACACGGCCAGCAGCGAGCACAGCCCCTCTGCCAAGACACCATGTGGCCAAGGGCTAGGGGGCTGGGGGGCTGGGGCCGGGGGGCATGATCATGGCTGCCAACAATGCTGCTTCTGATCACACAGCTAATCAGAAACAACTTTTCAAGTAATGCTCCAAGCTCCCCAATTAGTAATATTAGGTAAATTAGTTCAAACCACTTTCAATCAGCCTCGGCAGAAGGAAGGTACTGTCGCTGATTGCCTGGAAGCTCTAACAGGCTTCTAATGGATGTGAAGGATCTAAAGAGCCACGGGGCTGGCTGATTGCTGCAGGTTACCACTGCTCAGCATTCAGCCACACACAACCCCCTGGAAGGGCTGAGGCTGACAGCCCCGCCCATCCCAGGGCCTGGTGATAGCTGAACCCAGGCACGTCACTTCCCAGCACTCATGTCACCCCTTTTTATGTTTCTGTATGTTAAGCTGTATGGGAAAATGTCTTCAAATCTTGGCATTTCTTGGAGCTGGAGTAAGCACTTAAAATAAGAAACTCAAGACTAATGAATCACACAGGTGAGGAAATGAACATACGTTAACTGAGCTTTAAAAAAAAAACAAAACCAACAGCAACAAATCCTACTGTGATAGGGACAACAGGGTTTCTGTTCAGTGGAAACTTTCTGAGTAGCTACGGTGTGGTGGGCAGTGCAGACACTTATCACTTGTATGACAGGGACTGAGACGCTGGTGGCACCAAAGAGGGAATACGGAAGTGTGGGTCAATCCCCAAGAGATGTCCTCCGGGGAACCACACAACAAACTGATTAGAGCAGATCCCAAACCCAGCCAACCCATCCGACTTCAAGAAAAACTGACCCGTGTACACAAGAATGTCTGATAGAAGCATTGTTTAGATTAGCTCCAAGATGAGGAGATTATCGGTATGGCCAGGGGAGAGGATTACGAGATCTAATCCATGGAATGCGATGCACTCATTAAAAGCCTGACATAAACCTCTGTGTATCAACATATAAGGATTTTCCAGGTACACGGAAGGAAAAAGTAAGTCACAGAGCAACGCGCACAGGATAATGACATTTATATAAGACACGGATGCTCACATATGGGGTGACCCCAAGGGAAGGACTTGGGTGAGGTCACACAGTTTATTCTAGATGTAGATTCTAAATCTTTACAAAGGGAAATATTGACATATTATATATGTAATTTAAAAATCTAATAAAATAATAAAATCAATCCCTATCTACCACGAGGTTTGACTACTACAAAAGATCAGAATGACACACACACACACACACACACACACACACACACACACACACACACACACACAAAGAATGTCACGTGTCCATGTTTCTTTTTTCTAGGTCAAGCAAGGACTTTTGTCTGTTTTATTCACTGATATAGCGCAAGCACCCAGAACACGGCCCGGCACAAAGTAAGCACTCAGTAGAGCTCTGGTAAATAAATGAACCGATTGTTCATTTAATCCAGAAATGTGTGCTGGTGCCTCCCGTGTGCTGGCCACTTGCTACGCATCATGGGAAACACAGAGTGATTCATCTGACCTGCATTCAGGGAACACCTTTCCCCTGACCAAGAGTGTCTGGCACTGGATGAAAAGACAGGCCAATACAAGCCCACCCCCCACCGCCCTGTAGGAACTTGAATTAAGCTCAGAGGAAGGTGAACTTGTAGAGGTTGCAGGGATGAGATAAGGCCTTTCTTGGCCAGAGCCTTAATCCTGGCTTTGTTATTCAGTGCCTCTGAGGCTTTGCTTCTCGTAGTCTGTCTCGTACCAGAATTATGGTCATGTGTTTTGTGCCTACCCAGCCGCGGGAAAATGAACACCAGCCCTCCCGGATTATATGAACGCTGGACGGACAAATGGCTTATTCTTTGCCTGAAGCCCAGCGCACTAAAGCACTCCATCTTTGCTCGATATGGCTTCATTTCCCAATTCTATCCATTCATCCTAGAATGAGAAATCTCCAAGTGGGGAAGGTGTCTTGATGGTCATTTGGCCATGGCTACTCCTATCTGGACCTTGGCCCAGCCATTCACATCTAATTTAAGGCAAAGGGCCACCAAACTACATGAAATAGGATTCTTCTGATTTCATCGGATCTTTTCAAAAAGCCACAATCCCCATTTACTAGTAATTCTACTTTAAGTTCCCACAGCATCTCCCAATTCCTAACCACCATGCTGCTGCTTTACTTTCCAGCCCTTGACAGCCATTATCTGCAGACATCCAGCCCCTTTCTGCCTGAAGTTTAAGACTTTTCCACCTAAGTGGATTATTCCGCACTTATCTATAGCAAACATCACCTTGGTGCATACATCCTCTCCTTCGGCTTGTCGGAGTCATTTCTGAATTCAAGTCCATTTTCATATTCAGTCCTTTTGGTCCCAAAAAGAATGGTGCCCCAAATTCAAATACAAGATGCCTGGGATCATTTTAACTTTGAAACTAAAATGTGGTTCCTGTGCAATGGTGTGCATATGTTACCTCGGGAGAAAGTTACACCAGAGGAAGGAAAAAGCCTTCTGCCTCTAGTGATAAAGGGCTTCGTCATCCATAAATCCAAAATTACCAATACTGCAGATCTGTATATTCTTATCCCAATGAGGGGCCAGGCCCGCTTTCAAACTGGGAGTTTTTCAAACTTAAAAACAGCAGTATTGGGCACGGGGCACATATTAAATGACACCCAGAGCTAGGTCTCAGGCAACATCCCATATGGAACACCATAGTATTTCACTTGCAAAACAGATGAATATTCTCACTAAGTAGGAATAAAAGGAGACTATAAATAGCCTCATGTCAGTTTAGGTCAGTTTTGCTGCCAACTGAGTTAGTGTTCAAACTTGAGAAAAACTCTTGGCTTTCAGAACTTTCTGGATTTTGGAATAGCAGATAAGGGATTATGCACATGGACATGACCCAGATCAAAGAACCAGTTCTAGCTCTCCTGACCATTCCACATAAAAGCATGCATGTGGGATCGTTTTCCTGAAGATTCTGGACAACTTCTGTTTTGACTGTGCACGGCAGAGGTCACTCCACTTTAGTTGTTCCAACTGTTGTTTAGAAAGCAAAATAAGGGGCACCTACATGGCTCAGATGGTTAAGTGTCTACCTTCGGCTCGGGTCATAATCTCTAGGCCCTGGGATTGAGCCCCGAGCTGGGCTCCCAGCTTGGCCAGGAGACTGCTTCTCCCTCTGCCTCTCCTCCCTGCTGGTGCCCCCTCTCTCTCAAATTCTCTTCTCTCTCTCTCTCAAATGAATTAAAAAAAAAAAAAAAAAGAAAGCAAAATAAAAGCCACAAACTTAAAACATTTCCCTTCGAGAGCTGAGCATGGTAAATCTAAAGTAATAACAGTTCCCTTGTTAAGCACCATTATCGTTAACAGTTGAAGGGAATGTCCACAAACTACTAGTGCACACACAAAAATTGTACCTACTACAAAAAACACAGAGCCTGGTACATTTTTGTCTAGCAAGTGCTTCTCAAACTTGATTGTCCATAAGTTCACCTGGGGATCTCATTAAAATGCTGATTCCGTCTCATCAGATCTGGGTGCGGCGGAAACTCTACATGTGGAACAGGCTCTTGATGGCTGCTCTGGGGCCCACCCTTTGAGTAGGGAGGCTGCACTGTGAAGTATGTGAGGTTTGAAAACAGCTGGACCCGAGTGAGCTCCTGACTCCGCCACTTACAAGCCGAGTGACCCCCAGAAAGGTACTGACCTGCTCTGAGCCAGATTCCACCATCGGTTAAAAGGGAAGTAACAAGGACACCCTCTTTTCATGACTCTAGTGAGTAGGTGAGCTAGCAGCACCAGGCAGATGCACACCCTGAACTGCATCCCATGCCATCTGCACGGTAGGCTGAAAATGGCCCCCAGAGATGTCCTCACCCCAAATCTGTGAATGTGTTATCTTACACGGTAAAAGGGGAGTTTGCAAATGTGATAAAGTTAAAGATCTTGAGATGGAGAGGTTAACCTGGGTTATCTGCGTGGGCCAATAATCATAAGGGTGTTCATAAGAAAGAAGCAGGAGGGTAGGTTCACAAGAGAGAATATGAGAAGATGAATCAAAGATGAGAGAGAAGACGCTGTGCTGTTGGCTTTGAAGATGGGAGGAAGAGGCCAAGGCCCAAGAAACGTGGGCAGCATCTAGAAGCTGGACCTTCTAGGAAGAGGGCAAGCCTGCACACCCACTCTAGACTTCTGACCTCCAGGACTGTAGGAGAGTAAATCTGTGTTTGTTTGAAGCCATGAGGTTTGTAGTGTTTGTTACAGCAGCCATGGGATACTCATACACCAGCCACTGGAATAATGCTAACGCGGGCTTGCCTCGCTTCACGTAACGGAGGACTTCCGGAGCTGAATCATGAACCACAATGAAATCACATAACCGCTGCCCAAGCGGAGGTCAACAAACAAAGGCTCTTCAAAGGAGCCTTTATCTCTAGGGAAGAATGTGTTCTGCATGCTCTGTTTTGTTTGGCTGTGGCAATTTTTAATCAATGGGCCAGACATGCACATTAATAACGAACCATGCTATGGCCTGAAAGGAACTCTTGTACTCGAACTGCATCACCACATTCTTATCTGTCAAGTCCTCACGTGACCTGCTGAAAACTCAGAAGGTTCCTGGGGACAGTACCAGTGGGTCAATGCCTCCACGTCAGGGCGACCCAACAGTCACCCTGGGCTTCAGCCTGAAGGACTGAAAAATCAATGGTCTCAATATTTGTACAAATCTCCACTTGCTATTTATAATGTGGCTTATCCCATAGAGAAGCTTTATAAAATAAGAAAAAAACTAAGGTAACCAAAAAGACATCTGCAGAATGAAAACATGTGATTCAAAACTAACTAGACTTTGTCCTGCATTTCTGGAGCCTTCCCTGAAGGCCGTGGTACCAGGAGGGCCCCTCACCATCCCTGGTTTCACACTTCCCTTACCTGGCTCTAAGCTCCACGGAAGAGCCGCCCTTTCATTTCCAACCATCATATCCACAGCACCTAGGGCTTTAACTGGCACTCAGTGGGCACACAGTAAGTATTTGTAGATGAACAAATATTGTGATGAATATGTATAATGGGAAAGTGCCATTATGACTTTCATTAGAAAGAGCATTATTCATAAAGTTCTTTTTTCTCCAGTTTGAACTTAAAACTACTTGGCCCAGGATATTATTTATGGAAGAATTAAAAGTATGCTTTCTGATTTTATTTGCTTATTAATACATGCATCTGATAATTAACAATGTGCTAAGCAGTCTAAGCAAATAATTACTTTTCTAGTGTCTGCCCCTGTGTATGAGCTAAATAAGGAGGAAGCCACTAATTGCATATTAAAAAATGGTAACTAGCTTTAAAACATTCTGTTTAATCTGAGACCACAATATTCAAAATAGTTACAGTCCTTCCACTGGCTCAGTTATAACCCCACAAAATAGTCCAACTCTTCAGAACAGATGTGAATTCTGCTCCGGTCACACTGAATATAAAATTATGTGCTCAAAAGATTGCCAGTTCACATTTATAAGGTCTTCTGCCCAATGGAAAAAGTGGATCATAAAAACCGTATCTTTTAATTTACTATGCTCAGTATATTTTATTCAGGAAGCAATGAGACCACATAGAGAGCTTTCATTTTAAATCTTATTTTGAAATATGACTGAATACATTAACATAATTCAGAATGAGTCAGTAAACATCTACAAAAACATGTTATATAATTTTAGTGAGTCCTATAACATTTCTGCTTTCTTTTTTCTTTTTTAAGATTTTATCTATTTATTTGGCAGAGAGAGAGAGAGAGTGGACAAGCAGGGGAAGCGGAAGAGGGAGAAGCAGGCTCCCCCCTGAGCAGGGAGCCCGGTGAGGGGCTCGATCCCAGGACCCCGGGATCATGACCTGAGCCGAAGGCAGATGCTTAACCGACTGAGCCACCCAGGTGCCCCTACATTTCTGTTTTCAAAGAAATGAAGCCACAGGACATAAAAATTGTAAAATTGGAATCCGACCTTCAAGTGTCCAATAAAAGCAGAAGTTTGCTTACTGGATGGTCCAGAGTGACAGATCTAGCTGATGTTACAGTGCATATTGGGCCAAATGATTCCAAAGAACCTAGCTAACAGCAATTCAGACCATTTGGAAGCAGTATTAATCTGGTCAACTATGGTATTACCTTGGCTTTACCTGGTAAACCAAGACTCCGAGTCCTGCTATGATTTCTAACTCCTTTAGAAACTAGGGCACTCTGTGGTCACTTTAGCAATGTACAATATCAGCACCAGGAAACCCTCGGTCGAGGGTCCCCAAGGATGGCCCAGTCCACAAGCAGCTAAGATTTTACCTCTCTACAAAACAAAACTCAGCACCATCCTGTGAATGTGCTTCTGTACCAAGCTGCTGAGACGTCCACCACCTGCACAGAGAGACGGAGATGTCTGACCCTTCATTGTGAAGCCCCAGGCCATCGAGGTTTTGAATGCTTACTGCCATCAATGGGCTCTTGGTTGGGAAATGGAGGCTCTGAGAAGGAAAGGGGTCGGTCCAAGTTTGCCCAGCACATCAGTGGCGGGTGTGGAGCTGGGTCTCTGTCCACTGCCTTATTTTCCTTCTTCCCCACCTTGCCGCTTTTGCATAAGCCCAACAGCAGGACAGGTTCTCCGGGGATGACCACCCTGGGTTCTCCCCAGTGGGACCCAATGAATGACATGGGCATGTCCACATCCATGACTTTGCGTTAAATACCTATACACAGAGAACGAGGACAGGCCTGAGGGTTCCTCTTGCTCATGATACTCACTGGACCTTGGGGACAGTGATTTTGGGCAGCCCCTTTCCCATTCTCACATCTTCATTTTGGGATTCTTCTGGAGAGGTAGGCTGCCAGACGAGTGAACCTTGAGGGGGGAAGAATGAATGCACCCCAGCTTACCACAGAGTGCCTCAGCTTCTAAAGGCCCTGGAAATCACAAGACTTAGAGCCCAGGTTTACAAGACAGTATTAGCCAAAGCAAACATGCATGGCCACCACGGTGTTTTCTGCAATGGTCTTCAGGCCCACGGCTGCTCCAAAGGCAGAGACCGCTGTTCCACTAAGGGTGGCCATGGCGGTCTACTCTACCTCTCTGATGGGCAGGCGCAGTTCCATCTGCTTATACTTGCTCACTGGGCTTTACTCTTGCCTGGGGGAGAAGGTATCAGAGGAGGAAACAAAAATGCAAGAGAGTTCTAGAAGGCATCTCTTATTTTTACATTCTCTCTCTCTTGTCTTGAGGGGAATCATTCTGCTCTTCAGACCACATTGCTGCAGTAGAGATGACCCCACACCCTGGCTTCAAGGCGCCACGTGAGCCGGACAGCTATCAGTCTGGGACTTTGAATGGACCACCAAGAATAAGGCTCTTTCTTTCTGTTGTGGGTTCTGTGAGAAGGATGTAAAGCTGGAGCTCCCAGGAGCCATGACCTAGAGGGAATGCCTGCGTAAGAATGGAGTCAACCCAGAGGAAAGCGGGGCTGAGTGAGAGCCCAAGTCCTGATAACAACCTCTGAGCCTCTGGATCCAGCCATACCTGAAGCCCAGATTTGCCCCTGGATGTTACAGTCCCATAAAGGAACATGCACCTTTAATTTAAAACAACAATTCAGTTTAAGTTAGATTTCTGTCACTTGCAAATGAAAAAGCACAAAGACAGGAGAAATTAAAGTGTAAGAAGAGAGGAAATAAGAGAAGATTACACTTATGGATATGGTATCTGGAAGCAGTTCAAGTTTGTCCCCTGGAAATAAAGGTGACATGTGGGAGTCTGTTCCATTTTTCAGAGTAAGTTCAGATCAACAGAACTGTAGCTCTGCCTAATTACTGTGATTAATCTCGCCAAATTCTAAATATAAAATGAGGGTGAATTTCCTGACATTCAAGGATACTCCAACAGCCATGGAGAGAAGGAAGAGGCCATTACCGAATAAAGACATCTCTTAAGAGAAATCTTTTTATTTTTTTTTCCCCTGCTCAAATGCAGTCATGACTGGGAGGAGAGAGGTCACATCAACAGCGTAAGTCTTACCTGGCATGGCATGGATGAGGTCCCCGCAAAGAACAAAGAACCTGGGTTTGGGCTTCAACTTGTTGATGGCCTCAACAGCTTGCTCAGTTAGACGGATCTCCTGCCCCCACTCGTCACCACCACTGTCACTGTCCCCAGTGGACCAGGCCTTCATTAGTCCAAACTGTGGGTCTGCGCCTTGGATGAAGTAGAACGGGCCTTTCCATTCCCTTTCCTTTTCTTGTAAAAACAAAAGATGAAAAAAAAAAAAGGAGAGGGAAGAAATATTATAAAATCTGTCAGGGAAAGCATCCAGGTTATCGTGCAAGTGGATACAATATTTTTCTTAAATTAAGTAGGTCATTTTAATAAGCTGCTGTTCAAACATACCATTTTCCTGTCATAGTCTAGAGGATTTTGATTTATACTAATTATGCCTGGGACCTGGTGATTCCCAAAGGCTAGGAAAGACCACGTGGGCCACAAAAGCCAGGCAGCCAAGCTGTTTGTTTAAAACTAGCCGGCCAAAATGGAGCGCTGAGGCAACCAGCAATGCTGTATAGAGGATATTAATGTTTAATAATAGTTTTTAAATTAGAATTAAAAATACCAGAAATTGAAAGCTGCCAGAAGTATTATATTTAAATTACTAGGTGAAATGCTTTCGAATCTTTTATGCCAGGCTTAATGGCACAATTTGCACTGTTTCGGGGGATGTGACAGAATTTTAATTATAAAACTTGGAGCTTGGAAGCTCTGGCTATCTGGTAGGAAATGCAAGTGCCAGAAATGAAATCTTGAAATGAGTTAGTCAACGAGGAAAAAAAAAACTCGATGCTAACATTTCAAAGGCTGCATGATGTGGGCTTAAGCGAGGTGTGAGGCTAGGGAGTGGGTGGAAGCGGGGGTGGGGGGAGGAAGGGAGAGGGGATTCTTTCTGTTCTTGGAAAGGGCACTAGATCACTTGCACCAAAATTATTAGGTTTGCCCTTCCTATTGGTTGTGCTGAACCTAAGCTCTGCGGGCCCCAGGTCTCTACCCTTGTTAGCCAAAAGGACTGCAACCAGTAACTGCTTTTGCAGAGCTGGAATGGCCATTGGTGGGCATGGAAGCCCTGTGGGTGTCAAACCTCACCCCCCCGCCCCTGGTGACAGCATCCTTTCTTCAAACAAAATCTTATATGGTAGACCAATGTTGAAAAACAGAGCCTCCTCTCCCTGAGACCCCCAATCTATAGCCCCTGCATTTATCCACTGAGAAAACGGAGGCCCAGAGAGGGGACGTGACTGGCCTAACGGTCACCAGCCATCAGTGGCAGGGACAAAACTACCCCACAATTGTGAGGCTGTTTTCTTCTTTTTAACAAATTAGTATATTTTGCATGTTAACTGAATAAGTGGCATTTCCTTTGGAAGTCACGAAGATATTACGATTTCCAAAAAGCTCCTTGGAGTCATTTCACGTCTGCGTGCTCAATTCATTCATTGATTCTGTAAGTATTTACTGAGAGCCTACTGTTGGCCATACGTGGTGCTGATGATACATGGCTGGACCTAGACAGAGGAGGCCCCTGCTCTCCTGGGCCTTAGTCCTCCTGGGGGAGACAGACTGTGAACAAGGAAATGAGCAGGGAATGGTGCCCGGGCACCAGGTCGAGGAGCGGGAAGGCAGAACTGATGGCTAATTTCAACTGGATGCACAGAGAAGGCCTCTTTCTGAAGCATGTCATCTACACTGAGATCTCACCGGCAAGGAGCCAGTCTAACCTTTCTAAGTTTCATTGCCACCCTCCCACCCACCGTGCCTTGCTTACTGTCATCTTAGAGTGGATCTCTGACTTTAGGCCTCCCTTCCTTCTCAATTCCTTTTTCAGAAGCCAAAAATGCAAGCATGCGAACTACCTGCACATAACCGTATAGAACAAATTGTATATGCAAGTTAATCCACCAGTTCTGGACCCACCGCTCAGACTGTTAGCTGCTTAATCAAATCACAACCAACTTGAACCCAATCTGAACAAGGAGTGCATAAAACCCTGGAGTATGCATCTTGTTGCTAAGTACGGGGATCGAGCGTGATGATGGATGTGAACTCGTATTTATGGAGCCCTTACTACCCGTGGCAGAAGGACTCCAAGAAGGTCCCAAAGATCCCTGCATTGTGATATTCACGTCCTTGTGCAATCCCCTCCCCTTGAGTGTGGCCTGCACCTAGAGACTTTGTTCTCATAAGCAGAATACATCGATGGGATGTCCCTTCAGGGATTAGGCTACACCATGATATGGAAACAATCTAATTGTACCTCGATGAATGCATAAAGTAAATGTGGTATATATGTACGATGTAATAGTATTCAGTCTTAAAAAGAAGGAAACCCTGCCATTTGAAATAACATGGATGGACCTAGAGGGCACTCTGCTAAGTGATATAAGCCAGCCACAGAAAGACAAATACTACCTGATCTCACTTCCATGTGGGTTCTAAAATAGTCAAACTCATAGAAGCAGAGAGTAGAACGGTGGTTTCCAGGGGCTGTGAGGAGGGGGAAATGGGAGAGGTGATGGTCAAAGGGTACAAAGTTTTAGTTCTACAAGACAGAGAAGTTCTGGAGACTTACTTGCAGCATAACGTCCACAGCTAACAATACTGTACTGTATACGTGAAATTTGCTAAGAAGGTAGAATCTATGTTAACTGCTCTTACCGCACACATAAATAATAATAATATAATAATAACAAAGAGGTTGCAGGAAACTTTCGGAAAAGATGGTACGTATGTTTACGACCTTGATGGTAGTGATGGTTTCACAGGTGTTTACTTATCCCCAAACTCATGGGCTTGTACACATTAAATATATACAGCTTTTTACATGTCAATAATGCCTCAATAAAATGGTTAAAAAGAGAGAGAGGAGAGAGAAGAGAGATCAGGCTAGAAAAAGACCATGACTTTCATCTTGCTCGCTCTCTCTCAGAGCCCTTCCTCTGGAGGTAAAAGGCTGCCATGCTGTGACTCACCTACTGGAGAGGCCAACATGGTAAGGAACAGAGGAAACAGCCTGTGAAGAGTGGAGACACTCCAGGCAACAACCCAGAAGGAGCGGAATCCTGCCAACAACCACGTGAGCAGACTTGGAAAAGGACTCTCCCTTAATCGGGCGGTCAGATGAGATCACAGCCCCAGCTGACACGGTGCCTGAACCCTGTGGGAGACCCTGCAGCCAAAGGATCCTGCCAGGCAGCCCTCAGATCCATACTGAAACTGTGAGATAGCTCTTTCAAGCTGCCGAGTTTCATGGTACTCTGCTACAAAGTAATAACAGATACTGAGCATTAAAGATACAGAGTCACCAAGACTTCTTCAGGAGTTGAAGGCTGGTGTCATAAAAAAACAAAACAAAACGAGATTCCAATTTGTGTTTTAAAATTAATTGTTAGCATTATTCATTTATTATACTTGAATAATAACCTTTTTACACTGAATGCTTTTAGCGACATTCCTGTTTCTCAGGCAGTTTGCAGAGCTGTTTAAACTGGGTTAATTAATCAGAACCAGATCAGGGAGGTGATCGTCACCCCAAGGTTGGTGCATAAATCAATCTTCTATAACAGAAAGAATTTATAAACAGTTTTCTACAGCAAACATTTTAACGAATATAGTTTCCTACAACAAATAGTCATCGTCTCAAAAAGTCAATAGTCCTTGGAGGTATTAAAATAAATCTTTCATTATTATTTGCTTACTTAGTAAAATCTTGGATAGAATCTCAATTTTATGATGACAAGGTACAAAATAAATAGACTTGACCTGAAATAAATGACAGCTCACATATCACTATTCCACCTGCCTTATCTATGTAATAAGAGCAATTTTGTTGACTTGGCACTCTGCCTTCTCAAAAGCACCTGGGTCCTCTTAAAGTTCTACTACAGAAGCTTGTGGTCTTCAGTCTCATCTTAATATTAATCAAGGCTGCATCATGGGTATTTGAGACTTATAATGCTTAGTTGCAGAGGGAGGAATCTTTTGTAATACCTTCCCCATCCCTCAAAACATTATGAAAGTGAATGCTTGGGGTGCCTGGTTGGCTCAGTCGTTAAGCGTCTGCCTTCGGCTCAGGTCATGATCCCGGGGTCCTGGGATCGAGCCCCGCATCGGGCTACCTGCTCCGCGGGGAAGCCTGCTTCTCCCTCTCCCACTCCCCCTGCTTGTGTTCCCTCTCTTGCTGCGTCTCTCTGTCATATAAACAAATCAAATCTTAAAAAAAAAAAAAAGTGAATGCTTAACAACACTTGCCTTAAACTATTTTGCCAAAGTCCAGAGTCACACCCAGGGCAGGGCACAGGTATTAGCTGACATCTACATCTTGCTATGCCATCTCCTGCAGGGCAGAGCACGTGTCTGACCCTGGCACAGTCCAGCTGCTTTCTTTAGACTCCCTGAAAACATTGTTCCGGCCATTCAAGCCACAGAAGTTCAGAATGTTGAGGTCCATTCCCGAAGCAACCCAATACACAATCAGAGCATTTAAAAAAAAAATTTATTTATTTGACACACACAGAGAAAGAAAGTGCACAAGCAGAGGGACAGGCAGAGGGAGAGGGAGAAGCTGACTTCCCGCTGAGCAAGGAGCCCTATGCGGCTCGATCCCAGGACCCTGGGATCATGACCTGAGCCGAAGGCAGACGCTTAACTGACTAAGCCACTCAGGCACCCCAATCAGAGCATTTTTCATTACTGAAAAAAAGAAAGACACTTAGGCATCCAGCAAGTTTTTTTTTTTTTTTCCCCTAGTCAAAGAACTTAACTGTGGGACTGCTTCGTTAAGTGGTAAGGGCCTGATAACCCCACAAAAAGGAGAACTGCTGGAAGTGGAGGCTGAGGGAGACGGTAGGTATGACAAGAGGGCACCAATGAAGCACGCTGCCCTGGGAGCGAGGAGCAGGGCTGGGTCTACACCTCGGGCCTCAAGGTGTGGCCCCGGCACCAGCATCAGCACCTGCGAGCTCGCTCAAGAGGCAGCATCTCAAGCCCAGCCCAGACCTACGGAAGCACAGTCTGCATTTTAACAGATACCCCACGTGATCTGTTTGCAAATCCAAGTTTGAAAAGCACGGACCTGTCACTAATCAAGGAACTGCTTAAACGTGTTTGATCAGAAACAGGTGCAAAGTGATTTTTGTTTCCCTAAATTGAAATAATGGCTTGGAGGATTGGTTGTTGTTTTGCCTATTTTCCTGTTGATGGTTTTTTGTTTCATTTTATTCTTGTTTTGCACATGTTCTTGTTCATTTTTAGGTCCCTATCTGTGTCCAGCCCAGGTAATTTCCAAAATTGATAAAAGAATGCAGTCAGGGACCCTAACTGGTGACTATGATAAGGCCAAGGTCAAATTTTGAGATAAACTAAGTACTTGTAGAATGAATGCATTAAAGGATAAAGTGAGGTTGATTAAATTGAGACCTCATTTCTGATCTACATGGTACCAAAACAAGACTACAGTCTTTTGAAACATTTGACACAAACTTCTGGTAGTGTCTATAGGGTACTTACTAATACATCATAAAGCATGCAGGTATTTAAAACACCCAAGTCTTCCATAAATAAGGATGTCTGCAGTGAATTGAATGTTTTTCAATGTTAATTTTTGTAACAAATTCACAGAGACGGTGTATTAGCAATCTACTGCTATTGTAACAAATGAACACAAATGTAGTAGCTTGAAACTACACATTTTACTCTCTCAGTTTCTGCGGGCTGGGGATCTGGGCATGGCTTAGCCGTGTTCTCTGCTCATGGTCTCTCACAAGCTGAAATGAAAGTGTCAGCCAGCACTGAGGTCTCCCATGAAAACTCACGTGGGGCAGGATCTGTTTCCAAGCTCACTTACGGGGTTGTTGATAGGTTCCTTGCTGGCTGCGGACCAGAAGCTACCCTCAGTTCCTTGCCATGTGGGCCTCTGCAACATGGCAGCTCATAACATGAAAACTTGCTTCATCAAAGCCAGCAAGGGAGAGTGTCTGCTAGCAAACCGAAGTTATCCTCTTATGTAACATGGTGATGGCAGCGATATCCCATCACTCTGCTGTGTTCTATTCATTATCATCAAGTTGCTAAGGCCAGCCCACGCTCAAGAGCAGAAGATCACACACGCCATGAATACTAGTAGTTGGCGATCACTGGAACCATCTCAGAGTCTGTCTGAAACAGAGGGTACTATTAAACAAGGCCTAGCCTCACATACTTAACCACACCACTTAACACCTGACCCTCCTGTACTGAGCTGAGTGAGCCCATTTATTGCAGCCTATCCCAGGGAGGCTGAAGGCTTACCTTATAGAAGCCAACCTTTGCCCACTACAGCATTGGAAATTTTCAGTGTGGGAGGGATTTACAGAATTACTAACCCCCTTATTTAACCAAAAGGGGATACTGAGGCCTGGCTCGGGATCTTAGTTATGCTCAAGTTCAAGATCACACAGTTAATGAGCAGTGGCTTCTACTGTTCAGAATCTCAGTGCTGCTGAGCTGGCCTGGAGGGCAGAGAGCCATAAAGGAGACGCAATGTGCCTTGGGCTGCCTGCAAGTTGTCCACCTCCATAAAGACATTTTTATCTCCAAAAAGTTTCCTTCAAATGGAACATCTTGGTAAATAAGAAGATTGTACACAAAGATAATGCTGGCAGACCCAGAGCTTTTCCCCAGAAGGCTGTGATGCTCACAGTCCCTGCCAACAGCACAGGGCTGATTCAGGGTATAGGCTAGAGCCCAGAACATCCATCTTCTATGGGATGCTAAGTGGTGATCTTCTCCAGAAATTACAAACTCCAGGTCTCTGGCTGCGGTCTGGCTAGCAGGTGTGTTTTGTTTGGCCCACATAATAGTTATAAAATTCTGAATTTGTTGCCAACATTTTCAATTCATGAGTTTCATATAGATCCCTGGTTTTCTAGATTCTCTTGGAAAATCCAGCCAAACCAGGCCCAATTGGAGTATGCTGATTGGCTGGGCTGGGCAGTGGCTGCTCCTCGAAGGGGGCACGTGGTCTCCCATTCACCATGGTCCACAACTGGCCCCATTCACCATCTGGCCCCTGTGGACGTGTGCAGTGACAAGCCTGTATCTATGGTAACTCTTCCATTGTGCTTAGAGGTGCAGAAGAAGAAACTCAGTAAGGTCAAGGTTAAATACCTTGCTCGAGGTCTAACGGGCTGAGAGGCAGAACCAGGCCTGTTATTCCACAGAGCCCTGACTTCACGGCAGGTGGTCACACAGGGGAGACTGTAGAGAAGACCTATCTAGCTAGGACTGCCAGTCTGTTCACAGGATAAGTGAGAAATATATTATATGTGTAATATATATAATATGCACATTTTATATATATTTATTATATTATTATATATATGAAATTATGGTAATTTATTATGGTACCATAGCCTGAATCAAATTCTAAAATTTAGCTTTTAAAAATTTAAATCAGGGGCGCCTGGGTGGCTCAGTCGATTAAGCATCTGCCTTCGGCTCAGGTCATGATCCCAGCGTCCTGGGATGGAGCCCTGCATCAAGCCCCGCTGAGCCCCACGTCTCCCTTCTCAGCAGGGAGTCTGCTTCTCCCACCCCCTGCTCTTGTGCTCTCGCTCGTGCTCGCTCTCTCACTCTCTCTCTCCCGATCTCAAATAAATAAAATCTTTAAAAATTTCTTTAAAAAAATTTAAATCAATTTAAAAATATTTTTATAAAAGAAAAATTGGCCTCAGATAGAAATCTGATTCAGCCCTTATATAGAGAGTATCAGGATTTGGCCTCTTCCAGATTTTAGCTAAATGATAGAGACTGTCATAGAAACCATCTTTCAAAGCTGAGAAATAAAAAGACAGTGGATTTGGGTGGTATTAAACCATAGACAGTAAAGGCCTGTGAGTCTTAAGCATTACGGGGTACAAAGCAACTGTACGCAGAGAAGAATCTTAAGAACCTTTAAAAACTCACCCAATGCCTTACCACTAATCATTCCTATGAGACTGTTTACGTGCCAATATCCTGCCTGAAAGACAGATATTCAGATTGCAACTGCTCTTTGAGATTAATATCAGGAACTACATGCTTTCTTAAATCTGTGTCGGTCAATACATTTCCTCTCCCTCATTTTTATTATACCTTTCAGGCATATTTGTCCACTCTTAATGAAAGCTGACTTTTTAACATATACCAAGAATTAGAAATTTGATTGATCCTTTTGCTATTACCAGTTAATAAATGACTGATTATAATAAATGCACCCTCAAAAGCAAATGAGTCACTATTTTCATCATGCAACTAGGAAAAGGCCTACAGGAATCAGTCATGCCATTAATTAACACCTAATACTCTTAACAATTTGTGCTCTCCTGATGTGCCAAACCTGTTACTCTACAGGAAACATCAAATGGTTCAAGGTGGAATACAGTGATAAATAGCTCTCAGTTTAATTCTTATAAAGCAAAGTCTCATTTCCTAAATCTCGTCTGCTTTTTGGAAGACACTGGTTAAGAAGGCTGATGAGCAGGCAGTCTAATGAACCAGGCCCCTAACATTATAACAGCACATCACCAAACTGTAACAGTATTTAAAAGTTCCATGTTTGGGCTCCTGTTAACTTCTCTGATTCAAAATCATACATGAATGGGACCAGAGGGTCAACATGTCTCCCTTTGACTAGAAAGCCACAGAATTAACTAAAAAAGGGAGTAGAGAGTACTGTGTTTGCTTTTCTGGGTATGTCCAAGCTCCCAGCTTGTCCCATCAGCACCTTACAACACTTTCCTTCAAGACTGGTCTCTTTTCCTGATGGCCCTGAGTCTGCCACCATGGTCCCCAGTCCCCCCATCTATAGATGACAGGACTGTGTGTCAGTGGGTCCATCTGGCTTGCCAGGTGGACGCACCCACATCTCCAGCGCTCTGCAGGACCTCCTTCCCCTCCGTGGCCCCATCACCTGGGTCAGGGCTCCACCACTTCCCCCAGGGCCACCAGGCCAGCTCCACGCCAGGCTCCCCACCCACTCTGACCCAGCACAGGCAATCACTGTTGCTGTGACTTCCTAAGACTCTGGTCCTGATCATCAAACTCCCTTGCTGAAGGGTCACTGCACTCTAATCTCCACGAGGAAAGGCCCGAGTTCACGCTCCCTTTCCGGTTTGTTGTCAACAGGTATCACGGGGTCACTGGCATGTCAGAGGCATTCAGTAACACCTGGTGAAGAGATAAAGGGAGATGTCGAGGGATCCTCATTCATTCTGGCACCTGGGTCTAAAATGGAGTGCAAGACTTTTCCAGCTGTACTGATGACTGTCCCCATTAGACTGGGGGCTCTCGACCAGGGATGATTTTGACTCCCAGAGGATATCTGATGTCTGGAGACTTTTTGGATTCACCCTGGGAGGGTGATGGTGCTTCTGGCATTCAGTGGATAGAGGCTAGGGATGCTGCTCAACATCCCATATTACACAGGGCAGCCCTACAACAAACAGTCCAGCCCAGAATGTCAATACAGAGATTTGAGAAACCCTATGCAAAACATGCCACAGGATCCCTCCAAAGGGACCCTTATCTGCTCCTCATACACACGCCATGCTTTCCCACTCTTTCCTCCAGGGGATGCTCCCCATTCTACCAACTCTTCCTGCTAAAACTCCACCTACCCTTCCCAGCCCAGCGCCTCCCTCCCTCCCCCACAAGCAGATGCAGCTCTTCCTTCTTCCGTCATTCAGCACATTTGTTCTAAGTACCGGCCACATGACAGGTGCCACACTAGTCGCTGGACATTCAACAGTGAACGGAGCCATAGGTCCCATTCGTTGAGACCTTACACAGTAGCGGGGAGATGGATGACGAACAGGTCAACAACTAAGGTGACCGCATGTTGTGCTCATTACTACCGCAGAAGGAATCACTGCGATCATGGACAGAGTGAGTGGTGGGTGGGGGCAGGCGCTGGGCAGAGCTGTGAGGTGACACGAGAGCCAGGCACAGAGTGGCTGTGGGGACGCCCCCCAGGCAGAGGGCACGGCAAAGACCGGACCCTGACACCAGAGGCAACTGTGAATGGAGGGCAGGGGACAGATCATGCCAGGACATGTGGGCTTGAGGAAGACTTAAAGTCTCCATCTCCCAAAGCTCTCACCCAGTCCCAGGGTGGCCTAGACTCTGAAGCTTGTGAGCCAGGCCCAAATCCCACTTCTACCGTTTACCAGTCACATGACAGGACCAGGTTAAGAGCCAGGTTCTTAACCTCTTGGGGTCTCAGTGTCCTCATCCGTTAAGTAAGAGTAACACAGCTCCCTCAAGAAGGGTTGTTGTCAACAATTACTGAGTGAATACATGGAAAGCATTGGCACTTGGCACAGAGTAAGCAGTCAAGTGTGAGCTTCTGCGATCATGACTGATACTTACGGTAACTCCTACCCTTGTCTTAGCATAGACAAAGCCACCAAAACCTTACCCATTTCTTTATTCCCCACAGCACATGGGGGCGCAGAAAATACGTGATGATACAGATACACGCGCATGCACACACACACACACACACACAATTACACGCTTTGATCTTAACATCCTCTGTTCACATACTGGGGATATTGCTTCGGTTATAAAATGGCAAGGATGGGGAGCTTTACAGCCGTCTGGAGGCTTTCTGGCTAAAGAGCAAATGCCAATGAAATGCAATTTTTGCAGTTTCTCCCAGTAGCCATCTGCACCATGAATCACAATCTAAATGTCTTCAGCAATACCCCTCATCTCCTCCGGGGACTAATCTTATTTTAGGGGTTAAAAACAACAACAACAACAAAACCACAACAGTAACAAAACAATCTTCACCACTTTGGGACTCTTTCTAGTTTAACGATCCAAATGTCCCGACTGTAAAAATGCCAGATCTTATGCCCCATTTAATAGTGCCATTCGTTAGCGGCCGCCCAGGGCTGCAGTGGCGGATGGGGTGACAGCTAAGGGGTGCCGGGTTTCTTTCTGGGGGATTGAAAATGTCCTAAAAGCGACGGTGGTGATGGTTGCACAACTCGGTGAATAGACTAAGTGGCACTAAATCGTACACTGTAAAGGGGTGAATTGTTTGGTATGTGAAGCTGTTTAAAAAAAAAAAAGTGCCCTTCGGGGTCCCTTCCTCCCCCAAAATAATTACCTGTGACAGCAATATCCTCAGTCTCCATATTACTTCCTAAGTAGCAGAGTGAATTTATCCAACCTCTCTTTTCTCTGCCTAAATGCATCCAAAGGTGGTTTTTGAGACGCACAAAAGTTTCTGAGTCATAGCTTGGCAGCCACACTTGCCATTCCAGATAAAGGACCTGCCAAAATCTTTATCTACAACCCTTCAGAGAAGTCAAAAGGCCGATAGGCCAGGGCTTCTTGGCCAGGTGGCTTTCAGCATCACTGGCTTCGCCCAATGCTCTTCTAGACAACAGCTACAGGGCGAAAAAGACATTTCCTGAACCTTTCTTGCTTTTCCAAAGCAGAACTCCATTTGGGGTTTGCCTTTTTGGGGTGGATGTGTGCTATGACTTGTTTCCCACCATTACCCATGCTACCCTGCCAAGAGAGCAGGCAGCTGCTGACCCAGATGGTGCTTTGGGAAAAAGTGGAAGAAGGTGCTATCTCTGGGCAGAGATGCCCTGCAGATACAAGGCTGGGCAAAAACAGAGGCCCTAGATGTGAGAAGGCATCCCCTTCCTCAGGGCAGATGCAGCCCAGAGAGGGCACCTACCTGGTAACAAGAACCTCCTTTAAGAGACACCTTTGAGCAGTGCACGAACCTCAGGGCCACCCAGGGTGGTTTGCAAGGGGTCCTACGGACTGATTCAATACCTTGGATTCTGCTTTGTTTTGTCCAGAGGATACATGGTGTAAGCAACAGGTTAGGCAGATACCGAAATGTGATCACATTTACTTGTTTCTTTCTATAACAAATGGCCACTGAGTGACCACCACTGCCACTGTCCTAGGTCTGGGCTTCCTGCCCTCCAGGAATTTATAGTCTAGAGGCATGTAAAGACATGAAAGGCACAGGAATAAATACACAACTATAAGCTGTAATAAGTGTCATAAGGGAAAAGAATGAGTGAACGGGAATAACAGGGCCCTAATTGCAAATGGAAGAATGAGCAGGGGTTTCTTCTAAAATGCTACCTGAATAAAAGGCATCCGAATTGGCAAAGAAGTGAAACTCTTCACTTTTTGCAGATGATATGATACTTTATGTGGAAAACCCAAAAGACTCCACCCCAAAACTGCCAGAACTCATACAGGAATTCAGTAAAGTGGCAGGATACAAGATCAATGCACAGAAATCAGTGGCATTCCTATATACCAACAACAAGACAGAAGAAAGAGAAATTAAGGAGTCAATCCCATTTACAACTGCACCCAAAACCATAAGATACCTAGGAATAAATCTAACCAAAGAGGCAAAGAATCTGTACTCAGAAAACTACAGAATACTCATGAAAGAAATTGAGAAAGACACAAGGAAATGGAAAAACGTTCCATGCTCATGGATTGGAAGAACAACTATTGTGGAGATGTCAATGCTACCTAGAGCAATCTACACATTTAATGCAATCCCCATCAAAATACCATCCACTTTTTTCAAAGAAATGGAACAAATAAGCCTAAAATTTGTATGGAACCAGAAAAGACCCCTAATAGCCAGAGGAATGTTGAAAAAG
>NW_027397075.1:5540011-5563390 GCF_003265705.2 Callorhinus ursinus | reverse complement strand
ATCAGGGAAATCCAAATCAAAACCTCAATGAGATACCACCTCACACCCGTCAGAATGGCTAAAATGAACAAGTCAGGAAATGACAGATGTTGGCAGGGATGCGGAGAAAGGGGAACGCTCCTACACTGTTGGTGGGAATGCAAGCTGGTGCAACCACTCTGGAAAACAGTATGGAGGGTCCTCAAACAGTTGAAAATAGAGCTACCATACGATCCAGCAATTGCACTACTGGGTATTTACCCCAAAGATACAAATGTAGGGATCCAAAGGGGTATGTGCACCCCAATGTTTATAGCAGCAATGTCCACAATAGCCAAACTGTGGAAAGAGCCAAGATGTCCATCGACAGATGAATGTATAAAGATGTGGTATATATATATATATATATATACAATGCAATATTATGCAGCCATCAAAAAGAATGAGATCTTGCCACTTGCAAGAACGTGGATGGAACTGGAGGGTGTTATGCTGAGTGAAATAAGTCAATCAGATAAAGACAGGTATCATATGACCTCACTGATATGAGGAATTCTTAATCTCAGGAAACAAACTGAGGGTTGCTGGAGTGGTGGGGGTGGGAGGGATAGGGTGGCTGGGTGATAGACATTGGGGAGGGTATGTGCTATGGTGAGTGCTGTGAATTGTGCAAGACTGTTGAATCACAGATCTGTACCTCTGAAACAAATAATGCAATATATGTTAAGAAAAAAAAAAGAAGAATATAGCAGAAGGGGAAGAATGAAGGGGGGTAAATCGGAGGGGGAGACAAACCATGAGACATGATGGACTCTGAAAAACAAACTGAGGGTTCTAGAGGGGAGGGGGGTGGGGGGATGGGTTAGCCTGGTGATGGGTATTAAAGAGGGCACGCTCTGCGTGGAGCACTGGGTGTTATGCACAAACAATGAATCATGGAACACTACATCAAAAACTAATGATGTAATGTATGGTGATTAACATAACAATAAAAAATTTAAAGAAAAAAGAAAATGCAAATCAATACCACATGAGACACCAATTCACACGCATATGGTTGGTTATAATCAAAAAGACAGATGATGACAAGTGCTAAGTGTTGGCGGGGATATAGAGAAACAGGGATCCATATACCTTAGTGGTGGGAATGTAAAATGGTGCAGCTGCTCTGGAAAACAGTTTGGAAGTTCCTCAAAATGTCAAACATAGTTATTTATATGACCTAGCAGTTCCAATCTTAGGTATCTGCCCAAGAAAAATGAAACATATGTCCATACAAAGATGTGTATGTGGATGTTCATATCAGCTTCATTCCTAACAGCCAGTGTCCAAATTGGGGAACGTCTGCCATCGTCCAAATGTGCATCAATGGGTGAATGGGTAAACAAGATGTGGTTTCCCATACAGTGGAATACCATTCAGTGAAAAGGAAGAGAGTGTGGCTATCTGCTACAACATGAGAGAATCTTGAAAAGATGATGCTAAGGGAAAGAAGTCAGTCACAAAAGACCACAGATCATATGATTCTATTTATATGAAATGTCCAGAAAAGGCAAAGCTATGGACTTGGTAGTTCCCTACATAGGGAGTGGAAACAGGAACAGACTACAAATGGGCACAAAGTTTCTTTTTTGGGGGGGGGAGACAGAAAGGTTCTAAAATCCTGACACTGTACCCCTCTGCAAATTTATGAAAAATCATTGAACTGCGAACTTAAAATGAGTGACTGTTATGGTACCTTGATAAAGTTATAAAATACAGAAAGGCAAAAAAAAAAAAAAGGCACTCAAAAATAAAAGTTCCTTTGTCTCTTAGAAATGTTACCACGGGAACATTTTTACACACTAATTTTGCCTGATGATGATATTTATGAGGTGGGGATAAATAATCAAAATTCTTGTTTTAATCACAGGAGCCCTTCTCAAATAAGAGATAACTGGTTTGGCCTAAATGTACAGCATAATTAAAAGCATTTATTTCATTTTCATTTTCTTCATTGATCTGTTAGAATTTTTCAAACTACACTATTTTCTACTCCATGCAGACCTGGATACACATTTTCAGGTCTACTGTTTCTAGAAGAGTTCTTAGGTGAGAACTGGAAGAGGAGGGGCAAGTTATTTATTTATTTTGGAGACTCCCATTTATTTTCTGCCACACGAGAGGGTTTCCAGAGGGGACCGAGAAATATTCAGGACTGGTGAACATGGTCAGCTCCTCTCAAACAGCTGCAGAGATTTAAAACGTCCGGGGAAATCATCTTTTTAAGAAAACCACCAAAGCCCTATTCTTTAAGGTGGAAAATATTCTGGTGGAAAAATGAAACTGGAAAAGAGAACAGCTTAGGGCCTGAAAACAAATAAATACAGGAAATTTTTGCAAACCTATTTTACCTTAATATTTCTCCTTTTCTAGAATTTCTTCAAAACAGATGTAAACTTTTCAGAAAAACAAGTATTTGCTAGGAAAAAGTAGTCTTGATTAGGGTATGTGTCAAGGAAACATAATTATCAATTTGCCTAATTAAAATGACTATCTGAACATGCCTGAGGAATGTGAACCTTCTCAAATGAGACATGTACAATTCACTTTTTATAAACATCTGCTGACGGAGCCTCTTGGATGATGTTAACAGGGAACGGATGACTGAAGCCAAGCTTCTTCGATGATACTAATGATACTACTCGAAGAACCGCAGGCAGTCCTGCCACTCCCATAAATCACCAGGGGGGAGAGGGTCTTAAAGTGCTTACCACACACTGGATGTTTGTGTGCCCCCAAAATTCTTATGTTGAAACCGAAACCCCAACGTGATGCTATTGGAGGCAGAGAGGTCAGGAGGGCTTGGTGATGAGATTAATACCCTCTATAAGAGACCCCAGAGTGCTCATTCCCCGCTCCCACTGCGTGAGGGCAGGGCAAGAAGATGGTCGTCTGTGAACCAGGAAGGTATGCACCACACCCGCCTTCCACGGGCGCCTTGACCTTGGACGTCCAGCCTCCAGAACTGAGAAGCGTCTGTTTTTTCTAAGCCACCCAGCATGTGATGCTCGGTAATGACAGCCTGAACGGACTAGGACTCTTCCCGTCACCTGCCAGGCTTCGCTTGAGTAACAAACTTTGGCTAATTCAGGAAGGGGCTTTGAGGAACAAGTGTATGAGGGTTATCAGGGCTGTGATTTGGGACAGTGTTGCTTGAGTTAACCACACCTCTGACACGCAGAGTGTATTTTAGCAAGAGATGGGGAAACGCCAGTTACTTCCCTTTCTCTTCGGGGCCGGCCTTTAGAGCCACCCTCCCCTCCCAGCTCGAGCGGCTTCACCTTCCCACGGGGCTGGGCCTGGCAGTGGACCCTCTGCAAGCAGCTCTCAAAGGTGCCAGCAGTGCCCGCTGGGAACTAGGTGAGAGCAACCGAGGCACGCTGGCGGTGGACTAGGCCTTCCGCTCCCCGTGATGTGAACCCACAAGACGAGGTGTTCTCAGCCCGAGCCGCCAAGGCCGGGCCTCTGAAAGCCCTGCGCTAAACGGCCCCCACTGAGCATGCCCGCTGGGGATGCTCAGCCCACACAGGAGACCCGGCATAGGCCCCACCGCTAAGGGAAGCTCAGGGTCATCTTCCCTCTTCTATTTCAGCAGGGGAAGTGTCCTCTCCTTTTATCTTCTCAGTCTCTCTGCCCACCTCCCCGTTCTTGTCCGGGTGAATGACTCTCTTGTTCTCTGGAGCCCCTGGCAGCCTGTGGCAACCCCAGTGGGTTAAGGAGTTTTGACACCTCCATATCCCTCCCCCATAATCTCCATTGGAAGCCCTCCCCGCAACCACAAGCACCTCCAGCTACCACGAATAAATAAACCCAAAGTGAACAAGGCGGGTGCTATGGAAATGTTGCTTCAAGCCAAGTTCCTGGGCTCCAGCTTGCAATCAGATTGCACCCCAAGTTCCTCAGGCTTAGAAATTCTTTTGCTCTCACTGCCGCAGCTAGACCATTCTTTCCAAAACGGAAATCTGATCAGTGTCCTTGTTTCCTCACACATGCAGCTTAAAACTCTTTGATGCTATTAGGTAGAGACAAAACTCCTCACTTACTCCCCCCCACCCCCAACCATCCTCCATTCTCAGAGAACAACACCACACCCCTATCCTTCCCTTCCCCATCCCGCCATGCCACAGACTTTTACACCTGTTCCACCCACAGTCCACAATGCTCTTTCCTCCCTTCAGGGCCCTGTTAACTCACACTCAACCTTCTTGATCAGATAACACACCCCTCCCTCAGGGAAGATACTCTGCATATCCAGCAACAGAAGGTACACAATAGAATATTGCCCAGGAGGGAAGTGAGTCAACTAGAGCTACTTATATCAATACAGATAAATCTCAAAAATC
The DNA here is from genome assembly GCF_003265705.2 of Callorhinus ursinus. Classification (NCBI taxonomy): domain Eukaryota; kingdom Metazoa; phylum Chordata; class Mammalia; order Carnivora; family Otariidae; genus Callorhinus; species Callorhinus ursinus. The sequence continues at coordinate 5,559,026 of NW_027397075.1, read as the reverse complement.
TCATGTTGGGCCAAAAAAAAAAGTCCTGCTAAGGTATTTTTAAAATGGGCACTATTGCAGACTGTATTTTCCAAAATCCGCCACAGCTATACTTCTGGCCCCCACATGCTCTTCCAGAACCTTGTCACTCCCCCACCAAGAGCTGCAAAGAGAGAAAAGAACAAGGTTTTAGGACAGAGACCTTGAGGAGGAACCTACTTTTTAAATAGGTTAAAACCTGGCCCGGGAAGTGACTTAACTTTGTAACTAGAGTTAGAGGGTTGAGAAAGAGCCAGGCCCTACCAGCCCGGCTATTAGCTATGGGAGCAGAGGAAAAGAAAGGCCTTCGAGAAAAACCAGTGCGGCAGGAGAACCGGGTAAAGGGCAGGATGACAAGCAAGAAAGGTGGAGCACAAGCCAGATCATGCAGGGCATCTGGGGTGATGTCCCCGGGGCTAACAAAACCGGTGAGGGCGTGGGAGGGAATCTTGACTCCAGGCAGAGAAAAGCCAGAGAGGACCAAGAAATCAGCTGTTTACGCTTCCCCCAGGAGGCATTTAAAAAAAACAAAACAACAGGGGCGCCTGGGTGGCTCAGTCGTTAAGCGTTGGGATCCAGCCCCACATCGGGCTCCCTGCTCGGCGGGAAGCCTGCTGCTCCCTCTCCCACTCCCCCTGCTTGTGTTCCCTCTCTCGCTGTGTCTCCCCCTGTCAAATAAATAAATAAATCTTAAAAAATAAAAATAAAAAACAAAACAACAAAAAAACCCCACATTTTTACAACGAGGCAGACTAAATCCAAACCCCAAGCACTTAACTCTGACCCGACCCTGGCCTGCCCTCCCGCCCTGCTGTCCGATGGGCACAGTGCACATTCTGGGGGATGACCCCTATTGCGGGAAGTAAGCGGGACTGTGGAGTATAAAATACATCCTGGTGAACTACCACCGTAAGAATAACCGCATCTACCGTGCACCGAGCGCCTACGAGCGCCACACACAAGATCACGGTTGTTATTCCCGGTTTGCAGGTGGGGAAACTAAGGCCGAGTCCTGCTGAATAACGTGTCCAAGGCAAGGCTGAAAGCAAGTCTAACTGCACAGCCCACGCTCCCGGGAAGCACGCTTTGCCGCCTTACTCTATCTTCTCCTCTCTCAGGCAAGTTAGGTCAAGGCCAGCAAGGCCCCATTGCCGGGACACCCGTCTCTAAGACAGCGCCCCTCGAAGCCCTAAGCGCGGGCGGTGCGGCCGCTATTGCGGTCCCCACCCCCCGGAGTGCAGCCCCCGAAGCGGTCCGGCTGGAGGCGCGCACCCCCAAACCGATTGTTCCCCCGACGGAAGGTTCCGCAGTCTTGAAGTCATCCCCTCCCCGGGCGAGAGGCCGGCAGTACCTGAGGGAAACGCGTCTAGGGTCCTGCCCCTGGCTCGGCGGAAAACACCCCCCGCCTCCGTAACCGACATGGCGAGCGATTTTCTGGCTTCCCCTGAGTACACAGTGTGGGAGGGAACGTCAAGACGCCGAACAGCCCAACCGCCGGGCCTGTCCTGCCCGGGTCCGGGCGGCGCCCTCTGCTCAGGGCGGGGCGGCAGGGTCAGTGCGCGGGGCTCGACCGCTCGGGGCGCCGCTAGTGCTGCCTGAGCGGGGCGGAAGCGTGAACGGCCCCTCTGGGATCGACTGGGGCGCCTGGCCAGTGGAGGCGCCTAGACTGGGGCCCGCGTGCGTGCGCAGGGCGGGTGCTTTTGGGCTCAGGCCTTGGGGGGGTACTTTCTTTCCCCTAAGGTGGCGTTGCCAGGTCCCACAAGTAAAAATACAGGACGCCCAGTTAGGTTGGAATTTCAGATAAACAGTGAATGACTGTTCAGTGTAAGTATAGCCCATGCAACATTTGGGAGATACTTACACTAAAATTTTGCCTCGTTTATCTGAAATTCCAGTGTAACTGGGCTCCTGTATTTCAAACGACAACCCTAGCCTGAGGTCAGAAGAACTGGGCCCTGTCTCAGGACAGTCCTCCGAGCCACCAGCTGTGATCTAGGACACCTGATCATGAGGCATCTTCATCATCATCCAGTCACTGTCATCATCGATCACTAGGAATCATAGCTCACCTAATCTGCACATCAGCGCCAGGAGATGGTGCTGTCATTAGCCGCATTTGTCGGAAGGGGAAACTGATGATGCTCAGAGACTTGGAGCAGTTTGCACAAGGTGACTGCAAAAGCAGTGAATTTGCCACCCACTCAAACTGGGATCTGTCCAGAAGAAAAAGGAAAAAAAAAGGGGGGGGGAGCCATTGCGCTACACTGCTTTAGGCCAGTGTTTTTGTTGAAGTTGTTAAAAACACAAATTCCAGGAGGAGTTGCACCTACTGAATCAAATCTCCAGGAGAAGGGTCTGTTTTTAACTCCTTAAGGAGTTCTTTTGATCCGCCAAGTTTGGGAAATTCTCAACTAGCTGCCTACATCCAGGAGACTCTGCCTCCAATCTTGGACAAGAGTTCTAATAGCAAATGGTAAGTCCTCAAAGAATATTAGGCATAATAATCGTCATCACTATTGATCACCATATCCCTATTCCCTGCATATGGTCTGGCCCAGGGGAGGATTCTCAGGAAACATTCAAGAGGGAATGACAAAATGAGAAATAAAAGTCCCAGTGGGGGAACTCAAGACCCTGCAAGTCCCAGCCCCCACCTACCTCTCACCCAGTAACTGTCCTCTTTCAGTTCCTTAAATATACAAATCCAGTTCCCTTTTTGCACAAGTGGATCCTTCTGCTTAGAATGCCTGTGCCCATTTAAACATCAAGGCTTCTGCTTAATCATGCTTCCAAGGAGAGGCTTTACCCCCCACACCTGCACACACCCTTCCTATCTAAACCAGGTCTCCTCGTTCTTTTTATAACACTCTGTTCTTGTCTCTTATAGGTGGCCCTTTGCACAGTTGGTGCTATCACCACACATGATCATTATTTACAGATGTACTTATTTGTTTCAGGTGTCATTATTTATTCCCTGATGTCTTTCCCAGTTCGGCTGTCCACAAGGTGTCCACAAAGGTGGTTACCGTGACTGTCGTGCTCACCAGGCAGGATGCTTGAGGCATAAACACTCCAGTAGCTGCTGCATGAATAAATGGATTATGAATATCCTGACAATATAACCCTGATCTGAACCTGGGCAGTGGTTGGGCGTAGCTCTATTGCTAGTGATGATGAGTAACCTCAGAACTACATAGGAACCACTGAATGATGATAATGGCTGGAACCAAACCTGTCCACCAACGGGTCCCAGCAGCCTCTTTAGCCTCATTGCCTGTCCCATCTTCCCCTCATCACTACAGGTCAGTGGTTCCACTCTCCTCTGACCAAGCTCTTCCAGCTCATACCCTCTTCTGTGCAGCTGTCTGCCTGGCAGCATGAGAAGAGCATATTCCTGGGCAGTAAGACCTGCTCTGCTGGACCTGTTCAGTCCATTTCCTTTCTGTGCAACCTTGAGCAAGTCACATAATCCTTCTGAGCTTTAGCATCTTCGTTTAAAATGAGATAATCATAGCACCAATGTCATTTGCTTTTGTGAGAAGTCAGTGAAGCTCTGGGCAGTTTCTGGAACATGAGGTGCTTGATACATTTTTTTCTGAGTTGATATTGTTATTATTGTTATCGACTATCTCTTCAACTCATTCTTTTCTAGTCAAAATTCTTTTTTCAAGATTAGGTGTTCTATCAGGTATCATGTCCTAGCAGATAACCAAAAATCAGTTCAAATTGGCTCAATCAAAAAAGGAATCCATTGGCATATATAAATTAAAAACCCTAAGAAGCTTCAGGTGACGTTTGATCGAGCTGCTCATAGGCTGTTATAAGAATCCAACTTTCTCCATTTATCCTCTCTGCCTTTGGTAATTTTGGCTTTATCTTCAGTCTCCATGTAGGGGACTCCTTCCCATCACTTGAAAGTTCCACGCTCCCCCTTCACAGGAGCAGAATGGCTACAACAGTTCTAGACCATACCCTCATGAGATACCATCTAGGGAGGAGAAGGAAAAAAAAAAGTCTCTTTTTCTCAACCCCCCCCCCACCACCCAGCAAACGTCCATTTGCATCACTGCAATCCCAGTTTGAATATGTGCTCCTTTCTGAAGCAAGGTCAGAAGATAAATGGCATGTTTAGACTGGCTTAAGCTAGAAGGGCCACCCCTGTAGAAGGAGTGCTATCAATATCACTCAAACCACCTGCTTGAGGATGAAGAGCATAGTTCTCTTAAAATGAGATCCGGATGCCCTGATTGCCCCGAGAAAGAGGGAATGGCTAATTTTTTAAAAGAGCCAGTAGAGAATTCACCGTATTCCCCATGCACAGGCAAGGGTTGGTGGTGAGAGGAGGAGAGCATATCAGCCAGTGACTACCACGCCTGCTCCCCACCCTTTAAAAACTGCCCCTTTCCTTCCATCCTACCCCTTGTAACAGCTAATCCAAATGTGTTGTTACTTAGAGACCCAGGTATATAATGAGGAACACCAGTTGCTCTACTGGGCTCTGTTACAGCCTCATTCCATGAAGGAAGCAGAACAATTTGTGTTAACACTCAAAGGCCCTATGCTGCTGAGCTCTTACCGTTTTTCTGTCTACTTTTTAGAGATCTTCCATCTCCTCCTCACTGTCAGGATGTGAGCTGTCACTTCTCACTGCTTCTGGGATCTGCCTGTATCAAGTCCTCACTCTAACTCCTTCTCTTGTTTCTTGTCTGCCCAGGTTTGGGAAACCAGACGACAAAGGTTGTTAGGATTATGAGCCAGGTTGGTTTACAGATTTGAGCCAGTAGGCTTGGCATAAGAGCTCAATGCCTCATTTAGAGGAAAGTGCCTGGGCTTGACTTTAATGGATATAGTCATTCCTGGTGGACTATGTGATGGTAAGTTTTATGTCAAATGACCTGGCCTCCAGTGCCGGATATTTGGTCAAGCATTATTCTGGGTGTTTCTGTGAGAGTATTCTTTAGATGAGATTTATATTGGTAGACTTGGAGGAGAGCACATCGGCCTCCATAATGTGGGTGGGCCTCATCAAATCAGTTGAAGATCTCAATAGAACAAAAGAGTGATTCCTCAAGCGTGAGGGTATTCAGCCAGCAGATGGCCTTTGGATTTCAACTGCAGCATTGGCTCTTCCTGGTTCTCCAGCCTGCTGGCTCACCTTCCAGATTTTGGACTTGCCAGCCCCCATGACTGTGTGAGCCAATTCCTTAAAATAAATCTCTTTCTCTATATCTACACATTTTTGCTTCTGTTCCTTTGGAGAACCCTGACTCACACAGATTGTCAGAGGTCTCTTTTGGAAGTGTTAAAGTCCCAGAGTGAGGCTGTAATTCAGGTTGGTATCATCATTCTGGAAGGAAGGAGATTATCCTTGTGCAGCACATTTGAGATACATGGAAATGTGAGACACAATATAATGACTCAGCAATGTGGGCACCAGGTGCCCCTCACCTTTACCCACTCCTGACCTGCACTTCTTCAGGCGGGACTCAGGAATGATGGACTAGGGAATGGGATAGGGTCCAGGTGAAGGGCAATCCATGAGGATGTCAATTTTATACACTTGATCGTTTTTTAAAAACTAAAAATAAGTAGCTTGGACCTCAGACCCCCCAAGTCGGTGTGTTGTTGTTTTTTTAGTTTATTGACTTCACTGATATTGTCACAGGCTTGGTATTAACAGGACTTGCACACTTTCCCCCTTTCCAAGGTGTTGGAGAATTTCCAAAATGCTTCAGGTGTACCTGTGTTCTCCAGCATAAAAGTTAAATCATGTCCTTGAGGCCTTTTAGACATCATTCCAACTCTCTTGGGTGAGCCGCATAGCTGTAGATTGTTTTTATTATCAGAAAGAAAATATAATTCTTATGTATGCTACCATGTATAATGATCATTTATGAGTGTCTTCCAGGTCTTCACACATAGTTTCTCCTGTTATTCCTCAAATAAAATAAAGTTTCACCTCATTTTAAAAATGAAATGATGGAGCCTCAAGAAAGCCAAGTAAGTGCCTGGAGTCTTCCCACCATTTACCAAAAGAGTACAGCCTACACCCCTCTCTTCACCCTCTTTCTGCTGATCATGGTCAATTTCCATGTCAACTTGGTGCCAGTCCTCCTTGCTGCTTACCATTTGGCTTGAAGAGTTTCTTTAGTCTTTGAAAACTTGTCCCCTTTGGATGCAGTCTTTTACCCTGTTCAGTCACGTGACCTGAATGTAAGCTCATTCTACTTACCAGCTCTGTGACCTTAGGCAAGTCACTTAACCTCTCTGAGCTACGTGTTCCTCACCTGTGCAGTGAACGTAATCATGTTCACCTGCAGAGGTGTTGGCAGAAATCAGGGTCATAGCATATTTAAAGTACGTCTCATGGCACATAATAATTGCTCAACAAATAGCTTGTTCTTTTTGTGGTCATTACTTTCTCAGATACGCTCCTGAAGACTTCCCAGCATGGCAGGGCACTCGGGGTTTCTTGTGCATGGAGGCGGGGCTTCCTGACATGTAGAACCCGGAATGAGTTCGAACACCATCCCCAGGGAAATCTCACGCTGGCAGAGGTCCTCCCACATACCCTATTTCTTCAGATCGAGCTGACCATTACGGTAACCGCTAGCCACACATGACTACTTCCATTAATCAAAATTAAGTAAGATTTCCATCACAGTTCTTCAGGTACACAAGACATATTTCAAAGGCTCCTTAGCCACACGCGGCTAGGATGACCCGAGTTAGGGGAAAAAGATCCAGGACATTCCAGTTCAATCTGAATTTCCGATAAAGTATGGCCGAGCATACTTACAAGAAAAGAAGTCATGTGTTGTTTATCTGAATTCATATTTAACTGGGCATCATATCTGATTAGGGCTACCATGCTGGAGAGCACAGATGTGGAGCGTTCCCATCATTGTAGAAATTTCTCATGGATAGCTTTGCTTTAGAACCTTCATGAGCAACTCAAAACTAATGAACCCTACCCCATTCCTGGTGTTTTTCTGTCCACCTGCATATGATGGGCATGCAGATCATGAACAGCCAGAAGTGTCCAGAACTACTATAATAAAGTTCTTGGCCTCTGAAGCAGTTAATACTAATTACTCCAGTTTTTTTTCATCCGAACACTTGAATTTAATTTCCTCATTTAAGCTTTTGTTCCTCCATTTTCTTTTCTTTTTTTTTTTTTATTTCCCCTACATTGCTTAACACCCCTTGTAAATAATATTCTGGCAATAAATAATCTTGTAGGGGTTTACTCTTCCTTTCCAATCTTCATTTTATTCAACTATATCATGAACTCAGCCTCCTGAACTATTTAAATATTTTACAATTACTCGGTGCCATGAAAAACCCTTTCATCCCTTTCTCAACAAGTATTAGTGTTCTCCTGGGTGCCTGGGTGGCTCAGTGGGTTAAGTGTCTGCCTTCGGCTCACATCATGATCCAAGGTCCTGGAATGGAGTCCTATGTTGGGCTCCGTGCTCTGCAGGGACTCTGCTTTTCCCTCTGCTCCTCCTCCCACTCATTATCTCAATTTCTCTCTCTCTCTCAAATAAATGAATAAAATCTAAAAAAAAAAAAAAAAAAGAACTAGTGTTCTCCTGAAAGCTCCAGTCCTCATGACTCAATGATATATTGAGTGTACGATCTGATCTCCTTGCAGTGTTGGGGGATATCATCAAAACATTGTGACTGCCAGTTGACCCATGAACTAGACCTGGGCTCTTGGAGCTCACCTGCTCCCCTGTCCTTAGAATGTGGGTTCTGCTTGCCTTTCCTGCTGAGTGGGGAGTCTGCTTCTCCCTCTCCCTCTGCCTGCCGCTCCCCCTGCTTGTGCTGTCTCTCTGTCAAATAAATAAAATCTTAAAAAAAAAAAAAGAGGGTCTTTGCAGATGCAATCAAATTAAGGTGAGATCCCGCTGGAGTAGGACAAGCTTGGTCTGAGGACTGGGGTCTTCATAAGAAGAGGAGAGGATGCCCATAGACTCCCAGAGAAGAAGGCCATGTGATGAGAGATGCAGACATTGGAGTGACACATCAACAAGCCTAGGGACGCCAAGGATGGTAGCCAACCACCTGCCGCTTGAAGAACAGCAAGGAAGGATTCTCCTCTAGAACCTTCTGAGGGAGCACAGTCCTGCTGACACCTTGATTTTGGACTTCTAGACTCCAGAGCTGAGAGAGATTCTATTTCTGTTGTCGTTGTTTAAGATTTTATTTATTTATTTTAGAGATAGAGACAGCATGAGCAGGGTGGGGAGCAAAGGAAAGGACAAGCAGACTCCCTGCTGAGGGCAGCGCCCCATGTAGGGCTCGAGCCCAGGACCCTGAAATCATGACCTGGGCTGAAATCAAGAGTCAGGTGCTCAACTGACTGAGCCATCCAGGTGCCCCTCGCTTTCTGTTGTTTTAAGCCACCCAGTTGGTGGCGATTTGTTATGGCAGCCCTAGAAAACTAACACAGATTTGTATTATTGCCATCAGGCTGATGAGTAAACAGAGGCTGTTTGAAGGACACAGAGAAGTTAGACATGGACCCTGTCACCATAATAATCTATCCCCGGGGGCTGTAGGGAAGCATCGTGTGCAGATTGAGAGCTTGGGCTCTGGAGGAGACAGACCTAGGTAGCATCTCAGCTCCATCACTTACTTGCCATCTGACCTCATGCAAGTCCCCTAGGGTCCACCAAGCCACAGTGTCCTCATTTTCAAAGTGGAATACTTCATAGATGTATAGGGTGAGGATTAAATGAGAAACTGGAGGAAAAACACCTCGACTGGTATGTGATCGGCTCTCCAAAAAATGGTACCTGTCACGATTGTCCATATTGTCAGTATTAATAGTAGATGAAACTGGCCAGGAGGCTTCTAAGAGGAGGAGGAGTCAGAATTTAATTCTGATTTTGTGCTAAAGCTTCACCCTTTAATGTGGCCTTACTGGTTTTGGGCAACAAAATCAATCGGAGGTGAGGGAGGAGGGTCTTGAGCTCCCCCTAGAGGTGAGCATGGGTTACAAAACATGGGGGGAGAGGAAAGGAAGGGAGGAAATAGATCTGTGGGAAGAACAGTATGGAGAAAGACTGGTTAGGTAGAAGTAAATTGGGGAAAACCTTGAATACTAGGCAGATGAGTTGCCCTAAGACAGACAGACGGGCAGACTATGGTTTTGGTTGGAAGGAACTGGATGTGAAGAGAGCAATATAAATCTGAAATGGCTAGGTGGAAAGTTCTGGCAGTCAGAACGGAAAATTAAAAAAAAAAATGTAGTACAGAGATGCTATGAAACAAAGAACCCGGTGACAGGATGAATACAGGGACTCTAAGTCAGGAATCAAAGGTTTGGGTTTCTAGCCCGAGAAAATAGAAGAAAAAATGATTCCGCTCTCAGAAACAGGTTAGTTGGAGGCGAGAGCCAATTTTGGGGGTAGTGGGGAGATAGTGAATTCATTTTTGAACAAGCGGAAATGGAGGGAATTTTTTCTCCTTTTATGACCCTTTTTTGCTGGTGTTCTATTCATACGTTTTTGTCTGCCACCCAGGTAGTCCAGTGTTACAGGAAGATGGGGATGGTAAACTGTGAGATTTAAGGCCCCTCTTTAATTTCCCAAATTTCCCAGGAAAAGTCCAACTATCTAATACAGCCATGGTCTTTACAAAATGGTAAAGCACTGAAGAGAAGATGAGAGTTTCTGGAATCCCCCAGACATCCCTACAACAAACAGTTTTAGATATACAGATACTGATACTGGTATAGAAATAGCTTGACTTTATAATGCTTGTAGGAATGTGTGTGTATTAGGGATTTAGGGGGGTGTCCAAGAAATATCTTCTTTATTAGCTATATGAGGATATTTTATTGGATATTTAAGGAGATCAATCTATCTCTTATCACCGATAAAAGCAAATTTGGAGGACACGGCTGATGTAGGTAGCCAAGTGGGCTTTCTAATGCTTTCTGCCTCTGAATGAGATGGACTTACTCGCCCAGTCATTGCTCAGCTGGACAGTGATCAGCATCTCCCAGCAGGGGCAGAATCGGCTCCTCTCAACGTGCCTGGTTTAGTGGGAAGCAGATAACAGGAGGTCAGCTCTGGAACCAGGCTGACCCAGTAAGAGGAAGTGCTCATGCCCAGTTCATCCTTGACAAGTGGCCAATCAGAGAAGTCTTCCCTCCTCCCCTGGCGTGTTATAAAGGGGTGGATGGAAAAGAGTCAGGAAAACCCCTCCACTGGGAAACACGACGGAGTGGGGGGCAAAGGCACAAAATATTAGAATTTGTATGTTTATTTCTGAGCCCTTTTCACTATCCTCAGAGCTCCATGAAAATGCTCAGGGGGATATGGGGGGGATCTGTTTTGTAAGCTGCTTTCTTCGCTTAATATGTTGACACCATTTATACACAGAGAGTGTGTGTTTGTTGATGTGTAAAACTCTGAATCGTTCCAAATTCCATTTGGGTTCTATTCTGGGGTTGTTTCAAATTCTCTTCTTCTCAATAGAACTATGTGAAATTGCTGTTTTCATACATCAAAGTCGTCAAATGTCAGCAGTTAATGTTTAAACCTAATATTTATAAGCAATGCTGCAATGAACAGTTTCAACATATTGGTACACGTTTCTGATAATTTTTTTCAAGATAAATTCCTAGAAATGGAGCCATTAGACTAAAGAGTATACACATGTGAAATGTTGATGGGGTTTCTCAGAGTGCCTTCTGTTCCACCAACATGTATGAAACTCCCCAGCTCCCCTGACAATTACCAAACAAAGCCATGGGTAGATCAATTCACTCATTATCAAGTGTGCATGCACTCCTCTTTGTTAGATTTTTCCGTGGAACTTTTGTTTCCAGTTGCCTTCCTTTGGGGTCTTCTTTCCTCTGGCATACGGATACCCAACTAGCTTCCTCCCCCACCCCTCACTGCCCAAATCAGGAGGAAGAAATCTGAACTATGCTTTCTTCCATGTCAACTGTAACAGAATTTCTTGAAGTGTTATTTCTATGAAAAAAATGGCTTATCTATTTTAATCTCTTGTACATTGCATTAATTAACTTCTGAGATTGGTGTGCATGGTGAATATAAAATGTTGTCAGTAGGGCACCTGGGTGGCTCAGTTGGTTGAGTGTCCGACTCTTGACTTCAGCCAGGTCATGATCTCAGGGTCATGAGATCGAGCCCCCTGTCGGGCTCCATGCTCAGTGCAGAGTCACTTGAGATTCTCTCTCTCCCTCTCCTTCTTCTCCTCCCCCCATTTGTACTCTGTCTCTCTCTAAATAAATAAATAAATAAATAAAATCTTAAGAAAAAAATAAAATGTTGTCAATAAAATAAAAGTAAATTTTAAAGTAAGCTCACAAGGTGCCAGCTATAATAGTAAACATTCAGCTTATGGAATCTTCACAGCCAACCTGAGAAATAGGTATGGGCATCCCTAATTTACAGTTGAGGAACTTGGGCTCAGAGAGGTTTAGTAGCTCATCCAAGGTGGCACAGCCCCCGTATTAGTTATCTATTGCTACATACCAAATTACCACACGCTTAGCAGCTTAAAACAACAACTATTTATTATTTTACATTTGCTGAGGGTCAGAAGTCTGGGCATAGCTTGGCTAGGAACTCTGCATGTGGGCTGTCACAGACTGCCAGCAGGTGCCAGCAAGACTGGGGTCTCATCTGAAGACTTGACTGGGGAAGATCTGCTGCCAAGCTTTTACATGGTTGCTTGTTGGTCTGAGAGCCTTAGTTCCTGCTGGCACTTGGCTGGAGGCTGCCCTCAGTCCTTTGGCACATGTCCTTTCCAACATAGCAGCTCACAGTATCAAAGCCAGGAAAGGAGAAAATCTTCTAGTGAGAGAGAACTCATTGTGCATTCATCACAGAAGTAGCATCCTGTCACTTTTGCTATAGTCTTTTGGTTAGCAGCAAGTCACCAGACCAGTCCACACCCAAAGGAAGAGGGTTACATAGGGTCATGAATACCAGGTGGTAAGACTCTTTGTAAGACATTATATACCCTGCCTGTCAAAGCAATTAAATAGCAGAACTAACATCTGAAGTTGATTTTTTCAAACACTGAAGGTCCCCATAGTTAACCACCATGTTTACTGCCTTCCCAGACAAAATTAACCCCATTACATCTCAGAAAGATTAATCTGGTTATCCTAACATGGACCCTAGCAGTTTTGTTTGTTTGTTTGTTTGTTTTAGGTATTATCCTTTTAAATTTAATCTCCCAAGTGGGAAGCAGAAAGATACATCTGGGGTGGGTGAATTAACCAGTTCCATGGATTTTAGTTAGGGGTAACTTTAGAAAGTAAGACTAATGACCACAAGACTTCCAGTGTTAAATCCTAACCCCTAGATATTAGACTTAGCCTTCTCATATGATTTTTAGATCCTTCAACCAATTTACTAAGGATAATACAAATAGAGCAGACAATTAGATTCAAAGCAGGGCACAGCTCCCTTGGGAGAAATAACTTATATTATTTGTCCAATCCTTTCTCTCCTCCCATTTGGTATCTTGAATCTGTAGCTAAATTCAGAATTGAAATGACTAGGTTTAATAAACATCTTCAGACATAACCATACATCTGTGTGTAATTTGGTTTGGGGAAGAACAGGAGAACTGGTTCATGGGGGCATCTATGTGGGCAGAGAAATAACTTCATTTATTGAAATGTTCTTAGCAACAGAAGTTTGTTTTCTTTTTCGCCCCCAAATTCTCAAACTAGAAACAGGCAAAATAATGATAAGAAATTTAGAAAATTATAGATTTATATTAGTTTCTTTAGAGTGTAGTTGTGTTATAAGGATATCTTGTTGCATTTGCTAACAGAAAGTCAAAATCTTTTTTTTTTTTAATGCCAATCTTGGGTTAATGTGGATTTTTTTCCCCCAAAAGCTAACTTATACAACAGCAGGTAAATGCTATTATATTAGATTGCTTCAGGACTGCTTTGGCATTTCAAATGCCTTTCCCTCATGTGACAATTTTTCTTTAGCTATTTTCATATTATTCAACCCTGCATGCATTTAGAACTTAGCGAGTTCAATCCCTTCTGGGAAGTAACAACAACAGTAATAACGTTTATTAAAAAATTATATCCATCAATTACAGTGTTTCATACCATGCTCTGCATTTTCCACAAATTGCTTCATTCTCTCTCCATAATAATCCTAAAAAGTAGGTACTTATCCTAATTTTACAGATGAAGAAAATGAGGTTTGCAGCTCAGAGAACTTTAGCAAAGTGCTCGAGGCCACAGAGTTAGGAATTGGTGGAGCAGGATTTGAGACCGTGCTCTTTAGAACTTAGGTTATGCGGCCACCCCAGGGTTTGGGCATATACAATGAATGAATGAATGAATGACCAACGAGCTTAATTACAGCAAGCCTTACTTTAAAAATCGTATTTTCTCAGGGCGCCTGGGTGGCTCAGTCAGTTAAGCATCCCACTCTTGGTTTCGGCTCAGGTCATGATCTCAGGGTGGTGAGATGGAGCCCCCCTGGGGGCTCCGTGCTCCGTGGGGAGCCTGCCTGAGATGCTCTCCCTCTTCCTCTGCCCCTCCCCCTTTCCTCTCTCTCTAAAATAAATAAATAAATCTTAAAAATAATTTTTTAAATCATATTTTCTCAACTCCCCCACCCTCCCTTGGCAATACGTGTTCTATAATAGAAGCTCCCACAGAAGGTAAAGAGTATGCACTGTGACGTTAAGCAGTGCTTTATTCCAGTTCAGACTTGCAGCTTTTTAGCTAAGTGGTCTTGGCCAAATTGTATAAACTTGCTGAGCCTAGTTCGCTCCTATGACAAAACAGGAATCCTACGTGCATCCACTCCTTAGAGTCAATATCTGTATCTACAAGGATGTATAGATCTTCTTCAACTTATGATGGGGTGACACCTGGATAAACCCATCATAAGTTGAACATATCATTAAGTCCAAAATGCATATGATGCACCTAACCCACTATACAACGTAGCTTAGCCTCGCCCCCACCTTACACGTACTCAGAACATACATATTAGCCTACAGTTCGGCAAAATCATCTAGCACAAAGCCTATTTTATAACCATGTGTTAAATATCATGCACAGTTTATTGAATATAGTACCGAAAGTGAGAAACAGAATGGTCATATGGGTACAGACAGAATGGTTGTCAGCTCATTGGTTGTTTACACTCCTGATCGCGTGCCTGGGGGCTGCAGCTGCCGTCACTGCCCAGGATCACAAGAGAGGATCCTACAGCATGTCCCTACCCTGGGCAAAGATCCAAATTCAAAACTCCAAGTACAGTTTCTATTGAATGCGTCTCACTTTCACACCACTGCAAAGTCAAAAAATTGTTAAGTCGAACCATGCTAAGTCGGGGACTATTTGTACAAGTAAAGAGCTTCATGCCATGCCTGACATGGGTAAATGTTTACTCGTGGGCAGTTACTAGCACATGGAGTTGTGAGGATCTGGATTTAAACCCTAGTTCTGGCACTCTGGCTCAGCATCTAGAAGCATGTACTTAACCTCTGTAAAATGGGCATCGTAACATCTCCATTGTCATCAGGGATTTTTTAAAGGGTTGGATGGCAGTGGTTCTCAAATGTCATCAAGCAGGCATTTGGCCATGTCTGGAGACATTTTGGTTGTTATGACTGAGCGGGGATACCACAGGCATCTGGTGGGTAGAAGCCAGGGATGCTACCAAACACCCTATTGTGCAGAGGACAGCCCCCCCCCAACAAAGAACCATCTGGACTCCAATATCAATAGTTCCAAGGGCGATATATCCTGTTGTGTGGGCACGTCATGAAGAGCAAGTGCCCAATCAATGCTAGCTAGTATAATTTCCTATCTCTGTGAGCTCCCATTTCAATCAAAGCATTGTTTCTGGGAGCCCTGTCAGTTTTAAAATTCTCTGATTCAACATATGTGAAGTAGCTACACCCACACATATAGGACACGAACACTGTTTCTGAGTGTTCTTGTGAAGACCAGTCGAAAACAATGATCTATGTTGGCAAAATGGAAAATTCACTTTTTTGTTATTCAAAGTTCTGTAGAAATCTTACTTTAGAACAAAAGTTGAAAGCAGTCCTTATAAAAACTCATTTTTCTCCCCATTTTATACTAAAAGAACAGCCCTGGAGAGAAACTATTTGTGCTATAATCCCATGCCTATTTGCAAGGCTTTTATAAAACTCAAGGTTTTCTGGGACAGGAAATGTCCACTTATTACTAATTCTTTTTTCCTGAAAAGTTATGGTTATGGGCAATTTGTCCATTTATGTCTTAGGAGTTAAAGTTGACATGTCAGGTCATCCTTTCCCTAGAGATTGGCCTTTTTTTAGTGAATGCTCTTTCCTTTTTATAATAGCAACACTTAATCATGGTGGTGAATTTGCAGAATCGAAAGAAGTATCATAGAGAAGGAGGAGAAGAAGAAAACAGGCATAATCTCATCACCCAAGTATACCCAAAAGAAGTACTACTAATATTTTGGCATATTTCTTCCTAGAGTTCTTTCTCTAAGCATTTCTTTAGACAATTGAAATGAAACCACATAAAAAGTTTTATATTACCTTCCCCACTTAACATCACAGCATAAAAATTTCAGCATGTTATAAAAATACATCCTAAACATTTCTAGAGCAGTAGCATATTTCATCATATTAATGTATACTTTAAAAAATTCATTACTTGCTTGTAAAAATATTTCATTATATAATGAATTAGTTGCAAAATGTCAAAAAAACAGAGTATACCAGATGAAAATTAAAAATTAACCCCTCGAACCCTCCTACACTGTTGGTGGGAATGCAAGCTGGTGCAACCACTCTGGAAAACAGTATGGAGGTTCCTCAAACAGTTGAAAATAGAGCTACCATACGATCCAGCAATTGCACTACTGGGTATTTACCCCAAAGATACAAATGTAGGGATCCGAAGGGGTACATGTACCCCAATGTTTATAGCAGCAATGTCCACAATAGCCAAACTGTGGAAAGAGCCAAGACGTCCATCGACAGATGAATGGATAAAGAAGATGTGGTATATATACACAATGGAATATTATGCAGCCATCAAAAGGAATGAGATCTTGCCATTTGCAAAGACGTGGATGGAACTGGAGGGTGTTATGCTGAGTGAAATAAGTCAATCAGATAAAGACAGGTATCATATGACCTCACTGATATGAGGAATTCTTAATCCCTGGAAACAAACTGAGGGTTGCTGGAGTGGTGGGGGGTGTGAGGGATGGGCTGGCTGGGTGATAGGCATTGGGGAGGGCATGTGCTATGGTGAGCGCTGTGAATTGTGCAAGACTGTTGAATCACAGATCTGTACCTCTGAAACAAATAATGCAAGATATGTTAAGGAAAAAGAAAAAGAAGAAGATAGCAGGAGGGGAAGAATGAAGGGGAGTAAGTCGGAGGGGGAGATGAACCATGAGAGACGATGGACTCTGAAAAACAAACTGAGGGTTCTAGAGGGGAGGGGGGTGGGGGGATGGGTTAGCCTGGTGATGGGTATTAAAGAGGGAACGTTCTGTGTGGAGCACTGGGTGTTATGCACAAACAATGAATCATGGAACACCACATCGAAAACTAATGATGTAATGTATGGTGATTACCATAACATAATAAAAAAATTATTGAAAAAAAATTAACCCCTCGATCCTCCTCAAACTTTCTTCAGTTGTAACTATTTTTAACAATTCCATGGGTGTTTCCGCGATGCTGTTTGTGGTATCTGCCAAAGAGTTCCAGCCATTTTCCCAGGCACCTAGCATGATCGCACCTGCTGGCTAGTGCAGGGTTTGGTTAGACCACATGACTAGTTCTGGCCAATGAGTTGTGAGTATTTAATTCCTGCCGGTAAGATCCTCCAGGGCCTTTCCTCTGCCGTCTCAGCTACCAATGTTTCAGTTAGTAGCTGCTTTCTCAGCCAAGTACCAGAGAGAAGGTGACACAGAGCAGAATTCCCAGACAACTCATAGAGGGCAGGTATAGTAACTGAGAAATAACACAAATTGTTTCATTGAGGGGTTGTCTGTTACAATGTTTTGTAACAGACACCCTATCCTCACTAATAGAGTGGTAGTGTTTATACACATACACACATGAACACACACACACACACACACACACACAAGTTGACTGTAATGTATGCATTCTTTTGTAGTCTGCTCTTTTTTGCTAAGAAATAGATTTATTATTCAAAAGTTGTACACTGAACATCTACTATGTCTTGGTACTATGCTAGATGTTGATACTGTATCATTGAACAAAACAACCAAAAAAAAAAAAAAAGAAAGAAAACCCCTACCTTCCATGGCACTTACGTACATGGATACCTTTCCATGTTTGTACATGTATACTGACTTTTTTTTTAAGATTTTATTTATTTATTTCAGACAGAGAGAGAGAGCGAGAGAGGGAACACAAGCAGGGGGAGTGGGAGAGGGAGAAGCAGGTGAGCAGGGAGCCCGATGCAGGGCTCTATCCCAGGACCCTGAGATCATGACCTGAGCTGAAGGCAGATGCTTAATGACTGAGGCACCCAGGTGCCCCTGACCTTATTATTCCTAACAGTTGCCTATTATTCTATTGTAGGGGTGTACCAGATTCATTTGTCATACTCCTATTTCTGAATATTGAGGTTCTTCCTGACTTATCTATTCTTGGAAAGCAAGGGTACTGTAAATATCCATGTACACGTGTGTCACACGCACCTGTGTGTGACAACTGCCCTTGTGAATCCACCTTAGTTCACTTCGCTGTTCTTTCACAACTGAACATGGGAACCATTTTCAGTTTTTGGTTGCTGTCCATGTAGTATGTAGTGGTTTTAGAGTTAACACCTGTTCGTTTGAAGATTTGGGGGCAGTAGGGCTGCATCAAAGAGTCTGGGCACTCTCCAGGCTGTTGGCATGTGTTGGCATGATTCTCTTCTACAGACTTCCTACTTCAGCAGGAATTGTCCTGGCATCTGGGGTTGTTCTACACGTAGGAAGTAAGAGGATGTGCAATGCCCCTCACTAACCCTTCCTTCTCAAGGCCATGTGAGACATCAAGAAAAATCAAGCCAGGAAATGAAAAACTCAGTTGATATGGTTGGACAGACTATTTTTATTAAGACTATTTTTTAAGCCATTAGCATTTTACTTGATTTTCTTTTCTAGGCATTAACGTCTTTCTTTGTTTTTTAAACAAAGTTGCTCTAATGGACAATTTACACAGATGACTTCACAACTGCATCGACCTTGAGCCCAGTAGGGCGCACCTCTTGGGCTTCACGGTGAGCTCACTTTTCTACTCTCCAAGACAATGACTCATATCTTTTCACTTATCTTCCCACTATCACACCTACCCCCTGCCTGTGACTGTACCATATACCCACCTCCCTGCTTCCAATGATCATGTAGGAACAGACTGTGATACCCACAAAGGACACTCCTTATCTTGTGCTTAGCATCCTATTCTCTCTTACCAGCCCAAGAGATAGCAATGCTCCCTTTTGCTACTTTATCATTCACTTTAACACGGAATGGTGCATAGATTTTTTTTTGGAAATATTATTATGGTTTATTATAATTTTCTTCCTTCCTTCCTTCCTTCTTTCCTTCCTTCCTTCCTTCCTTCCTTCTCTTTCTTTCTTTCTTTCTTTCTTTCTTTCTTTCTTTCTTTCTTTCTTTCTTTCTTTCTTTCTTCTTTCTTTCTTTCTTTCTTTCTTTCTTTCTTTCTTTCTTTCTTTCTTTCTTTCTTTCTTTCTTTCTTTCTTTTCTTTCTTTCTTTTCTTTCTTTCCTTTCTTTCTTTCTTTTTCTTTCTTTCTTTCTTCGATGTAGTGTTCCATGATTCATTGTGCATAACACCCAGTGCTCCATGGAATACATGCCCTCTTTAATACCCATCACCAGGCTAACCATCCCCCACCCCCCTCCCCTCTAGAACCCTCAGTTTGTTTCTCAGGGTCCATAGTCTCTCATGGTTCATCTCCCC
>NW_027397075.1:5322753-5539911 GCF_003265705.2 Callorhinus ursinus | reverse complement strand
TCCAGCAACCCTCAGTTTGTTTCCTGAGATTAAGAATTCCTCATATCTGTCTTTCTCTGATTGACTTATTTCGCCTAGCATAATACCCTCTAGTTCCATCCATGTTGTTGCAAATGGCAAGATTTCATTTTTTGATGGCTGCATAATATTCCATTGTGTGTGTGTGTATATATATATATATATATATATATATATATACACCACATCTTCTTTATCCATTCATCTGTTGCTGGACATCTTGGCTCTTTCCACAGTTTGGCTATTGTGGACATTGCTGCTATGAACATTGGGGTGCAGGTGCCCCTTCGGATCACTACATCTGTATTTTTGGGGTGAATACGCAGTGGGGTGCATAGATTTTTGTTATAGGACAAGTCTAGACATGAAAGTGCCTGCTCTTCCTTTCTGGAAAGGGAATAAAAACAAGATGCAAAGGGCAACATCTTATCAGGTTTTCTAACCACATCAGAAGTCCTCTGGAAATGATGTGGGCTGCAACTGTGCTATCCGGAAGGATTTGCCTATGGGACAACCCAGCCTCTGCCCACATTGCAGATTGTCCCAGACATGCCGTGAATTTTTAACTGCTCAAGGCTACTGTATTTCCAGCCCCCAGATTTGTTGGTGGCATGACATTCAGGGTCCCTAGCATGCATGCAATCAGCAGAGTGGACTAACTGGAAAAAATGAAATCTTACTGTCTTGCTCTTTATCCAGCATGGTTACAGGCTTTCCCAGTTAAACAAATAAGTAGGCAGAACTCCGAGTTAGGATGATGGGCAGGGGGAGTGGCCTGTCCTTGAGACTTGCATTCATTTGTTCTGCAAATATGTATTGCATGTCTCCTTGGTACGAGGCACTGTTTTGGGGGCTTGGGATTCAGGAGTAAGTAAAACAAAGATATCAGTCCTCGTGAAGCTTACATTCTAGGAGGGGAGTTCAGATAATATATGTAATAGATGATAGAATGTGATGGAAGATGATATTCATGCCATAAAAAAAAAAAAAAGGACAAAGTCGAACAGAGCAAAGAAGTCTGAGCACGCCAGGGAGGAAGAGAAGGCAGTTTGCATCATCATGTAGAGCGGTCAGCCCTCTTGGAGAAGATAAAATTTCAGCAAAGATCAAAGGTGGTAAGGGAGTTAACCAAGCAGGTATCTGGGGGAAGAGGGTCCCAGTTGAGAAAAAACCTAGAGCAAATTCTCGAGGAGGTCGGGGTGGGGGGTGCCTGGAACATCAAGGAGCAGCAAAGACACCATTTTACCAGGAGTCAATGAGCAAGAGGACTGGGGTAGGAGAAGCAGCCCGGGAGGGGATTGGAACACATCACGTCAAGTCCTTCTATACCACAATAAGAGTTTTGAGTGAAATGGGAGCCAGTGCAAGATTTTGAGCAGAGGTGTGATGTGATCTAAATTAGGTTTTTAAAGGATCACTCTGTCTACTATGTTGAGAATCGAGCAGAGGGAAAGAGAGAAGCCAGGGGTCCTATCCAGGCCAGGGTCGACATCAGGACCAGATGCTAGAGGAGGAGACAGAGAGCAGTGGTTAGACTCTGAATGCATTCTGAGGATAAAGTCAGCCTGATTTTCTGAGGGCTTGGATGAGTACAGAAGGCTTGGATTTCATCCCGAAGAATGGAATTGGTAAGACATAGTCTGGGAGCATTGGTGGGAGAAACAGATTTCAGGGGGGGTGGGGGAATCAGGAGTTCATTTGGGGGCATGTCGGGTTTGTTCTGCCTGCTAGATATCCAAGTGTAGATGTTAGTAGTCAGTTGGATAGATGCATCTAGAATAGAGGAGAGATGTCTGGGTTTGATATTGGCAAGTGCTTAAACTTTCCCCCCCCCTTTTTTTTCAGGTAGGCACCACGCCCAACACGGGGCTTGAACCCACAACCGTGAGATCAAGACCTGAGCTGAGATCAAGTCGGACCCTCAACCGACTGAGCCACCCAGCGCCTCAAGTGCTCACCTTTTTTTGGTCTATTTTTTAGGAGTCAAAATTCTGTTATGCAAAATCGTTATTAACCACGTTTTTGTTTTGGTTTGTCAGCATTTCCACGAATCTATCATCTATAACGTTTGATATTCCGAATGCTGAACTCGAGACCCATAAGACCCTCAGATACCTTCCGATTCATCAGTGGAATAATAAAATCAAGGTAAAAGGACCTTTTGGTTTAGTTTATACTTGACAGTTGATATCTCTTTGCAGCATGCGTGCTTGCACGCCACCAAGACTATTCTTTTATGGGTCCCTTCTCCAATTCTATCTGTACAGAAAGGAATGGGGCATGAGGGAAACACCTTTAGAACCAAGTATCTGAGTTAGATCTTAGAGCTGGAACTTTTCTGCTGTGAAGAGTAATTAAAATTTTCAGAATCCCCGAATCTTCACTGCATCATGAGGATAACACCCGTCTTGGAGGGCTGTGGGGGGAAATGCTGTGCCTGATCCCCGATAATCATAATTTTTGTCATTTACACCTTGCCCATCAGGTGGGTGCCCAGTAAACCTTTCTATGCCCTCTATTCCTCCCACAACCACCCATGAAATGCCTAGCACATAGTAGGTGGTCAATAAACATGAACTGATTCCCCACTCAGGCTATCGTCATTTCTCTCCCTGTTCTTCCAAAATACATTTGTTTGTTTCTGTCGATAGTGCCTATCACTTTGTGGCATGTTGTAATGTGTTTATTTGTTGACTCTCCGCCTCTCCCAGGAAACATAAGCTCCAAGAAGGTAAGAACTTGCATTCATTCATTCCCTATAGCTCTAGAGCCTAGAACTGTGTCTGGTGCACTGTAGGGGCCTGATAAATACTTGTGGAATAAATTGGGAGATGAACGAATGATGTCAACAAACAAACCAACGCTACTATTTCATATACAAGGTGAAACCTTAAGGACCATAAGCCCAAATCACCTTGAAAAATCTGCAGCCCGGAAAAGGAGGGACCTGAGATTATTTCCAGCAGTAAGGTTTTACAAATTAATTGATTTTTCTGACTCACTTAGTGTGGGTTTAAACCATTTATCTGAAAGCGCCGTAATATATTCTTTGAATTAGTCTAACAGTAAGAGACATAAAAGCTGAACTAATGAGTTAAACACTTAGCTGAGCTATCTTTATTAGCTCCTTATGCTCACTGGTCTCCACATCACCTCTGTTGTGCTGGCTTCAAAGCCCATTTGATTCTTTGGGGGACAGATTCAGCAAGTCTTCCCCTCCAGCTCGTTGCAGAAAAGTGCAGACCTGCCCTTTGGTGACATCACCTCCTTTAAGATCAGGAGCCTTTGTCAGGGGGCATGCCAGACCCTCTGAATAAAGCCACTGCCTCTGTCTTAGCCCTGGTAGGCCACCCACCCCCTCGGGAGTAATATTTAATAACACGAGGACTACAAAGCCCGGCTGGATGAGTCACTGTTGTGAGTGACCAGCCAAACTGAAACCTCCTTTGACAAAAAGGCCTTGAAATGCAGGAATAGGGCGCCTGGGTGGCTCAGTTGGCTAAGCGACTGCCTTCGGCTAAGGTCATGATCCTGGAGTCCCGGGATCGAGTCCCGCGTCCGGCTCCGCTCTCGGCGGGGAGTCTGCTTCTCCCTCTGACCCTCTTCCCTCTCGTGCTCTCTATCTCTCATTCTCTCTCTCTCGAATAAATAAATCAAATCTTAAAAAAAAAGAAACGCAGGAATAAACTGCATTCCTTTAATTTCCACTTTTAGTGGACATATTACGCATGCCCAGGGACAACACCTGCATTTTCTTCCTCCCGTTGGCTATCATAAAACCTTTCTGAATCTAAGTGAGGTTCAAAGTTCTTCCTTAATGCAGTGTTCTCTAAATGTCAAGCACTTCTCCCACCATTCCTCTCACTTTCTCTGCCCTGTCTGCAGACCACCTCCTGGTTTACTTGACTGTAACTCGCCTCTGCTACTTAAATAGCTTTGCTCAAAAGAAACATTTTTTTTTTAATCTCACGACTCATGCTTCTGGTAAGCTAGCTTCTCCTGCCACAAACAGACATGTATCAAATTAGAGGGGAAAATAGAATAATAGTAATACAAGAAAGACAGCTTCAGCTGTCTGCTGAGGACTCTGAGGCCGGGACCTGTGAGGTGTCTCCGACGAAGAGGGAGCGGAGAAAGCGTTTGGTGTTAAAGACACGGAGACTGCAGATGGGGACTGTTCTCCTTGAAGTCGTGAAGTGATGTGAAAGAGGACCCAGATGGGGGAGCTCCTTTGTGGGGATCTGTTCGGTACCAGCATGGTGGCGGTGGTGGCCATTAAGCTCTACACTGGATCAAATTGCATACACACACACACACACACACACAAAACGGGTGAAATCTGAATCGGGTCTGTAGTCTGGATGACAACACTGTATCAGTGTCAATGTCCAATATCAGTGTCAATGTACATGCATGACATGTCACCACTGGGGGAAACCAAGGGAAGAGTCCAGGGGGCTCTAATGTACTATGTCTACAGTCACTTCCTGTGAGCCTACAATTATTTCAAAATAATTTTTTTTTAAAAGGAGTACCGCCTCCCTTATGCAGCCTGCATGTATGTCGCCTAAATCCACAGGTGTGTCACTGGCTGCCCCATGCCCCAATCTGGGCAAAAATTGGCTTATCAGTTTGTGGAGGTGAAATCTAAGAAGAAGATGCATTTATCAGACTTCGAAGCCCTCGAGAGATTTAGGCATGTAGTAAAGCACTTAGCATACTGCATGGCACTTAATAAGGGCTCGATAATTATTGTCCTATCATTTTCTTTCTCTTATTCTTGCTCTTCTTCCTATCATCATCATCATCATCATCATCATCGTAGTGGATTGAATTGTAACCCCCCACCCCCCAGTGACATGTTCAAGTCCTAACCTCTGGTACCTATGAATGTGAGCTGATTTGGAAATGGGGTCTTTGCAAATGTAAATGGGGTCTTTGCAAAAGATGAGTTCATGCTGGAGTGAGATGGGCCCTGACCCAGTGACTTGTGTCTTTATGAGAGAAAGAGGGAGTTGGGGAAATAGAGATGCCAGAGTCACATGGGGAAAAAGGCCATCTGAAGATGGAGACAGAGATTGGGAATTATGTTGACACAAGCGAAGGAATAACAAGGGTCACCAGCAACCATGAGAAGCTAGCAGAGGCAAGGAAGGATTCTTCCCTAGGGCGTTCAGAGGGAGCATAGCCCTCCTGACATCTTGACTTCAGGCCTCTTGTGTCTAGGATTCTAAGATGACAAACGTCTGTGTCTTTAAGCCACCTAGATTGTGGCAATTTGTCATGGTGCCCTAGGAAACAAATATAACCGTCATCATCCCTGGTCAACTGTTTTATGCCCAATATCTCGGTATCTATCATATTCCCATTTAAAAGGCTCTGTGAAGTTCCATAGAAAGAAGCCCATTCAACTTTCTTTGCCCTGTATTTCCAAACTGTTTGACCAGAAACTAGCATCTGCCCATAGACAGAGGAACGAGCATTTGGAAAATCATCTCATCTCACAATGAAGAAAACTAAGAACCAGTGGGAGGAGTTGACTTGCTCTAAGTCACAAAGTGAAAGCAATGGAATTATAACTCAGTCCTCCTCCCTCCTCTCCATCCTAAGCACAACCAAAATAATCATTATTGAGCCCCAGAATTCTAACGGTTAGTGTCTCAAAACTCATCTAGTCCAAAGCCTTGTTGAAGAACCTGAGGCCCAACAGGAAAGGGTTTCCCGGGGCACCTGGGTGGCTCACTCGTTAAGCCTCTGCCTTCGGCTCAGGTCATGATCCCGGGGTCCTGGGATCGAGTCCCGCATCAGCCTCCCCGCTCCGCGGGAAGCCTGCTTCTCCCTCTCCCACTCCCCCTGCGTGTGTTCCCTCTCTCGCTGTGTCTTTCTCTGTCAAATAAATAAATAAAATCTTTTTAAAAAGTAAATCGTTTCCCAACGTCACAAAGCAAGTTACAGTACTTCTTTCGCACACAGAAAACGTACACCCCAAATTACCCAGTGATCAACCTAAAATAATAGTGATGCTGCCCCTAGTGGCCGAGCTCTGCAATGACAGCGATCGCCGCACATTTTTTAAATAAGTAGCCTCCTGGGTGGCTCAGTTGGTTGAGCATCCAACTCTTGGTTTCGGCTCATGTCCTGATCTCATGGGGCCCACATCAGGCTCCATGCTCAGCGGGAGTCTGCTTGGATATTCTCTCCCTCTGCCTCTTTTCCAGAGCACGCTCTCTCTCTCTCTCTCTCAAATAAACAAATAAAATCTTAAAAAAAAAAAGGTAGATTCCTTAACAAAGATAATCAACCACAGACCACACAGCTTCTCAGAGGTAAAGTAAGGTTAATTCCTTAACATGTTAGATTTAAGTTTATGATTACACTGAGTTTGCTATGGAACATTGATTATTGATACCAAAATATTTCTCTTAGATGATTTTATATCTTTGTTTTCTTTTTTCTAGGTTAGTAAAATATCTGGAGCATACCTGGATCTAATAATTTTCTACTGAATTTTAATACATAGTAAAATGTGCTTAAAGCAACCCAAAAGCAATGTGTTCCCGCCAACAAAAAGTACTTTAAAATCACTTTCAATACATGTACGATGAGAAAACAATATTTATAATTTGTCCCCCCAAAAATGTAATGTAGAATTGGGGTATATTTTATATATCCACACAGGTTATGTGCCAGAAAAAAAAATGGTAGTAACACAGAAAAACTGGGTTTTTTATATTTATGTCTCAGTGGGGAATCTTCTATTTTTTTTCTTTCTAAATTCATCTTATCCTTCACTTCTGAGTCAGTATTTACATGAATTTCAGGAAAAAGTTGACTGGTTGGGGCGCCTGGGTGGCTCAGTGGGTTAAGCGTCTGCCTTTGGCTCAGGTCATGATCTCAGGGTCCTGGGATTGAGACCTGCGTCGGGCTCCCTGCTCAGCGGGGAGTGTGCTTCTCCCTCTGCCACTCCTCTTGCTTCTGCTCTCTCGCTCTCTCTCTCTCTCTCTTCCTCTTGCTCACTCTCTCTTTCAAATAAATAAAATCTTTAAATTTTTTTTTTTAAAGTTGACTGGTAAACATGCTACTTATCCTATCCCCCCCCACTTAGATGAGGAGTCGTTCTAGACATACAGGTATATGATCTATTTTTTTGAAGCCTGCATTAAGAGAACAGGTCTGAGGAGGTCCTTTTTCTGGAAAGATCAGAAAGTGCTCATTGGCTCTGCTTCCTCAACTGTAGACAGACAGGGTTAACCACGATTAGTCGGCCCGGTCTTTGGCAAAGAGCTTCAGAAATGAGCACAGCCCTCCCTCAGGTCTCACCATATTCTCAGAAATAGAACGTGATGACGCCAGGCCACGGAGAAGAAAAGAACCAATTCATGTTGACGTTACCTCGCCTATCTTTCTCTGAGGAAAGCTGAAGGAAACCCAAATTTTTGTGCTAAACAAGCACTTGAAATGCTTCATCTTTTTAAATCCTAACTGTACATGTGAGGAAGATGCCAACCCCGTTTTATGAATGAGGAACCTGAATTTCAAAGAGGCTCATTTGCCCTTGGTTTTCCATTGTCAACTAGCATTTACTGAGTACTCATTTTGTGCCAGGATCTGTAGAATTTGCTGACTTTCATTTAATCTTCAAAATCGATGTGGCTTCAACCATATTTCTCAGAGAAAGAAACTGAGACTAGAAACTGTTCAAACTCTTACAGTCTTAAGAGAGCCATCGATAAGGTTCCTTGGAACAAATTGAGCAACAAGAGACAGGAGTCAGAAACACAAAGATCAAAACACCGTGTGGAAGACCAGAGGTCAGCTGAACGAAGATCCCTCCCCAAAATGTCACATAGCCAAACTCACACAGCTTGTAAGCAGAGGAGGTGGGATTTGAACTCTATTCTGCGTGGCTCCAAAGCCCCAAATCTTATCCACCACACTCTCCTATCCTTAGTTTTTCTCTCTTTTAGAGAAATAATGGGATAACACGGACATCCGACAAAAACAAGTTTCATCCATTCAAATCTTGGTTACCTGTAGGGGATTCTAATTATTGTCACTAATGGGTTAACTATGGGTTAATTAGTACTTCAATTCTTTTCATTATCATCCCTGGAATGAAAAAACCTATTGAAAAATGGTCCTCTGCCTGACTAAGCAAATATGATTAGGACTCTTCATGGCAAGTACCAGGAGCACAATTCCAACCAGCTTAAATAAAAGGATGCCTTTATTAAAAAGGACACTTGGAAGTCACACAAAGAAGGCAAAGATTGAATCAAACCAGGAGAAAGCAGAGCTTCCATGTGAGGATGACAAGAAGCAAAATCTTCCAGAAGGAGTGGCTTCTCTAGCAGCAAGGGGCTATATTAGAGTTTACAGCTCCTGGAGCACGTGACCACAAATCTCGCGGCTTCAAACCACACAAATCTATTATCTTACAGTTCTGGAGGTCAGAAGTCTGACACAGGGCTTACTGGGCTGAAATCGAGATGTTCACAGGGCTGCACTCCTTTCTGGAAGGTCTGAGGGAGAATCCATTTCCTTGTGTTTCCCAGTGTCTAGAAACTGCCTGCATTTCTTGGCTCACGGATCCTCCGTCCCTCTTCAAAGCCTGCAATGCCGTATCTCTCCCTGAATGCTCTGTTTCTCACCTCTCCCTCTGCCTCTCCTCCCCTGCCTCCCTTCTTCCATTCTTAAGCATCCTTATGATTACACTGCCCCTCCCCACAATCCGGGATAATCTCTGTATTTTAAGGTCATATAATGAGCAACCTTAATTCCATCTAAAACCTTGATTCCCAGGGCGCCTGGGTGGCTCAGTGGGTTAAGCCTCTGCCTTCGACTCAGGTCATGATCCCAGGGTCCTGGGATCGAGCCCTGCATTGGGCTCCCTGCTCAGTAGGGAGCCTGCTTCTCCCTTTCCCTCTCCCCCTTGCTTGTGCTCTCTCTCAAATAAATAAAATCTTTTTTTAATTAATCAATTTATTTATTTATTTTTTAAGATTTTATTTATTTGACAGAGAGAGACACAGAGAGAGAGGGAACACAAGCAGGGGGAGTGGGAGAGGGAGAAGCAGGCTTCCCTCCGAGCAGGGAGCCCGATGCGGGGCTCGATCCCAGGAGCCTGGGATCATGACCTGAGCCAAAGGCAGACACTTAACCATCTGAGCCACCCAGGCGCCCCTCAAATAAATAAAATCTTTAAAAAAAATAAAATAAAACCTTGATTCTCCTTTGCCATATTCCATAATATATTCATGGGTTCTGAGGAGTAGAACGTGACCATCTTTGGGGGGCAATCATTATTCTGCCTACCATAAAAGGGTATACACCTGGATTTACCAATCAGCAATTCTGAACACCATGGGTGAGAGATGAACTTTCAAAGGGAAGTTGGGACCTTGGAAGGGGGAGGGGATCATTTGTGAGTGGTCAAAAGTGACAAAAGTCCTCAACTGATGGAGAGCTCACTCATTCCAGAGAACGGAGGGGCTGCCGAGTGGACACAACCAAAGTTATCTACTGCAAAGTGACATTGCAGCTAAATCTTTCTTTGATGATTCATGCTTTCTCTACATCTCAAGATTAGTCTATGACTACCACCAACGGGATATTGAGCTACACAGGAAATGGAAGTGAAGACGGATTTGTACTGGCTTGTAAAGTATTCTGAAGTTTTGCGTTCCTTTTATAAAAATTCCTGCCTATGTTGTTTTGTTGTTGTTTGTCCTTTTCTTATAAAAGGTAAAATGTAGAATTCGTGAAAATGATTATGTGAGGGCACCAGGGCATGGAAATCTGGTTCTGCTGTGTTAAAGAAAATAAAGCATCTTAAAAATAAATGGTTAGTAAGAACTTTTCTCAATTTAAGGCATATACTTATTCTCATCCCTATTAAGATGGAACCTGAACTTGGTGAATTTTCACGGTCAGATAGAACACTTCATTTAAATTCTGGATTGCTGTGGAATACCCCCACATCTCATTTTATTTTCGATTGGGAACTATGATTTATAGTTTGGTGTCTAGATTCTTCTAGTTCTTTTTATATACATTCTATGGAAAACATACTGTACAAAAGTTTTACTTGATTTTTTTTCTCAAGTAACCATGCTCTTTAGAAAACACTGTAGGTCAGGCCAGCGGTTCCTGGGTGGCTCAGTCAGTTAAGCATGATTCTTGATTTTAGCTCAGGTCATGATCTCAGGGTTCTGGGATTGAGCCCCGAGGCAGGCTCCATGGTCAGCGGGGAGCCTGCTTAAGGATTCTCTCTCTCCCTCTCCTCCTTCCCTGCTCCTTGCTTGCACCCTCTCTCTCTCTCTCTCCCTCTCAAATAAATAAATTAATCTTAAAAAGAGAAAGAAAACACTGTAGGTCTGGCCATATAATTCCACCTTGTTCTTTGAAGTAGATCACATTGAGATCTTCTGAATGTTTTGAGAGAAGCCAATAGACTGAGATTTTTATGGGAAAAGTTCCAATTTTTTAAATGTTGGCAACTCATTTAAAAATGTAAAGAACAGTGTGAAGTCTTAACTGAGACTACACCTGTGGGCTTGATTTGTCCTATAAATGGCTAGTCTGTGACATCTAAAAGGATGTGCTCTTCAATCCAGCCCCACATGCACGGTGTTGGTAGAAATTTCAAGGTCTGGAAGTACAGGGATAAAGGAGGACAGCAGACTCAGATGGTCACGGTTGAGATGCGTATTGTTTGCCAGTATAAGGGGATCGTACTTCTCAGCCTCCTTGACATTGGGCAAAGCCATGCAACTAGTTATGGTCAATGGGTTGCATGCAGGAGGAATGTGAGTCACTGCCGGCTGCTCTGAAACACTCTTGCTTTGCTCTTCCCCCAGCAATCATGGAAGTACATCCTGAAGGTGTCCTTAAAAAAAAAAAAAAAAGATTTTATTTATTTATTTGACAGACAGACAGGGAGAGAGGGAGTCCAAGGAGGGGGAGTGGCAGGCAGAGGGAGAGGGAGAAGCAGACTCCCCACAGAGCAGGGAGCCCAATTTGGGACTCGATCCTTGGACACCGGGATCATGACCTGAGCCAAAGGCAGACGTATAACCAACTGAGCCACACCCCAAGCCTGTGGTTTTTAAAATAATTTTCAACTGTAGTATAACTTGGTTTATCCTGGCTAATATGGGGTGTATTTGATTTCTATTGCTGTGCAACAAATTATCATAAATTTAGCAGTTTAAAAGAATGCTCTTCTATTTGTCCAAAGTTCTATAGGTCCAGAGTCTGGCACAGTGTGGCTAGATTCTCTGCTAAAGGTGCCTCAAGGCTGAAATCAGGGTATCCACTGATCTGCATCCTAAACTAGGGGTTCAGCTATAGAAAGTTCTATTTCTGAGCAACCTTGGTTGTTGGCAGAATTCATGTCCTTGGGGTTGTAGACTGAGGTTCTCAGTATCTTGCTATTTGTTGGCCTGGGACCATTCTTAGCTTCTAGAGGCTGATCTCGGGTTCTTACCATGTGGCCCCTTCTTCAACAGCAAAGAATCTCCCTGAAACTGAATCCTTCTCATGCTTTGGGTCTCTGATGTCCCTTTCTATGACCAGTCAGAGAAAATTCTCTGCTTTTTAAAGCCTCTTGTGATTAGATCATCCCCATTGGGATAATCTCCTTATCTTAAGGTCAACTGTGGCACATAACATAACCTAATCATGAGAATAAAAATCCATCAGCTTTATAGTCCTGGGGATTATGCAGGACAATTTACACCAAAGGGGAAGAAAATCTTGGGGTTTATATTTTTTTTTAAAAAGATTTATTTATTTATCAGAGAAAGAGAGAGAGAGAGAGAGAGAACACAAGCAGGAGGGGCACAAGGAAAGGGAGAGAGAATCTCAAGCAGACTCCATGCTGAGCACAGAGCCAACATGGGACTAGAGCCTAATATGGGCCTGGATCCCAGTACCCTGAGATCATGATCTGAACCGAAACCAAGAGTCCCGTGGTTAACCGACTGTGCCATCCAGGCGCCCCTCTTAGGGTCTGTATTAAGATTCTTTTTTTTTTTTTTTTAAGATTATTTTTTTATTTATTTTTGAGAGAGAGAGAGAATGAGAGAGAGAGAAAGCACATTGGGGGGGAGGGTCAGAGGGAGAAGCAGACTCCCTGCTGAGCAGGGAGCCTGCTGCGGGACTCGATCCAGGGACTCCAGGATCATGACCTGAGCTGAAGGCAGTCGCTTAACCAACTGAGCCACCCAGGCGCCCTGTATTAAGATTCTATCTAACACATGCCAGTGAGTAAGACTCTTTGTTGGTCTGTTTTTGTATGGGGAAGAATCTATACACCTATCTCTTGTTTAATGACTTTAACTCATTCCTAAAAACTTTGCTACTAAATAAAAAGCCATTGAATGGGGGGAAAATTCCATTACTTTTAATGGGAAAATTATGATGCCTCCCATCCCAACCAAACCATCCTCACAATTTTCAAAGATAGAAAAATACATCAATTGAACAATGAAAACAAGTTTACTCAAGAACTAAGGAAAAAATGGAAAGTAAACCAATATAGCATGTACATAAACTATAATGCAAACAAGGCTTATTGTACCTGGCAAAGGAGGAAGATAAGACTTAATTATGGAGGTATGCAAGGTAATCATTTCTTTGAAAGGTGCATTTTTCTTTCTATGCCATTTTCTTCAGTAATTTCTGAGCTATTTTGGGGGTTGGTGGGTAGGTTGTCTCGCACTCAAACTGCTTAAGAAAATAACAGTAGAGCTCACATAAACACCTTTAGGACAAAACAAGCCTAAATATGAGTGCACTCATGGCAGTACTGTATGTTAGAACCTACCAAGTGGTATAGAAGATACTGCCTCCTTATCTCTTGATCTTGGTGTGCACAGGCAGGGAAAGTCCTTTGGGTCCATCCAAATAGGGCTTGCAGTTCAAATTTGTTCCACTTGATATTTTCTGACTTGAAACTGTTGTGTTGGGTAAACTGGAGAGTGTGTCTTTGCCTGAAACTATAATGTCAAACTATCACTTCCTATACACATGTATTCAGTGTGTTTTGGGGAAAAAATATTGGAGATTATATATATATATATATATATATATACACACACACATAAATAATACGTATAATAGTGATTATATATATATATATATATATATATATATATATAGTGGTTGTCCAAAAAGTAGCATACTTTTCAAGAGCCATTATGGCAGAAATGGATTGAACAGTTATCCTGTGATCTAATATTTAGATCTCATCCAAGGGTACATAGTTTAGGAACCCTCTGAAATACATAGGCCCATAGCTGGTTTATATTTATCACCTGCTGTTGGAAAAAAATCACT
The DNA here is from genome assembly GCF_003265705.2 of Callorhinus ursinus. Classification (NCBI taxonomy): domain Eukaryota; kingdom Metazoa; phylum Chordata; class Mammalia; order Carnivora; family Otariidae; genus Callorhinus; species Callorhinus ursinus. The sequence goes on along the minus strand of NW_027397075.1, from coordinate 5,526,552 downwards.
CTTTTTTCCTCCCTTAGTTACACTGAAAATTAACAAGTCAAGTATCATAAAAGGAAAAAAATTGAGATTAAATTAAAACTAAAATGACATCCATTTGGAGGTTACCACTAATTAGGAATTACTGGATGAACCAGGCTTAAAAAAAATGAATGTAGAGCTGAAAGTAGATAGTTATTGGCTTTTATAAATCCTTTTATTTAAATTTTTAAAAAGGAAATTTCAAACTTAAAGGTTAATTCCATATTTCAGGGTACTATTTCCTATAGCACAAAAACAAGATAATGAAAATATAATTTTTAAAAATCAGCACAAAGGCAAAAATAATGAAATTCTGTATCTTTCTTTAAAACATTTTAGTAGGAACTGTCCATTTATGTTATAGTATTATATTTCTATTTCCTAAATGCCATGTAGGGTACTTTTTTGGGATCCTGAATGAGGTAGAAAGGCTGTAAGCCTCAGCTTTTTCTGTTATTTGTCCAAATTAGTCTTACTTGAAAAATTCCTGGGAATAAGTTTAATGTTCTCGAAAATGGACAAAAGCATATTTTTGGTAAAATGCCTTGACAGTTCAAGAGGAGAAAATACAGTTTTAAGCAAATATTATATAAATCTAATACACTTGAAATAATGTTTATAGAAAATGTTTCATGTGTGTCCTCAATACATTTATAATCCAAAACTATTTACTCTGCTTCAATTCTAATATTTTTAAATAGGTTTATTAAGAACTAGCCCACACACTGTACTTAGGGAGAAGTAGGTAGAGCACTTTCTCTTGACCTCTCTTCCTCCCATTCCATCTTAATTTATTGCTTTGAGCATGAATGTGGAGAAAAGTGAAGGAGAAGTCAACATATGATTTGGGGAGCAATGACTCTCCACCACCAATGGCTTCAAGAAGAATTCCATCATGCACTCCCCTTTTTTTTAGGGAGAGAGAGTGTGTGAGTAGGGTGGGGGAGAGGGAGAGAGAAAGAATCTCAAGCAGGCTCCATGCTCAGTGCAGAACCAACACAGAGCTTGATCTCACAACCCTGAGATCGTGACCTAAGCCAAAATCAAGAGTCAGACGCTTAACTGACTGAGCCACCCAGGCACCGCCTTCATGCATTCCTTTTGAATAAGTTATATATTTATGGGTCTTGCCTTATGCAACCTGATTCCCTCAAGACTTTTTGAGATGAAATGGCTATCGATAGTGTTAGGGCTTCTTCCCCAAAAGTGATGACAAGTTGGAAGACATTATGTTCTAACAGTTGAACAGGATTAGTTCCAACTGCAATAAAATCCTCATGACGTTGACTTAAGAGAAATGTATTTCTTTTTCATATAAATGACATCTAGAGGCAGGCAGTCTGAGACTATAATGAAGCTCCATAGTTCTTGGGGATTCATGCTCTTTCTATAATCAATACATGATTTTGACCTCATTGTCCAAGATGGCTGCTGGTGGTCCAGCCCACAGGAAGGACAGAGGAAGAAGGGGCAAAGGTACATGGTAGCTACCTCTTGGGAAGGTTTCCCAGAAGACAAAACAGATTATTTCCTCTCCCACTTGGAATGTAGTTATATGTCCATACCTAATAACAGGGGAGTCTGGGTGGCTACATGTCCTAGAATTTGAGATTTTATTATAATGACAAAAGGGGGAAGGGTTCTTGGTCTCTGACACTGAAAGAAAGAGCATGGTCTCTGAAGTCAGACACATCTAGATTGTCAATCTAGCACTTACTGTGTGACCTTGTGAAAGTGACACAAATAAGCCTCCATTTTAAAACCTAAGACAAGGATGATATCACCTGCTCTTATGGTTATTATGGCCTGCTTTCCTAATTTCCATGAAGCATATCTGTAAAATAACAACACTCTGACCCCTGATACATGCACCTTACACTGTATCTTCCAACACATTCAATCATCTTTGGAAACAACTCTGAAAAACTTCCTTCAAAGTCGCATACATCTCATTAAATTAGAATCCACAGCTTAACACAGAGTGTTTGTACAGCAAATGTAGACTGAAAGAGTAAATACATTTGAAGAATACTCCCATGAACCCCACTACCCAACTGTATAATAAATACTGACTGAGTAAAAAGTGAAAGAAAAAATGAATTACTCAGATTCTTTCTTTCTTTACTTCAACAATAATTTTAAGTAAAATTATGCAGCCTGGGGGTAGCCTTTCCCTGTTTCCAACCCTATTGTGAAGAGAGGGACTTTTTAAAATTAATTTTGTATTATGAAAGTGTATTTGTTAGGGCTCTCCAGAGGAGAACCAATATGAGATAGATTGATAGATAGAAATACAAACATGTCTCTCTATATAGATACATAAATCTTTATATTTATATCTACACCTATATCTAAAATTAAATTTATGATAAGGAATTGGCTAATTAGATTATGAAGACCGAGAAATCCCACAATTTGCCACCTGCAAGCTACAGACCCAGGAAAACCAGTGGAATAGTCCAAAGACCTGAGGTCAAGAGAGTCAGGGATGTAGAATCCATTCTGAGTCTGAAGACCTGAGAATCAAGAGTCCCCAGGGCCAGAGAACAGTCAGGCAGCAAGTGAATTCTCCCTTCCTCTGCTTTTGAATTCTATCTGGGCTGGGAGTGGGTTGGATGATGCCACCCATATTAAGGAGGGCTACCCACTTGGCTCAGTTCACCAGTTCAAATGCTAACCTCCTCTGGAAACACCCTCAAAGACACACCCAGAAATAATGTTTAACCAGTTATCTGGACCACCCCCACCCCCGCCATCCCAGTCAAGTTGACACCGAAAGTCAATCATTATATAAAGCAACAACAACAACAACAAAATGGGTTGCAAACAAGTACAGAAAGGGTTCAAATATTAAAGCCCATCATTGACTTCATTCCCCAAGATAACTGCTGTGTATAGTATAGGATTTTCCCTTCCTGACCTTTTTTTACTATCCATATTCAAACAGACATAAGGAGAATACTAAACACATGATTCTGCAATGTCTTTTTGTCCTTAACAGTGTATCTTGGACATTGAGCCACACCAGTGTATAAAAGCTGACCCCATTCTTTTTAACTGCTGCAAAGTACTCCATGGTGTGGATGTTCCATACACTTCTTAAGCAGGGCCCAAATGGGGATGTTCTACCTGTGTCTGGTTTTTCTCTATGACGAACAATGTTGCCAGGAATATCCTTGTACAAATATTTTTGCTTATACCCATGGGGGAAAGTCCTGGAAATTAGGTCATCTGGCCTAAGGATCTGCTCATTTGACAAAGGAACACAGACATAATGCCAGAAGAAGCCATTTAGACATCTTTTGTTTGCCAGTCCCTGATTGGTGTCTGGACCGAAAAGAAACTCCCCAACTGGGCACAGATACAGATTCCTTCACATTTTCAATGCCCACATCTCCTTATACCTCTTTCCCCTAGCAGCTCAGCAAGATGTTCTATGCCTGAATGGCCCCTCTTAGGTAGGCAAGAGAAAAATAAGCCTGACTAATATTTCCCTAACATACCGATAGCGTTTTCGAAAGCAGAGATGATGCTTCAAGCAGACTGTTTGCTTTAGGTCAGCGGTGCGCAAGCAATGACCTGCGGGCCAAAGCTAGCTTCCATCCCTTTCTGTACAGTCCGTGAACTAAGAATGGTTTTAAGGATTTAAGTAGATTTAAGCAGTTGTCGGGGAATAAAAACACAAGGAATATCGGGGATGCACAAAATGGTACGACATTAAATTTCACGTCTGTAAGTAAAGCTTTACCAGAACTGGTTTGCAGGTTGTCTGTGGCCACTCTTCACCAAACAAAGGTGGAGTGGGGCAGCCGCCAAAGAAACACTATGGCCCAAAACATTGAGCATATTTACTATCCGACCTTTTGCGGAAAATATTTTCTCACCGTTCCTTCGTTTATTTGGTATTAAAGTATAATGAACTATGCTGTATTAGTTGTAGATGTACCATAGGACTCAACAATTCTATACATTTCTCAGTGCTCATCACAGTAAGTGTAGTCTTCATCCCCTTCACCTGCTCACCCATCACCCATCCCCCCCTTTCTGGTCACCACCAGTGTGTTCTCTATAGTTGAGTCTATTTCTTGGTTTGTCACTTTTTTTCTTTGTTCATTTGTTTTGTTTCTTAAATTCCACATGAGTGAAATTATATGGTATTTGTCTTTCACTTATATTACACCATCTAGATCCATCCATGTGGTTGTGAATGACATGATTCATTTTTTATGGCTGAGTAATATTCCATTGTGTGTGTGTGTGTGTGTGTGTGTGTGTGTGTGTGTGTGTGTGTGTGTATCTCACATCTTTATCCATTCATCTATGGATGGACACTCAAGCCTCACAAAACATATAATCCAATTAAAAAATGGTCAGGGCTACCTGGGTGGCACAGTCAGGTTGAAACCAGTCTTGATTTCAGCTCAGGTCATGATCTCAGGGTCCTGGGATTGAGCCCCATATGGAGTCTGCTTGGGATTCTCTCTCTCTCCCTCTGCCCCTCCCCCCGCTCAGAAGCTCTCTTTCTAAAATAAATAAATAAAATCTTTAAAAAAATGGTCAGAGCGGAGTGCCTGGGTGGCTCAGTCGTTAAGCATCTGCCTTTGGCTCAGGTCATGATCCCAGGGTCCTGGGATCAAGACCCACATCGGGCTCCCTGCTCAGTGGGAAGCCTGCTTCTCCCTCTCCCACTCCCCCCTGCTTGTGTTTCCTCTCTCGCTGTGTCTCTCTCTGTCAAATACATAAATAAAATCTTAAAAAAAAAAAAAAGGTCAGAGGATCCAAATAAACATTTTACCAAAGAAGACATACAGATGGCCAACAGACACATGAAAAGATGCTTGACATAACTCATCATCAGGGAACTGCAAATCAAAACCACAATGAGATATCACCTCACACCTGCTAGAAAGGCTAAAATCAAAATCACAAGAACAATAGGTGTCGGCAAGGATGCGGAGAAAGGGGAACCCTCCTACACTGTTGGTGGGAATGCAAACTGGTGCAGCCACTCTGGAAAACAGTATGGAGGTTCCTCAAAAAAATTAAAAATATAGAACTACCCTACAATCCAGCAATTGCACTACCGGGTAAAATTTACCCAAAGAAAATGAAAGCACTAATTTGAAAAGACATACGCACTCCCATGTTTATCAGCATTAGTTACCACAGCCAAGATATGGAATCCCACTGTTCCGTTAGGTCTGAGGTGCTATTTTTTCTTTTGTGCTAGTCTCATGTTTTCTCTTCCAAATTCTTCCTATCATTCTGTGTGTTATTTCTTGTTTTCCTCCACAATTCTCTGAAGATAATACTGTAAATTAGCAAGGCCCATTTTAATAGTGAATTGCATTTTCCCACTTGCCAAGTTTCTGAAGGTAAAATATAGGGAATAACAAAACATAGCTCTTCATCTTTCTAGTTCTACCATTCCCTTTCTAGGGAAAGGGAATCTAGACTGATTTAATGGTAGGGTAGGAACCAGAGGCAATGCTACCCCTTTACACTTGGAGGTCCATCAAAACACAAAATCATTAACCCTTTCTGAACCAGGACTGGCCAGAAGCTGAACAGCTGCTAAAGTATTACTGGGAAAGCCTATTTCTAGGCTCATGGATAGAGGGAAGGGCTTGGTCTTTTTAGATTAATCCCCTGGCTCTCAGGTGATTGCTTGAAAGGTGACAAGGTAGTAGTAACATCAAAAGAGAGGATGGGTGAAGGAATTCTGGTGGCCTCTTTCTAGGTAGACTGCCATTTTGAGAAGACTGTGTGGAGCAGTGAGGTGGGGCTGTGGTTAATGGATAGCTCATGGAGCCAGAGCGTGGAAACAAGATGGCTCCTTGAGAAGTAGACCATGACATCCATGTTCCCAGAACCAGCTTTGCCTGGGACTCACTACAGATGGGAGTTATCAGGCCCCTACCCTAGACCAACTGAATCAGAAAACCCTGGGGTGGGGGGGTGAGGCTGAGCAATCTGTGTTGTCACAAGCCTCCAGGTGAGGGCAATGCATTTGTGCAAGGTTAACAACAGCTGTATTCAATCCCTACCTCAGGGTTCAGGGTGGAAGCAACACCAGAGAACTCACCAGAAACTGTTAATTTTGAAGTTTCCTGTTTGTGGGTTGGTTGTTTGTATAATGATGGCTACGATTTATCTAGGGCTTAGTTATCATGTCTCAGGTACTGTAGCACATTTAAATACCAAGAGCTAGTGCATTTTTTGAATATATTCCAAACACTGTTCTAAGCGCTTTCTTCTACCACCTCATTGAATTCTGAAAACAATCTAATGAGGCAGGCGCTGTTAATACCTCCATAACACAGAAAACTGAGGTACAGAGTAGTCATGTCCTTGGTGAAGGGTCATACGGGTAGCGAAGAGAAGACCCATGATGTGGACCAGGTGGTCAGGCTCCAGGGCCATCACTGGTAACCACAACGGACTGTTGCTGATATTCTGAGATGCATTAATTAATTCAATGCATCATTTTAGCCACTTCACCTTTACTTAGAAAGTGAAATGCATTAAACATATTTTATGGCTAAAGAGCCAGACGTGCCGAGAGGTCAACTAACTTGCCTCAAATCACACAGCCTTTACAGGCTCAGCTGGGCTTGGACCCTGGTGTGCCTGCTTCTGTGTTGGGTCCCTTGAGCTATCATGCCACGGTCCATTCTCATGTTTGTTGTGGTGCTGGCATGTCAGCTGGGTCATCGACACCCAGGGAGGGCCCTGTCCCTGTTTTGGAACAGCCTGGGGCCCTTTCTTAAGGGCGTACAAGGCACAGGTCCTCCATTCATCCCCAAACTGAACCACACCAAAAAAAAAAAAAAAAAGTCCCCAGGAGCATCCTGGGAGCTCAACGGAAAATGCAGCAAAGGTGAGACCTGGATTCAAGTATGACTCATGTGAACAGTTTTCCTTAGCACATAAATGGAAGGGGGGGGCAGGGGCATCAGACTATGTAGCTAAATAATCACAAATACGCAGAAAATTCTTGGATATCCAGGAAATCAGCATGGTCCATGAACACTAATTAAGAAACACAGAATCTCCTTTTCAGAATTGTTAGAAAGGAAACCACTTGGCCCAACACGGTGTCACTTTGGTTAGGACCCCAGGTCAGTAAACCAAGAACGTAATACCTAACGGAACTACAGTTTCAAACCCCCCATGAATGTTAGCTTTAACCAGTCCACGTGGGAATTTCCTGGTCAGCCCCAGGAAGTTTACTGATAGAACCCTTCCATTCCCTTTAGGAGGGCAACCTTGCCTAAAACGCTGGCTTCTTAGCTAATAACTTCCCTTTTTTCTTCCGCCTCTCTCCTTTTAAAAAGCCCTTTTCTTTCCCGTAGCCCTTTGGAGCACCCCTTTACTGGCTAGCTGGGACGCTGCCTGATTCATAAATCGATTAGTAAAGTCAATTAGATCTTTACAATTTACTTGAATTTTTTGTTTAATGGACTAAATGAGGTGCTCAAGATTCAGGAACAGTGTGGTGATGTACAAAGTATGGCTACTTTCAGGTTTGAGCAGTCTGGTCTCATCACACTGGCCTTCTGTTTGTTCTAACATGCCAGGCTGGTTCCGAACTCAGGCCCTTTGCCTGCTCTTCCTTCCCTCCAGAATACCTTGTCCTCAGATCTTAGCTTCATCATCACCTTAGCCAGGATGCCAGGGGAAGTCACTCAAATAAGGGGGCTGAACGTTACGGCACAAGGGAGGAGAGAGTGGGACAGAAGCAGAGAAGAAATGTGTTTTGTTTTGCAGAACCAGCCAACCAACGGTTCCAGCCAAGGAGATGCCCAACTAGGCGTCTCACCTAACAGCTCCTTATCTGAGCCAGTTTGGGCCAGCCTGGAGCTGACGGCCCGCACAGAACCCCAGCTGACCTGAAGTTACTGTTAGCTCATTACAATACTAAGATCTCCTCCTATGGGCGGAGTTTTCCACTGTTTTTTGAACATACGATGCAGGCCCTAACATGTTGACACACTAGGCATGTGCCATTGAACCAAAAATACCTGAGCAAACTCTCTGGCCCTGCCCTGGGATGCACTGAATGAAAGCTTCCTGTACCAACCCCAGGGGGAGACAGTACCTTGAGAGCTCTCTCCCTGTCTCCTGCCTTGTAACAAGTAATGTTAGTTCTTGGCTTTCAACTCTTACATGGGTTGTGTTCAATTTGGTATCTGCCAAGCAGTGAACCTCTTGCATTTGGTTACAACAACGTTCAGGGTTTGGCTGGAGGGTCTTATCCTTAGAGAGGCCTTCCCTGGTCACTTGGTCTAATGATGCCCTTCTCCGTGGCCCCCCACTCCAGGCCAAGCATTAGCACCTCCTTTTACTACACATTCCCTCCACTTTTTAAAGTCGTTTTAGTTACTCATTGGTTTATGTCACCTCTGTCCCCTCCTGGGACCCTGCGCTCCCCGGGAGCAGGGCCTTGCCCCTTATGCTCGCCACAGCATCCCCAGAGCCTGCAACAGTGGCTGGTACCTGGGAACTGAACCCTACCTACTGGTCTCACTTCTCCCTGGGGGGAAATTCCAGATGCCTCGCCATTCCTCCCCCCTTGTGCAATCCGGACCTGATCTGAAATCTGATCCTGGGTTTGTAGGAAGCGCCCTGCCCCTCTGTGAGCATTATTCACAGTGCAAGCCCGGAGGGAGTGTGCTCAGCCCTGCTCTCTATCTGGAGAAGGGAGGCTGAGCAGCTGCCTTGCTCCTGGCTTGCCCAGAACAGCAGCCCGAGCTCACCTTTCCAGCCCAGAGGTCTTTTTGGTTCTGATGGTGATTATTCGAATGAGGCATTTTTAACTGCACAGTCCAAGGGCTTCTCAGCAGGGGACGCATTAACACTGGCCTAAATGGGAGTCACCTAGAGGGAGTGAAGCCCCAGGGACGGCTCTGAAAGCCTTAGCAGAGGGCGGGGCCTCCTCTGTCGCTGCGGCTTCCCCAGGCAATCAAATGGGCAGCAGACAGGATTGCTCACTTAGCATCTCCAGCCTCCAGTCTCTGAGGCCGCCCTGGAACTGTCTGCCCGGCTGCCTGGAAATCAACCATCTGCCTCCCAGGCTCCCTCCATTTCTCCTCCGCCCCTCCTTCTCCCCTTCCTTCCTGCCGTCCATCTCCCCTTCCTTTTCTCCCTCCTCCCTCCCTCCCTCCCTCCCTCCCTTGTTTTCTTCCTTCCTCCTTTCTCTCTTCCTTTCCTCGTCCACCCCTTTCTCTTCCCCCCTCCCCCTTGCCCTAAGGACTTTACAAAGGCTCTCTGAATTTCCCTTTCTACCTCTGATCCCTGGCAACTGGCTCCACCCACTTCATCCCTTTCTCCTGCATCTGGCCTGCATCTAAAATCTGAAATATCAAGGTGACCTACTTTCGCTTTGTAGGTGGAGGCCATGCAGCTGTGGCTAGGTGAATGAGAAGTGGGTAGAGGTGTCCAGCAGGCGGGAACCCTGGGCCCTACAGGTGATATATCTGGTGGGGCTGGGGGAGGCTGCTTGTGGGGGCAGATTTTCAAAGCCTGGCCCCTTGGGCAGGCTTCACGCACCTGGAGCACTTCACGGAACCTCCTTTGGCAGCAAGTTGGACAGAACCTGGGATTTCTATACCAGAGTGCTATGTTGGACCCCACATTTACTGAGCGCTACCACCACTGTGCTAAACGGTGTGATCCAAGTAGCAGTAATCGTGATCACTTCATAAAGCAAGCACTCTGCACACACCCCATCTCGAGGGAATGCTCCCCAAAGCCCTTGTGAGATGGGGGTGATTTGTGCCCATTTTTCAGATGAGAAAACTGGGGTGTAGAGGGGTTAAGTTATACTGTTTCTCAAATTACAGTTCTGTGAGGTGAGAATTCTGATCTCCATTTTATTCATGAAAACCCCGAGGCTCAGGGTAAAGATCCCACAGCCGCCAAGTAGGAAACCCAGGGCTCAGCAGCAGTCCCCAGTGCGTGCTAGGCTAGGCTGTAGTGCCCAAATAAACTAATGCCATCTGCAAAATTTTAAAATTCGGTTGCCCTGTGACAGATTACCTCCTTGGTGCTGACCAGAAAATTCCCGACACTTCCCGGGGGAGGTTGGAACTGCAATTAGGGTAGGTATTAAGCCCAGGTTTGGTGATTTAGCCTAAGTGGCTCCATCTGCACAGTAGGTGGGTATTAGACTCAGAGGTGGTGCAGCAGATAGTAAATACGGCTTCACGCGGCTTTCTCTTTAGCCACGCCCCTTTGCAATGTGATTGCCCTCCCCCACCAGGGGTGCGGAGTCTAAGGCCCCGCCTCTTGCATCTGGGAGAGAGAGGTGACCTCCTCTTACAGGTCACCTCACCAGGCAGCCAGCTACCCCCAGAAACAGCAGTGTGGCTGACCAGCAGCTGACTGTGGATGCATGAGGGGAGCACAGGTGAAAGTAAAAGAACTGCCCATCTGAACCTGAACCCAGCCCCAAATGCCAACCACGTGATCACGAGCCCACTCAGCATCTCTCAGAGTGTATTCTCCAGCCCAGCCGCATCAGCATCAGCATCACCCGGGCACCTGTTAAAGGTGCAGATTTTTATTTTCATTTATCTATTTATTTATTTATTTTAAGTTAGGGTGTTTTTTTTTTAAGATTTTTATTTATTTGACAGAGACCCAGCGAGTGAGGGAACACAAGCAGGGGGAGTGGAAGAGAGAGAAGCAGTTTTCCCACAGAGCAGGGAGCCCGATGCAGGGCTCGATCCCAGGACCCTGGGACCCATGATCTGAGCTGAAGGCAGACACTTAACTACTGAGCCACCCAGGCCCCCCAAAGGTGCAGATTTTTAGACTCACTTTAGAACTAGTGGATCATGCACTCTGGGAGTAGAGCCTAATGACGTTTAAAAAAAAAAAAGTCCCCCAAGTGATTGTGGAGCAAGCTAACAATTAAAAACACACTAAACTAAGTATGTGGTTTAAGCCACTAAGTTTAAAGACGCTAACTGGTACAAGGGTAGAAGATGAACTCACCCATGCCCTTGTGATGCTTAGATTTCATTAGGGGAGATAACATATTCTTAAATATAAAAAGCCTGCAATGTATGAGGTCAGATGTTAAAATTATAAACCAATATCAGATTGCATGATCCTAATGAGAACTAATATTTATTTTTAAGATTTATTTTTTATTTTTAAGCACTCTCTACACCCAACATGGGGCTCGAACTCAAAACCCCAAGATAAGGGGTTGCAAGCTCCACTGACAGCCAGCCAGGCACCCCTGAGAACTAATATTTAAGTGAATGCTTATTATGTGCCTGGCTGTGAAGTGCTCTGCATTCATTATTTTGCTAAGTCCTCACAGGAACTCCTTGAGGGTCGGTGCTATGCTTCCATCCATTTTATTGACCTCGGGTGAGGCCTAAAGAAGATAAGCGCTTTGCCCAAGGTCACTTAACCAGCCAGTGGCAGAAAAGGATTCTAACCTAGGTGTGTCCCAGACCCTTAAGGCCATGCCCCTGGGTATCGTAGGATCCAACCCCCAAGTGCACTGCAGAAAGCAGAAAGCATGCTGGGAACATCCAGAGGGAGAGCCTGGGCGCAATCAGGAGGGGATTTATGGCAGAGGGAGTCCCTGGGTTGACTTCAAAGGCCAAGACATGTGAAGACAGAAGGGAAGAAGAATTTCAGACAGGGGACCAACTTGGGCAAAGGGGAGAGAACAAGCGAGCCTTAGGAAGAGGCACTCATTTCGTTGACAGAAGACAGTGTTCCGGAAGGACTGCGGCAGAATTTTAAATTCAGAGAGTTACAAAGAGCCAGCATTAATAATCTTGTTAGACACGAGGTGTGGAAAGGTTATTTGAAATATTAATTAAACTCAGCACTAACTGAATGTATTCTGAATTCTGGGTGGTGTGGTCTCTGAGTTGGTTTCCCTCCACTGTTGGACTATCCATGGTTTGAAGGTGTTGGACTTGAAAGGGCAGGAAAACTATTTTGTTCTTGTTTTAGTCTGATCTCTCACACACATTTTTTTATAGAGATATTTTTTCCTTGAAGCTTATTGAGAGAGTAGGACCCCTGTCTTTCTGCTATCCTGTCTTTATGTATCGACAGTCAAAAGAGGGAATGCCTAGGTAAGCATCTACTATTGTGATCAGCATTCTGTTCACCGCCAGGGAAGATGCTACCCCTGCTCGCAAGATATTTAGCAATCTAATTGGACACAAAACTGTCCGGCACAAATGCTAAGGACTATTAACAATGAGAGCAGAGAAAAATCAGTATAGGCTGAAGCAACCAGGAAGACCTTCCGGGAGAAGTCAGTATTGATGGGGAAGGAAATTTCAGTACAATATTCAGTATCCTTAGTATCAATTAGAAGATACTCTTTATTCAATTTAGAAAAAAAGGAGAGGTCACCCTGTGCCTAAAAATTTCTTGGCACTTTTTCGGTCTGAAGTAGCAAATGTGTTTCACCTTTTGGATCTGTTGTGCTTGGAGGGCTATCTTGTAAAGAATTCTGAGTCCGCCAGCCTCCGGGGCAAGGAGTGCTGGAATCAACTGGTGATGTCTGCCATAGGTGTGGAAGGAGCCAGGGAGAACGTTCTACATATACGACTTCTCCCACACTTTTCTCTGTGATTTAGAATAAAACATAACTGTTCTCATGGACCCAACTAGCTGAACTCTTTAACTAACTGGACTTCATGCCTTGCTTTTTGACTTTTAGGACAGACGCACAGAAGGAAAATGAAATATATCAGATACTTGAAGAGAATCTTCCCGTACATTTCTATTCAGCTCGTTAAATTTTAAACCGATATCCTGTGCTTTATTTAGCGTATTGTAAGCTGATTCCTTTATATTCTGAAAGATGACTGTGAGGCACAAAAAAATCGTGGATTATTAAGGATAAACTGTGTATTTGTATAAACACCAAGCTATGTTCTGTTGAAAACATGTGTTCTTAGATGAAAGTCTATTTGCATTAAGAAACACTCATTTAAGGATGTAGTTACTTGCCACAGTGGTAGGTGATTCTGAAAGTGTTTGGTTCTAATTAATGCTAGATTTGAGGATAGAAATCAGAAAGAGAAGTGGGTCACAGGAGACGATTTCTTCTTGATTAGACAACAACAACAGCAAGAGGAATGGGGTGGAGGTTAGTAGGGCTCCCCGCACTGCACAACTCTAGGAGAGGCCATTTGTTAACAGTTACCTGCAACACAGCCAATGGGACTTCTTGGCATTCCATCTTAAGCCAAGTTCAAGTTCAAATGCCAATTTCAGTTCAGCTCAACAAATATTTATTTAGCATTTACCAGGTACATTAGTCAGGGTTCTCCAGAGAAACATGAACCAACAGGATATATAGGAGATATATATGTAGGAGGGATGGATGGACTGACTGATTAAAAAGGACCGACTTGCTTGATTTTGGAGGCTGAGCTGGGGAGAAACCCAAGAAAGCCATTGATATAGTTCCAGTCGGAAGGCCTGAGAACCAGGAGTACCTACGGTATAAATCCTGGTCCAAGTTCTGGAGAAGATCAATGTCTTGGGCCTAGGAGTCAGGCAGAGAAAGCAAATTCCCTCTTATTCTACCTTTTCGATGTATTCAGGCCTTCAGTGGATTGGGTGATGCCCACCCACTTTAGGGAGAGTGGTCTGCTCTACAAAGATGCTGATCTCATCCAGAGACACCCTCCAGACACATCGAGGAATGTTTAGCGAAATATCTGAGCACCCCTATGATCTGGTCAAGTTGATACATAATATTAACCATCACCCCACTGTGTTTACACCTACCTGAAAATACAGAGGTAGATAAGGAAGGGTCTCTCATCTGGAGGAGCTCTCAGCACAGTGGGGAGGAAGACTGACAATTATGTGTCAGTGTGATGAACATTAGTACAGAGAGAAGTGCCTGGTGATGTGGGGATACAGGCAAAGGGCACCCAGCCTGGCCAAGGAAAAGAGAGCAACAAGGAGTGGGATTTGGGAAAGTTGCTCCAGGCAGGAAAAAAAAAAAGAGTGTGGCCGAAGGCCTGGGCATGTGAACAACCACACGGTGTAGTGGGAACACTAAACCATCTGGTATGGCTCCCAAAGGGAAGTGTAAGACTGCGTGTGGCCAGCAATCAGACAGGGAGCTCAGAGAGGACTCTGATGCTATACTAAGCATTGGGGACTTCTCACCGAGGGTACCAACTTCTCACCGAGGGTACCAACTTCTCACCGAGGGTACCAGGCAGTCAGTGAAAACTTTTCAGACAGGGGTCAGATTATCCTTTTTGCTAAATCACTCTGGTGAAGAGTGTGAAGAAAGTCCAAGAATAGACACGAAACAAAAGACCTCTTCCCTCCTTTGCACAAAGAGATGGGGAAGAATGGAAAAAGTTCAGAAGGTCCCTAGGGCTTTGATCTCGACGAGCACCAAAGGCCAAAACTTGGAGCTAGAAGGAGGTTTAGGTACCTTTGAGAGTCTTTAGGAAAACCACAGGATGGAGATGGAGCCACTTAGGCTAAATCACCAAACCTGGGCTTAATACCCACCCTAATTGCAGTTCCAACCTCCCCCGGGAAGTGTCGGGAATTTTCTGGTCAGCACCAAGGAGGTAATCTGTCACAGGGACCCTCTCTATCTGCTCCCCCAAAGGAAGATGAGGTAATCCACCTAATAAGACCTCCTGCCTTTCCCCCTAAGGAAAGGTGACCTTGACTGGAAAAATCCTTTCTTTCTTTTTTATATTTTTGCTAATAACTTCCTTGCCTCACCCTCTTTCCTATAAAAAAAAAAAAAACCTTCCACTTTCTACAGCTTTTTGGAGCGCCTCTCTACTTGCTAGATGGGATGCCGCCCAATTCATGAGTTGCTTAATAAAGCCAATTAGATCGTCAAACTTACCCAGCTGAATTTTGTTAACATTCTAGTAAGAGATTCTGAAGAGCTGGTTTTACTCAACCTCAGGCATAGATACAGAATTATATTCTGCAGAGATTTTTGAATTAAAATTTGGTGGGAACCGACCCTAGAGAAACCTATGCACATGAGCTCAACATTCATTGTCTCAGATGTTTGTAAGCACATTGTTCAAGAGAGCCCCAAAGTGGAAACAGCCTAAATGTGCCTCACCAGCAGACTGGATAAATACATTGTATACTCATGTAATAATATAGTATATACTATGTTACATAACATTATTACAGGAATATAGTATTCTACATGAATATAGCAATGCAAATAAACATAAGAGGGCTAGTGAAACTATAAGGATGAATCTAAAGAACATAACACTGAGCAAAAGAAGCAAGATACAAAGAATACATACACATGATTCCATTTATATAAGGCTCAAACTCAGGCAGAATGAAACTAGATTGTTAAGGGACATAGCTATATGTTGTAAAACTACCAAGGAAGGCAAGAAATGCCTACCTCAAAATCCGGAGGGAGTGTCGGTTGGCAAACTGGCCCGGCATGGCAAGGGCAAGGAGAGGGGAAGAAGCAGACCATTCCAGATGGGTAGGTGGTGGGGTTAATAAGCAAGGGAACTTAGGGGCAGCTGCAAGATGAGTGGATCTCAGCAGCTGCCTGCCAGAATCTTACAGTTTATATAGAGGCTTTCTGCGATTCATTCATGTATATTACCTAGATGGTCTCCACAACCCCTTTCTCTCTCAAGGCTCTGTCCTTGGACCAGCTGCTAGCGTGGTAAGGGTGGCCGGAGACTTCACTGCAAGGAAGGGGGACTGTGAGTGTGTGTGTGGGGGGGTAACCTCTAACTGCCTGGGTCCAGCTTGCGGGTCGACTGGGGATCATGTCCTCTCCATGACCTCCTCCAACAGGATCTCAGCTATGTCAACTATGCAGAGAAATCTAGACACCACCTGGGGGCAGCTCCAAAAATTCCAAGGGGTGGTGCCTAAGAACCTCTCAAAGGTTGGTCCAGAAAATTTCAAACTTCTGAAATGATGATAGATTCAGAGCTATAAAAGGAAGACTCATTTTTGTTTGCCCCATGTCTTGGGAGCAGGTGCAAAATCACCCCCGCTTCAGAACCACTGTTCTAGAACAGTGCTATTCAAGGGAGGCACATATATAATTTTAAATTTTCTTGTAGCTACACTTAAAAAAATAGAGAAACAGGTGAAATATATTTTACTTGACTCAATATCCAAAATATTACCATTCCAATATGTAATCAATATTAAAAAATTGATGTACTTTCTACTCTTTTTTCAACACTAAGTCTTTGAAATCCCACATTTTATACTTACGGCACAACTCAATTTAGACTAGCCACTTTTCAGGGAGTCTGACTGGCTCAGTCGGTAGAGAATGTAACTCTTGATCTCTGGTCATGAGTTTGAGCCCCAACTTGGGCACAGTGATTACTTAAAAGAAAAAAAAAAGACTAGTCACTTTTCAAGTTCTTAACAGCTCATGTGACCCATGGCTGCCATACTGGACAGCATATTTCTAAAATATAAGCTCCAAGAAGGTAGGAATTCTTGTTTGTTTTTTTACATTGTTGAATCTTCAGTGACTAATATCATGTATAGCAGATTGTAGACCCTTAACAAATATTTTTAAATAAATGATAAAATGAACAACCAATTCTATTTGTAAAAGAGAGGAAGGACATTCTTCTTTTTTTTTCAGTTCTGTTGAGGTGTAGTTGACATACAACACTCTATAACATTGAGGTGGACAGCATAATGAATGACTTGACATATAGATAATTATATAAAATGATTACCACAATAAGTTGAGTTAACATCATCATGGAAGGGTCTTCATATATTTAGCAGGACACTTTAAGAGTAGTAAGGGCAAACCAAAGCAAGTCAGAATAATAAACTCCCATCTGGTGAGAGTTTAAATCTTGCACAAGATGAAATTCATAAAACCACCAGTAAAGAGGCCAGTTTGCTGTTAGGTGGAGGACGTGTGTGGGTACAGCACGCTCTCTCTCTCTCTCTCTCTCACACACACACCCAGGCACTGATTTCCTGCTGTCTCGTGCACTTCCCAATAGGATGCTGAGTTGTCCCCTTTTAAGCATCCTCCCCTGTCACACCCCTCCCGGAAACGTGGTTTTGAAATCTAAATCTACTGTCATCCCTGTTGCAACACTATTTTAACAGTTCCCACACTGTATGAAGAACTACAGATTTCTTCTAGCCGTGTGGCCTAAAAAATATTGGCTTGCTGTACCTGCACTTGAGATTGAATTTTTTTAATTGGTGAACACCATGATCTCCTGTGTATGTGTAGGCAGTTCAGTGTGTTATTAAAACAGGATGGTGTTTTGCTCTTTACATATGACATGCTGATGCAAGCAAGATGGACACAAAAGACACAACCAGGACCTTCTCTCAGCAACTTTCCCCCCATCTTCTCCCAACATCTTGATGTACTTTTCAAATTAGATTCCAAGTCCTTTTGGGTTTTGCCTCAAAAAAATTTTTTTTCCCTCTAGCAATAGGAGCATCACGATTCTGGGCAAGCTAGTTGTGCAAGGTGACACCGAGTATATTTTGTGGACTTACCTTCCTCCCACCCCTCCCTGGCATTGATATAAACAGGCTCATACAGATGGACTAGGTTTTCTTTTTATCAGTTCAGGAAAAAGATTCTCCCTATTGCCAGATATCAGGGGAGAAATCTGACCGTACTAACTGAAGTACACTACTTTCTCATCAAGAAATCATCTATATTACAATTGGATTTTGCCTTTTCAACTAGTCTGCCATTTGGTCCCTGTTCCTGTCGACACATCTGCTTGGTAGATATTACACGAACCTGTTGTCTCCCTGGAGGATAAGCAGGAGACACCTTTCCAAAAAGCTCCTCCTAATGCCAACCTTTTTGCTTTCCGCTAAGTGGTGACAGTTCGGGCTTGCATTCTCTGGTTAACATGGTTTACAGGTGATTAACCCCCAGCTGAAGCAGAGGGACCAGCTCCCCACCCTAGTCCTTCACTTTTGAATCTCCCCAGGCAGGGAGAGACAAGACTTGAACTCCCCAGTGAGGACAGATCAGTGGTGTTGAGACTTTCCAAGTCATTTTAAGGTAAATGCATCCCCGAGGTTCACCACCACCAAATGTGGGTGATCAGTGGAATCATTTGGAAGAGTTTTAAAGAACACAGATTCTAGTGCACCCACTCTGGAAAACAGTATGGGGGTTTCTCAAAAAAATTGAAAATAGAGCTACCCTATGACCCAGCAATTGCACTACTGGGTATTTACCCCAAGATACAAATATAGTGATCCAAAGGGACACCTGCACCCCAATATTTATAGCAGCAATGTCCACAATAGCCAAACTACAGAAAGAGCCTAGATGTCCATCAGCAGATGAATGGATAAAGAAGATGTGGTGTATATACAAGGAATATTATGCAGCCATCAAAACAAATGAAATCTTGCCATTTGCAATGACGTGGATGGGGACTAGAGGGTATTATGCTAAGCAAAATAGGTTAATCAGAGAAAGACAATTATCATATGATCTCACTGATATATGGAATTTGAGAAACAAGGCAGAGGATCATAGGGGAAGAGAGGAAAAAATGAAACAACATGAAACCAGAGCGGGAGACAAACCATAAGAGACTCTTAATCTCAAGAAACAAACTGAAGACAAACCATAAGAGACTCTTAATCTCAAGAAACAAACAAACAACCTGAGTGGAGGGGGGTGGGGGGAGAGGGGGTGGCTGGGTGATGGACGTTGGGGGGGGTATGTGCTATGGTGAGCACTGTGTATTGTGTAAGACTGATGAATTACAGACCTGTACCCCTGAAATAAACAATACATTATATTAAAAAAAAAAAAACAACAACTAGATTCTGGGGCACCAGTGTGGCTCATTTGGTTAAGCATCTGCCTTTGACTCAGGTCATGATCTCAGGGTCCTGGGATCCAGCCCCACATTGGGCTCCCTGCTCAGCGGGGAGTCTGCTTCTCCGTCTGACCCACCCCACCCTGCTTGTGCTCATGCATGCTCTCTCTCTCAAGTAAATAAATAAATAAGAACACAGATTCTGGTTTTAGCGAGCATGAGATCAGTTCTCTGGCAGGACTTCTGGCAATAGGATCCTAATTTCTCCGAGGCAATGCTGTTTACATGATTTAGGTGGAGTTGACACTGATAGCCCTGGTCCAGGGATGGACACGTGACTCAGCCCTCACCTATCAGAGTACTCCATCCTCCTGGCTAGTGACTGGTTCAAAGATGGGCATGTGACCTAAGCTAGGCCAATCAGATATCTCCCAGGGACTTTTCGCTGAAACTACCAGGAAAGAGATGCCCTCCTGTCTTTGAGGATCACTAGCAGAAAGATGGGCAGCACAGAGCTGTTGGTGGCTATCATTTTATCACCTGAGGAGCTCATGAATGAAAGCAAAAGAGATGATGAGAGCTAGGAGATGGAAAAAAGAGAGAAACTTGAAGGCAGCATTTGAGTCCCTAGAACTAGCAAGGGCTAAATCTAATCCAGGACTTTTTAGTTTTGTGAACTAATAAATCTGTCCACTTCGTTTTTCCTTAGTTTATATTAGTTTCACTTGAGTCTCTGTCATTTTCAGATAAAACTCTACTTATGAACACACTCATATTCTCATGATCTCTCTAGTTGGAAACTACCGAGTCAGAGATACTGATATTTTAACTTTAGAATGCATAAAGTTCAAACAGAGGGCTTTTTAAAAATGCTGATTTCTGGGTCTTCCCCAGCGATTCTGATTCAGAAGGATGCAGCCCAGGAATCTGCATTTGGTGAGCACTCCAGGTATTCCTGACATAGGACCACACTTTGAGAATTACAAAATTAGAATATCCTCATGGGTCACAGCTTCAGAATGAAGGAAGGTGACTGACTGGGTGCCTACCATGAGCCAGCCATACCCCTGGGCTAGGTTCTCTACTTACCTTTCATCTCCAGAACAACGTAGTGAGGTTCCAAAAAAGAAGTAAAATCTCTCCGTCTAGATTTGCAAAACGTCGATGCAAAACAATAAAAGCCATGAAGTTTTTCATTGATTTTCCAGATGTTAATAATTCCAAGGATACATGTAATTAGAAGTTAATTAATTTCTTAAGTAAAACCTGCTGGTCTTGTACACAGGGGCACGAGGAGATAGTGCATCTTTCAACAGACAGAATCGTTAGCCTGTTACAGCATCTGAGTAGTAAATACTAGAGCTGAAGCTTTGAGAGACTGCCATTACATCAGCCATAATCTGAATCGTCCTGTTCTGTGAAAACTTGACACTGGACTTTTCTGAAGCTGGTCTTGGACCAACGATGTTTGTGCTTTCTGTTTCTGGTTTTGAGTTTAAACTTGCAAAAAAGATTGTCCGAGACTGAGTTCTTCTGGAGACCCTGAGATGAGGATTCATGTGTAATTAATTTATTAAGGAAGCTCTTGCAGGAGAGACTGTAGCGGAAGGATGAAAGCCAAGCAAGTGTGATTTAGGCAAAGCTCTATAGCTGGTAACTTCAGCCTAATCTCGCAGGGGACTCTGGAGGGTAAGGTATGCCTCTGACTTCGTTCTGACCTGAGCAAGGGAGCTGGAATTTCATACTCTTGTACCAATATGTCATTGACCAAAGTCTCCTCGGAGGAATGTAAACCCCCCAAGTACTTCTGGTTCAGAACATCCAAGCAAGTTTGCTCCACTGGCCTGTGACCATTCCTCCCTTTTAAAGACCTACTTGTGCATGCTCATAGAAGCAAAAGCACATCATATCAGGCAAGGGACACAACAGATGGTCAAAAGAATCCAAGGGAATCTCGTTGGAGGACCAACAGTGCCCAGTCCAATAACACAGATTTTATTGCTGACTTGACAAATCTAGTAATTTGTATGCACTTTATGAATTCACCAATGGACAGCTAGTGGATGGCAGACATTGGTTTTATAACACAGCTCCGATCTGATTTCGGAATGCAAGATTAGGAAGTATCCCTTCAGGTTGCCATCTCTCAAACATGCTCAGCTTATAACATTTTTTGTGCCCCAAATGTGCATAAAATAGGCATAGACCTTGTTTTTTTCATTAACAGTGTTCCATTCAATAAAGTGAGTAACCTTCTAGTTGAAGAATACACATATTTCCATGGGAAAGCCATGGAATAAAGCCATGTTTGATTAAAGCCATGTTTGATTAAAGAAAACTTGTGGATTTACTAAAATTACAAAAGGCATGCCACAAGAAATCAAATAAGAAATGAAAAAATAAAATGGAAAAATCTCCCTTTTAAATAACATTGCCTAGAAGTGACCACGTTCTAGGGGTTTATCTTATTTACTTCCTTTTATTTAGCTAGTGGTCTATGGACATTTAGGTTGTTTCCAATTTTCACTAATACAATGTTGTAACACAATTTCTTTTGTCTACAGTCTTGTGTAGGATATGAGTATTTTGTGCACAGGGATAGACCCCTTGAAGGAGAATTGCTGATACCAAGGTTCATGCATTAAACATTTTGAAAGATGGAGTCAAATGTTCACCCCACACCCTAGTCCCACAAATGAGCCCACTAATACAGACTCTCACCAACAGTGATTAGGGCCCATGAAAAAAAAAGGTTGTCTATATATATATATATATATATATATATATATATATATCTCATTGTTTTTCTTTAATTGGCCTTTTTAAATAAAATTGCCCCCCCCCCCCCCCCTTATCCCTGTGGGTACAATCTGTATTAGAATATGACCTTGCTCAGGGCGCCTGGGTGGCTCAGTTGTTAAGCGTCTGCCTTCAGCTCAGTCATGATCCTGGGGTCCTGGGATGGAGCCCTGCATCGGGCTCCCTGCTCCGTGGGAAGCCTGCTTCTCCCTCTGCCACTCCCCCTGCTTGTGTTCTCTCTCTCGCTGTGTCTCCCTCTGTCAAATAAATAAATGAAATCTTAAAAAAATACCCACAAAGAATATGACCTTGCTCAAGCTAAGGCTTGGGTCATTTTCACCCCAGCCACTTTAAAGTGATTAATTCATGGCTTTTAGTACATTTACAATGTTGTGCAACCATCACCCCTGTGTAGTTCCAGAAAATTTCCATCACCTCAAAAAGATAATCATTCTTAATGACCTTTGTACTGAGTGAGCATTGACTGCTTATGGGATGTTTGGGGGAGGGACAAAACACATTTCAGGTAGAAAAAGTACTCATCACTGAGATTAGAGTTCTGATAATCTCTTCTGTTGTGGAGTTTCTAGAACATCAAGGGCTCCTTTCAGTGCTTGGAGACTTGCCAAATGTGCTACTCTTAAAAAAAAAAAAATCCCTATTGGCCTGAATAATTTAAAACACTGAGCTGGGATCTTGGTAAAACAAAACAAAACAAAACAAAAAAAACACAATGTGGCTCACTCTCCTATTCTCATCTTGTTCTGCTAACCGGTCTTCCACTTCATTCTACCATGTAGCTCATTGCTTGGCTACACCAAGGACCAGTGTTTCCAGGCTCTGTGCCTTTATTTAAAGTGCTCTCGGATGTTGAACCAACTTTGCAGCCCAGGAATAAATCCACTTGGTCATGGTGAATAATCCTTTTAAGGTACTGTTGAGTACTATTGGCTAGGATTTTGGTGAGAATTTTTGCATCCACGTCCATCAGCGATATTGGTCTGTACTTCTCCTTTTTGGTGTGGTCTTTGTCTGGTTTTGGGATCAACGTAATGCTGGCCTCATAAAATGAGTTTGGAAGTTTTCCCTCCATTTCTATTTTTTGGAACAGTTTCAGAAGAATAGGTATTAAATCTTCTTTAAATGTTTGGTCCAACATCTGCATATCAATCAATGTGATACATTAATAAAAGAAAGAACAAGAACCATATGATCCTCTCAATAGATGCAGAAAAAGCATTTGACAAAGTACAGCATCCTTTCTTGATTAAAACTCTTCGCAGTATAGGGATATAGAGAAGATACCTCAATATCATAAAAGCCATCTATGAAAAACCTACAGCCAATATCATTCTCAATGGGGAAAGGCTGAGAGGTTTTCCCCTAAGGTCAGGAACACGGCAGGGATGTCCACTCTCACCACTACTGTTCAACATAGTACTAGAAGTCCTAGCCACAGCAATCAGACAACAAAAAGAAATAAAAGGCATCCAAGTCGGCAAAGAAAAAGTCAAACTCTCACTCTTTGCAGATGATATGATACTTTATGTGAAAAACCCAAAAGACTCCACCCCAAAACTGCTAGAACTCATACAGGAATTCAGTAAAGTGGCAGGATATAAGATCAGTGCACAGAAATCAGTTGCATTTCTATACACCAACAACGAGACAGAAGAAAGAGAAATTAAGAAGTCGATCCCATTTACAATTGCACCCAAAACCATAAGATACCTAGGAATAAATCTAACCAAAGAGGCAAAGAATCTATACTCAGAAAACTATAGAATACTCATGAAAGAAATTGAGGAAGACAAAGAAATGGAAAAACATTCCATGCTCATGGATTAGAATAACAAATACTGTGAAAATGTCTATGCTACCTGAGCAACCTACACATTTAATGCAATCCTTATCACAATACCAACCACTTTTTTCACAGAAATGGAACAAATAAGCCTAAAATTTGTATGGAACCAGAAAAGACCCCTAATAGCCAGAGGAATGTTGAAAAAGAAAAGCAAAGCTGGAGGCGTCACAATTCCGGACTTCCAGCTCTATTACAAAGCTGTAATCATCAAGACAGTATGGTCCTGGCACAAAAACAGACACATAGATCAATGGAACAGAATCGAGAGCCCGGAAATGGACCCTCAACTCTATGGTCAACTAATCTTCGACAAGCAGGAAAGAATATTCAATGGAAAAAAGTCTCTTTCACAAATGGTGTTGGGAAAATTGGACAGCCACATGCAGAAGAATGAAACTGGACCATATTCTTACACCACAAAAATAGACTCAAAATGGATGAAAGACCTCAGTGTGAGACAGGAATCCATCACAATCCCTGAGGAGAACACAGGCAGCAACCTCTTCAACCTCAGCCGCAGCAACTTCTTCCTAGACACATCGCCAAAGGCAAGCAAGGGCAAAAATGAATTACTGGGACTTCATCAAGAGAAAAATCTTTTGCACAGCAAAGGAAATAGTCAACAAAACTAAAAGACAACCGACAGAATGGGAGAAGATATTTGCAAATGACATATCAGATAAAGGGCTAGTATCCAAAATCTATAAAGAACTTATCAAACTCAACACCCAAAGGACAAATAATCCAATCAAGAAATGGGCAGAAGACATGAACAGACATTTCTGCAAAGAAGACATCCAAATGGCCAACAGACACATGAAAAAGTGCTCAACATCACTCGGCATCAAGGAAATCCAAATCAAAACCTCAATGAGAACCCCCTCACACCAGTCAGAATGGCCAAAGTTAACAAGTCAGGAAACGACAGATGTTGGGGGGGATGCGGAGAAAGGGGAACGCTCCTACACTGTTGGTGGGAATGCAAGCTGGTGCAGCCACTCTGGGAAAACAGTATGGAGGTTCCTCAAAAAATTGAAAATAGAGCTACCCTATGACCCAGCAATTGCACTACTGGGTATTTACCCCAAAGATACAAATGTAGTGATCCAAAGGGGCACATGCATCCCGATGTTTTTTTTTTTTTTAAGATTTCATTTATTTATTTGATAGAGAGAGACACAGCGAGAGAGGGAACACAAGCAGGGGGAGTGGGAGAGGGAGAAGCAGGCTTCCCACAGAGCAGGGAGCCCGACGCGGGGCTCGATCCCAGGACCCTGAGATCACGACCTGAGCCGAAGGCAGACGCTTAATGACTGAGCCACCCAGGCGCCCCTAAAGGGGCACATGCACCTCGATGTTTATAGCAGCAATGTCCACAATAGCAAAACTATGGAAAGAGCCCAGATGTCCATGGACAGATGAATGGATAAAGAAGATATAATACACACACACACACACACACACACACACACACACACACACACTAGAATATTATGCAGCCATTAAAACAAATGAAATCTTGTTGTTTGCAATGACATGGATGGGGACTAGACGGTATTATGCTAAGCGACATAAGTCAATCAGAGAAAGACAATTATCATATGATCTCACTGATATGTGGAATTTGAGAAACAAGGCAGAGGATCATAGGGGAAGAGAGAAAAAAATGAAACAAGACGAAACCAGAGCAGGAGACAAACCATAAGTGACTCTTAATCTCAGGAAACAAACTGAGGGTTGTTGGCGTGGTGGGGGGGTGGGAAGGATGGGGTGGCTGGGCGATAGACATTGGGGAGGGTATGTGCCATGGTGAGCGTTGTGAATTGTGTAAGACTGATGAATCACAGACCTGTACCCCTGAAATAATACATTATATGTTAATAATAAAAAAATTACAGGCAACTCAACAGTAGGAAAATTAACAACATGATTAAAATAAAGTGATCTCTCTGCCCCAAATCCCCTTTCCCTGGGACTTCCTGCTCATTCTTCAAAGCCCATCTTTAAGGTCATCTCCTCCGTGAGGTCTTCCCCAATATTGATCGCTTTCTCCCACTTATACCCACAGAGCATTGTTTAAATCTTCTCTTTCAGGGCCGCCTGGGTGGCTCAGTGTGTTAAGCGTCTGTCTTCAGCTGAGGTCATGATCCCGGGGGGTCCTGGGATCAAGCCTTATGTGGGCCTCCCTGTTCAGCAGGAAGCCTGCTTCTCTTTCTCCCTCTGCCACTCCCCTTGCTCGTGCTCTCTCTTGTGCTCTCTTAAATAAATAAATCAAATCTTAAAAAAGAAAACAAAACATCTTCTCTTTCAAATAACCTGCTATTTGAATGGCTTGACTGTATGCCTTTCTCCGTGAGAATGTGATATCTGGATGGCAGGGACATTGCCCCATTCATCTTTGAGCTGTGGCAGAGTTTCTACCTCAATACGTGTCTGCTGGAGTGAATTGAACCATGGAACGCGTTACTATGAATTTTGATGGTATTTAGTTAAAAGAAAGTAATCTCAGGAAAAAAAAATGATTCGCATTTCTAGGTAAAAAAAGAATACTTGTCTTAGGTTCTTTTGGATGAAGAAACCAAGTCTGTTCAAATTAGCTTCGGTGTAAGGGGGTTTTTATTTATTTTATTTTATTTTTATTTTTATTTTTTATTTTGTAAGTGGGTTTTTAAAGAAAGACTAAAATCCCACAAAATCCCAAGACAAGCTAGAAATCTCATTCTCTCAAAGGAAAGGAGCTGGGTAGTACCAGGAATCTACAGCTGTCAGAGTTTATAGACCATCCCTCCAGTGATTAGTTTTTCTTTCAGCTAATCTTTATCGAGCACCTAGTATGTGCCAGAATGGTGGTGAGCACTGGGCATAGAGCATGAAGAAGGTTGCCACAGCTCCTGCCCCCATGCAACTTTCAGTCTGGTCCCTAAGCATTAACGTAATGGGACTCTTCCCCCCCACCCCCATCTGTGTTTCCTAGCTCAAGTTCTTGAGGAGAAATCTAACTGGCTTTGCGCAACATGATAATTGACTGGATCCTCCTGGGTCAGGCCTCTGGGTCCATCTCTGGCCCCGGCGCTGGAGGACTTCTCTCCGAAGAGGTGCGGGGCTGATCAGGCACCCAAATGTGCCTCTTGTAAAAAATCACCTTATTCTACATGATTTTCAAATATGTGATTGATGATTCATTTTATATCCTTTAAGGCGCCAGATTCCAAAGGTAACTCTAATAAAGAAAAAGCCATTTCGTATTATGATGGTAACATCCCATATGCTGCTGTGGGAAGCCGGGACAATTACTGCTTTAATTTGAAAGAAAGTTCTGCCTGAGCCATTAGCTCTGTCAGCGAATATTGCAGATGGTGTTTGGAGCTGGGGCCTTAGGGAGCATGGAATTCTGCTGACCTGTTTTCCAGATGAAAAAACCAAGGCCCATAAAAGGGGAGTGGCTTAGTCAAGGTCGAGGATCCTTCATGGAGGCGCTGGGGATGGAACTCAAGTAGTGGTTGCTGAGCTGTTTGAGGCTTGCTATTTTTGCTTTCATCTGCCCTTCATCCATTCCCCTTTCTCTTTTCTTTGCTTTTAAAGACACTTTAATCAATTACTATCCTGGAGTAGCTGAAGCATACAGGTGGTTAAAAAAACAATACGAAAAAGCATACAGGGAAAAGCAATGCCCCCCCCCCCGCCACTTCCTGTCCCTGAGGGTCACAATTGCTTTGAACACATCTTCCCAGAAATCCTCTGTACATTTTTTTAAAGATTTTATTTATTTATTGACAGAGAGAGACACAGCGAGAGACGGAACACAAGCAGGGGGAGCTGGAGAGGGAGAAGCAGGCTTCCCGCGGAGCAGGGAGCCCGATGCGGGGCTTGATCCCAGGACCCTGGGATCACGACCTGAGGTGAAGGCAGACACTAAACGACTGAGTCACCCAGGCGCCCCTTGTCTGTACATTCTAAGCATAAGTGTACTTTTATTTCTGTTTTGCTTTTTTTAAAAAAGTTATATCTTGATTGAAGATCATTTGAACTATAAATATATATATACCCACACACAGGATGTAATTTATATATATGTATATTATATCTATTATAAACATAAACATAAATTTATTTCTAAGTTTAATATTTGTGTTTATATACATTCATATATTTATTATATATTTTATAAATAAATGACAATGTATTTATCTATTTTCGTAAAAACATTTATAAGTATAATGTAAGTTATGATTTATTATAATTTATATTTAGAACATACATATATTTATGTATTACATATATGTGTAAGGCAGTAATGCCTAAACTGACTTCCAGATTTTTTAAATTGCTCGTTCCTTTTTTTTTTTTTTAAGAGAGAGAGAGAAAGAGTGTGAGCAGGGGGTGGGGCAGAGGGAGAGAGAGAATCTTTTTTTTTTTTTACATATATATATATATAACATTTATTGTTATGTTAATCACCATATATTACATCATTAGTTTTTGGTGCAGTGTTCCATGATTCATTGTTTGTTCATAACACCCAGTGCTCCATGCAAAACGTGCCCTCCTCAATACCCATCACCAGGCTAACCCATCCCCCTACCCCCGGGGAAGAGAGAATCTTAAGCAGGCTGGAGACCGATGTGGGGCTCGATCTCATGACCCTGAGAGTGTGACCCTGAGATCATGACCTGAGCCGAAATCAGGAGTGGGACATTTAACCGACTGAGCCACCCAGGCGTCTCTTAACAGATCATTCTTTTTAACTGCTTACGGAAGTACTGAGAATGTTTTAGCCGGTATCTCCATGACGGAGCGATCTCTCCGGGAGAGCATCAGTCCTCTCACTGATGGAGGTTGTTTTCCGTGCTTTGCTCTTACAGACAATGCCATGAAGAACATTCTTCTCTATCTTTGTGTACGTAGGCAATGCCACTGTTCTCTCTCCTCCCCTCCGCCCTGTCCTGTTCTTGCCTCTTCCCCCCACCCCTGCCCTCTGTGATCTCTCCTCCTCCTATCTGGCCAACTCATGGCATCAGGGAGGAGAGACACAAAATGTGACACTTGGTGGTGATATGATGAAGGCCTGAAGAGAGAAACTGGAGACAGAGTATCTCGGTCAGAATTATAACAGGAATCAACTTGAGTTAATTTGGGCACAAACAGGAGGAAGGTAGGAGGACTTTATTGGAAGATCCAGGAGTATCACACAGAACCCCCAAATCTCAGGATCCAGAAAGCCATCAACAAGGTAGTTAAGTTTCTTTGTGTCTTGTTTCTGCTGCTTTCTGGAATCAGGCCCATTTTCCCTTCTGTTTCCCCGCCCTGTTTGCTCCTATCTGTGCATCGAGGCCAATGGCGATTCCCCCACAGGACTCAGTATCGAGGTTCTCAGCCCAGGATGGTTGGCTTTTTCTCGGTCCCAGATGGGTGCTGAGGACCAGATTAGCTGGCAAAGGGATCTACATAAGATGCAAATCTGAACAAATGTGTCTCTCTTTGCTTTACATTGTTAGATGAGGTACCATTGCTATAGGAAACAGTCTTGAGCATCTTAGCAAGGCACTGAAACACTTTAAGCTGACCCCCTCCTTGACCTTTCCCCCCCCATCTTTTCTGCTCGAAAGCTCCAAGTTCTGGCCATGCCAGACATCAAATCATTTTCTGTATACACCAAGAGTGCATGACTTGACCAGAACAGTGCAGGCCGGGTTTCAGCCCCGGCTTACCCCCTGGCTGGGTACCTCTGTGGAGCATATATCAGCATAGCTGCACAAGCAGAAGCAGGAAATCAGAGTCAGGAGAGATTAGGAGAAACATAAATCCCTTGATCATGGCGTGGGTGGTGATGAAGGTTAATGCTGGATTTCCCTCTCTTTGGGGATGGCGCTTGAACCATCTTACTCAAATTACAAAGGACATGATGGTCTTGGCAACTACAGGATTTGGAAGAAGACATCCAGTGGATAGCACCTGGGTTTCACAGGTAACTTTCCTTTTCCTTTAGACCTCCCTGTTTTGTCTCTAATCGGGATAGGTGGCTAAGCAGGTTCTGTCCTCTGAAGGTACCATTGACCGTCAGAGTTGGTGCAGCTGATGTTGGTGATGGAGTGGATGTCTCATGTCAGAGGCAGGCCATCACCGAGTCCTGGTGAGTCCACTCCATGTTGTCATGACCCTGAATTATTGCCTTTCTGCTTTTCTCCTGCAATAAAACAAATGACTGCCTTCGACCTCCAGCATTGGTTTCCCTGTAGAGTAGGCACACCTGTCTTGCAAAAATGCAAATCTTAGTTAAGTCACTTCTGCTTCAATGCCTTCCCAGTGCCCTCAGGTTTAAGTTCAGTGCCCCCCTCCCCAAGAAAAAGCCTGTTCGGTCTGGAACCTTGCTACCCTTCAGCCTTAACCTCTAGCCTGGGCCCTGCCCTCCTGTCTTTTTGCCAGACTCATTGATGAGTGGTTTTTCATCTGCAACACAGCATGGGCATTAGTGCTTACAGGAGTTTCCTCTTGCTGTTGTCATAAATTACCACAAATTCAGCTTTTCAAAGCAAGAAAAATGTATTCTTTTATACTTGTGGAGGTCATGAGCCCAAATTGAATCTCAACAGGTTAAAATCAAGATGTCAGCAGGCTGATTCCTTCGGGAGACTCCAGCAGAGCATCTCTTCCTCACCTTTTTTCAGTTTCCTGGGCTCGTGAGACCCTTCTTCCATCTTCAGAGACCATCACTGCGCCCTCTGCTTCTTCTATCCTGGCTCGTCTTCCTCTTCCCTAGCCAGATCTCTTTCCAGCTCCCTCTCGTAAGAACACTCGTGATTACAGTTAGGGACACCTTGGATAATTCAGGTTAATTTATCTCAAAATCCTTAACTTAATCACATCTACAAAGTCCTTTTTGCCAGGAACTCGGTTTGAGGTTCCAGGGATTGGGACTCGGACGTCTTTGGGGGCCACTACTCGGTTCACCTACCTTCCTGAGTCCCAGGATATATTAAATACATTAGGCCCTCCCCCGGTTCCCACAGGATGCCCTACTTTTCTAACCGTAGTGTCTATCATATGCCCTACAATCGTCTATCGAGGAAGGAGCTGGTTATATACTCACCAGTTCTTTTTCCTCCTCTGAGCACATAAGAACACTACATTTCCCAGACGTCTTTGTGTTTAAGTTGGGACCATGTGACCGAGTTCAGCTAATGGAATATGGTGGGAATGATGTATGCCACTTCCAGACAAGGCCATAAATTGCCCCACGCCATCCCTCTGCTCTTTCCGCTGTGGCTCCATATGGCCTCCCTGTGGCCTCCACACGGCTAAAAGTCAGTGATTTCATGATGGTGGAGCTGCAAGATAGGAGGGACTTGGATTCCTAAGTCACCATGTACTGTGTTAAGCCACAGAGACTTTGTGGTTACATAGTATAGCAGATGCCCTACCCTGACTAATAAATTTGTCTTTTTGTGTTTCTTTCCTTTACCAAACTATAGGCTCTATCCGATCTCCTGTTGTATCCCCTGCCACCAGCACAGTGCTTGGCACGAAGCAACCATTCCATAAAGGCTCGCTAAGTGACAGAAAGGCAATTGCATATTCAGGATGAGGACATGGTGGGGGGGGTAGGCAAAACTAGGGAGCTGTATCATTGTCACTGTGAGAGATTATGAGGGCTGAACTCAAGCAGGAACAATGGGGATGACAGAAAGGAAGGATTTGATGCTTATTCAGGAGGGAGAATTGACAGAACTTGGTGACCAATAGGATATAGAAGTCGAGACAAAGGATGGCATCAAGGACCTCCCAGTTCACTGGTTTGGACCCATGGCTGGCTATTGGTGCACTGAACTTTCAAATGTGGGGGTTGTTCTGAACATGTAGGTGAAAACACAGGTTATGTAGATCTAGGTAACCATTGCTTCTCTAGCCGTGTAAAAATTTCTCCTGGAATACTGTTGGTGGGGCAGTCTTGGTGATAACGGAGATTTTCATTCTACTGTGGTTGATAGTAATGGGATTTGAACTGTGTGGTTAGTCGATGCACGTCTGTGCATCTGAATGTTTGTGTCCTCTCAAAATCTGTATCATGAAATACTAATGCTGAGGTGGGGCCTCTGAGAAGTGGTTAGGTCATGAGGGTAGAGTTTGTGTAAATGGAATCACTCTTCTTATAAAAGAGACTCCACAGAGGTCCATCACCCCTTCGACCATGGGAGGGCACAGGGAACAAGTGCTGACTTTGAACCAGGAAGAGGGCTGTCAAGAGAATGTGACCATGCTTGTGTCTTTATTTTTTTAGAGAGAGTGAGAGAGAGCGAGCGAGCATGAGAACATGGAGGGGAGGGGCAGAGGGAGAGAGAGAATTTTAAGCAGGCTCCATGTCCATCGCGGAGCCCGATGTGGGGCTTGATTTCATGACCCTGAGAGCATGACCTGAGCTGAAATCAAATCAACCGACTGAGCCACCCAGGTGCCCCGACCCTACTTATGTCTTGATCTTAAACCTGCCAGGTTCCAGAACGGTGAGAAATAAATTTCTACTATTCACAAACCACCCAATGGATGTTGTTTTGTTAGAGCAGCCCAAATGGACTAGGACCGTTGATATGGCTAGTCAGTCCCACATCCCCGTATGCATGTCTCTTTTCAACGCAACTTTGCCACTCTTCCAATTAAGAGAAGTCTATTTCCCTCCTACTTAAATATGAACTGGCTTTATGGCTTTGCTTTGTGCCAAGAGAATGTTCTGACCCTGGGTCTCAATAAGTTTTGCATACTTTATTTTAGTGATTCAAGACCCCTGCTGAGGCACCACGTGAAAAAGCTAGCCTGATGGCTGATGAAAAATCTCATGGAGCAAAGAGGAGCTATCCCAAATGAAGGCTGTCCCAGACCAACCAGCACCCTGGTGACCTGGCAGTTAGCAGCAAATTCATGAGTGAGTCCAACTAAGACCAGAGGAACCATCCAGTTGATACCAACCTAAGTTGCCAATCTATAGAACTGTTAGTTAAATAAAAGAGTCATTATTTTAAGCCAGTAAGTTTTAGGATGATTTGTTACATGGCGAAAAACTAACTGATACAATCTCTATTTGTAGGCATTGGTGGGAGCACAGAGACATGGGTCTGGGGAGCTGTGTGGTTTCCATCTAGCCTTAGCTGATTCCTGGGGAGACACCTTGTAATTTTAGCCAAGGTAGCTAGCTGGAAAATGCATGACCCTAAAACCTGTTCTGGTTTCCCAGTACAGCTGGAGGGACTTAAATTATTCAGATAACTGCTTCAAACTGCCACTTTACTTATGAACTAAAGCGAGGTTCTTAAATTAGTCATCCCAGACACTGGGATTTCATCTATAGTAAAATGACCAAAAATTGGGGAGGATAAGTTTACCAGTTTTTCCCTGGTAAAAAGTATTTTAAAAATACTACAGACACACACTTCAGAAAGTGAATTGTTATACAAATAGTCTGCAACCATTAAAAGAGGTGCTTATTGAGTGCCTATTTTATCAACCATACTTTTTCTCAATTTTCTATGGACCAGTGGAAACTCTACTACTGAACACCTTCACTGTTGTGCTTTGGACTGACATTTGAGGACTACTTTTAAAGAGAGTATACCAAAATTCTTCCGGCTCTGTTGCTGAGAATGCTTGTACACATTTAACTTAGGACCGCTGGAAGTTGGAGCTAAACATCCCCCTCTAAGTCCCCATAAGCTTGACCTCTCTTTCTATCCAAGCTTCATCCCCTATAGAGAGGACCGGCTACATAATGGATGGGGCCCC
Organism: Callorhinus ursinus; assembly: GCF_003265705.2. Lineage (NCBI taxonomy): Eukaryota > Metazoa > Chordata > Mammalia > Carnivora > Otariidae > Callorhinus > Callorhinus ursinus. The sequence goes on along the minus strand of NW_027397075.1, from coordinate 5,493,270 downwards.
CATGTTTAGAAATCATGTAGAATTTCAAGGCAACTGCAGAGCAGTGGATGAAGCCTGGGGCCCTCTTGAGCATAGGATCCTGTAAGACTGCACAGTAGGCATATTCTATCTTGCCCTGGAGATTTGGAGGTCCTCGAGGGCAAGGATTTTGTCTTAGCATTCTGCCTCCCCAACACTCAGGGCACCCAGTAGGCCCCCTCAAGCTTCCTGCAATAAGAATGACCTTTTACTAAGCCCTGCCAAGGTTCCGTTCACTGTGCTAAGCACTCTGCACCAGATACGGAGTGTCTTTAATATTCCTGGGAAAAGACACCATTCTTATCCCCATCTTAAAAATGGGAAAACTGAGGCTTAGAGAAGTGACATCTCATTTGAGGTCCTAGACCTCAGATGAGAAAGCAGCAGGATTTAAACATAGGCAAGAATCACTGGTTCTCAGTCGATTTTGCAATGTCCACTTGCCAAGGGTTTTTGGTTGTCACAATGGGGAGCTGCTACTGGCATCTAGTGGGTAGAGCCCGGGGATCCTGCTAAGCCTCCTGCAATGCACAGGACAGCCCCCCACCACACAGAAGGATCCACCCTAAAATGTCAGTAGAGCTGAAGCTGAGAAACCCCGTCCTGATACCAAAACCCATGTCTCCTAAACACCACGCACTTCACATTTTCTTTATATTTCATTAATAAATACTATAACATATTTATTATTTTTCTTACATTGACTTTAAATTGATGTACACCTTAAATATTTATGCCGTGAAGCCACGTGTTTGATGTGCCATTATTTTTTTTCTGCTACACGTTGAAATAAATATAAAACTATTAAAAAAATCTTTGGGGGTAAAACCAAAAATCATCTCACATACCTCTTGCAGTCTGGGGAAATCATACTTCACACCCACTTGACTTCTTCCATAAGGGATCCTTTATCTTTTCAGAATAAGAGAATAAAATATATCAAATCAGGGTGTTGCTTGAGCATGGCAAGGGACTAGCCCCATTTTGGCTTCTGTTGGAGGAAGTCATGGAGGGGACATGACCTCCGGCTGACCCCTGGGGGGCTGCAGGTGGGCAGAAACTCCTTCCCCCTCCCCTGTCCTCAGATGTATATTCCACCCACTATTCTGGCACTAGGAGTCTATTTCAAGGATGTGGCCTTGAGAGAGCAAAGTGCTGTTAGGACCATCTGGACCATATACTACTGACCCCCATCGAAACCTCTATATAATAGAAACTTTTTAAGATTCTGGCGGGCAGGTGCAGAGATCCCCTTGTCAGTGGCGGGCTCAGGACAAGCCTTGTTAAGTTCCCTTGCTTATTACCCCTCCTACTTACCTTTCTGGAGAGGTCTGCCTCTTTTCTTTGGTCTCTCCTTGACCTTGGTCTGGGGGGGGGTCCAGTTTCGATTTTCACCCATGTAGCTCCTTAGGTTTCAAACCAAAAGCTTCTGTGTCATCTCTCTCTCTCTCTCTCTTTTTTTTTTTCTTCCTCAGGGCTAACAGTTGCTAAGAAACCTTTTTGAAACCCTAAAAGCTATCTGATGGCTTATTAACAAACAACTTCCATTGAGGGCCACGGCACACATAATCTAATTTGCTGACTTGCTGATGGACCCTGGTTGCAAGTCCTGGTAAGTAAACATTCTTTGTAACGTTGTTCCCTCCCCTAATTGTTGGGGAGTACAGATTTTGGTCTTGTTGCAAACCATACTGCCATCTGACATAATTAAGCCTAGAGAGAACGAGATTCTTCTTTAGATATTAAAAGTGCCTGTACTGTAAATAATAATGTCATCATCTCTTTCATAGAAAGTATTTTCATTAAGAGCTGCATTTTAATTTCAACACATTTGCATGAATTCATTTGGCTAGTGGTGGGGGGTGGTAGTTGATGATTTTTCATCTTCCATGAACTTGCCAGGTGTTTCAATTAGGAAGTTTATAAAACCCCTTCTCCCCCTCAGGAGCCCTGAAAGAAATACGTTCTCAATCATGTGTTCTGAATGGGGGCATGTTCTCAATAACCACACATCTATTAGCAGGTAGTGACTCTATTGATTGAGTTGACATACCCAGAGGAAAGGGACTTTCTTCCGGGGCGCCTGGGTGGCTCAGTCGGTTGAGCATCTGCCTTCAGCTCAGGTCATGACCTTGGGCTCCCTGCTCAGTGGGGAATCTGCTTCTCCCTCTCCCCCTCCTCATGCGTGCTCTCGCTCTCTCTCTCTCAAATAAATAAAATCTTAAAAAAAAAGGGACTTTCTTCCTTCAAAGAGTAAAATGAACCTAGACGGTTCTTCCCTCATGTTTTTCAAAGGCTTGGGAAACAGGTGTGGACAATATTCCAGAGGTGCAGAGGCAGCCTTGGCAGGCAGGTGCAGCAAGGGAATTTGGTTTGGGTGAAATTCAGGGCAGGGGGCGGTGGGGGGGCAATAGCAGGCTTAAGGTTTGGGATCTGGCAAATAAGCCATGAGGGGGTAAGATCAGGTCGGCTTCTTTCCCAAGCAGGATCCCTGCACTCTCCTTGTCACAAACAGGGGGCAGTCTCTGTTAATTAAAGCCGGGAAGCGCGGCCAGAGTGCGGCTCCTCTGAGGACCGGACTCAGATGTCCTGGTGACAGGCAATACTTTATGGAGATTGGAGGCAGATTCTAAAATGGACTTTTCTGTCTAGATTTTGTCTCTTTTCGCTAAGATTTTTTTTTCTTTTTTCCCATTAAATTTAGAAGTGTCTGAAAACCCCCAGCTCTTGGGGGAAGGAGTCTGTGACCTACTCTGCTATCAGGTTGTTGCCTTAAGCTCCCAGCCCTGATGCTGGCTGCGAGGTACCTCAGTGGGGTGCAGCGGGGTGGGAAGGCAAGAAAGCAGAGATTAGAAGTCTGGCAGTCTGCATCTAGCCCTGGCTTTCCCATTTGCTGGCCACTTGACCTTGGACAAAGCCCTTTAACCTCTCTGAGCCTCAGCTTCCTGGACCTTGGCAAGCCTGCTGGAGTAGCCCTCCCGGATTCTAATTTAGTGCATAGAAATATCCCAACCCCTCTGCAAGGTCCCCACAGCAGAAACTCCATTGTCTGTCCCTTTCCTCTCTTGGGTTAACACCAAGGGTCTTGCGTTAAAGATCTTAACAAGTTAATCAAAGCCGACTGTAAATAGTTTTTGAGTGCTTCTCACATCCAACGCTGCTGTAGGTGCTGGGAGACTGCAGGAGTCAAGGCCTCTTTCTGCCCTGGAGTTTACCATTTCAATGTGGGGAGACAAACCAAACATATAACATCAGGTGGATAGGGAGTCTGGAGGCCTATTTTAGGAAGGCACTACCTGCAGTGGTTAGAACACAGGCTCAGGAGTCAAATTTCTTGGGTCAAAAGCCAAGGGAGGCACTTCCCCCCTGTGCTACTATGGGAAACTGGTTTAATTGCTTTGGGCCTCAGTCTCTTCCTCTGTTGTGTGGGCCTGGTTATATTATCTAGCAGATAGAGTTAAATGAGATCAGTCCCTCAAATGTTTTAGCAAATATTCCCAGATTGTCTGCTAGATGCTAGGCACTGCTCTAAGCATCTGTGAGGAGGTGATTTTAGAAAAGACAAGCTTAGTGGGCATGTTGCAAGCACTGAATAAATGTCAGCTATCATTAGCTCTCACACACCAATGCTTGTGTTTGTAGAGACTCACACAGTGGTGGTGGGTGTGGGTCGACAGACGCGCCACACTATCCTATTTTGGGGATCCCGTTATGATGGAGCTGATGAATTTAGACTAAACAATTTCATACCTTGTCCAGGTGGGTTTGGGACAAAATACAGCCCGCAATTCAATGAATCTTCTAGGGCTGGTATACTCCTGGATATGCTCCATCAGTGTTGGCCTGGTGTTTTTGCTAGAACAGGGTCATTCTTGGCTCGTCTTTGGGAAGACAGGTGACATTCATCAAAGAGAAGGCACAATTATCCAAACTCCTTCTCATCCTGAGAAAACTTGCAGTAGAGTCCAACACCCACGCTCCATGCTTTTTCAATTAAGGGGACCCAGGATGTCATTTTGTTTGTGGCCCAACATTTTGGGGCTTTGAAAACGCCCGGAGAAGCCCCCGACTGCAGCCCTATGGAGGGGATTGTGGTGGAGACATCATTTCCCTGCAAATCGCCTAGCCGACTGCAAAGTGTATACTTAGTTAATGCAATTAAAAACAAAACGCAGGGGCGTGTGGAGATCTAAATTCGGTGTAGCAGCTTTGGTGCACATCCCGTTTTGGGGGCTACTGGAGTCAAATTCAAGCAGAGGGAAGAAGAAGTGGGAGAAATGGGAGAGGGCCGACGGATGACTGGAATCGGCTGAGTGGAAAAGGCCGATTTGGAAATTGCTGACACGCGACCGGAGGCTGGAAGGCGAGGGCCCAAGGCCGGACTCCGCAGCACTGGGTGAGGATGTCTGGGGGGTGGGGAGGGGGTTCGGTGAGCACAGGGGCTAGCCGGCTTCGGAGACCCACGCGCGGGCTCCAGGTGCGGGAGGGTGGCTGAGGCTGGGCGCCCAGGCCTTGCGCTGCACCAGATCTGGGCGCGCAGAGGCGGCGCCGCGGTGTGCCCTCCTGTGGAACGCAGGGAACGCTGCGAGGTCGTAGAGGGACAGAAAGTGGCAGGTCCAGGGGCCTAGGAGAGTCCCAAGGAAAGACATTCCGGGACGTGGGACGTGCCACTGTCTTGGCCTTGTCTGCTGCCCCCTCCCTACCCCCTGCGCTTCTTTGACTATAGTTCGTCCCACGGCCCTCTCCCGGGGGTGCCTAACCCGGGCCCAGTTGCTTGCCACCCCGCCTTCTCAGCTCAGCCTTGGTCCTCGGCTCCTCCCAGGGAGTTGAACCATCCGGGAGGCGCGCCTGGCTAGAGGGCGCAGTCGGGGGAAGGGCGAGGTGGTCCGGTGCACCTGGAAAGGGCGAGCCTGATCAGACTGTGCCCCCGTCTGCCTTGGAGTGGAAGCCACTTAGTCTGTCCTTATCCCCTCCGAGTCACCCTTTCCCTGGAGGGCATTTTCGAGCCGCAGCTCCTGCGCACGCACGCCTGAAAAAGCCACGGGCGGAGCCGCCTCTGCACCCAGAACAGGTCTGAGCCGCGCCTCCCGCCCAGAGAGGGCGCGGGAGGTCCCGCAGCGGTCCTCCACCTGCCGGGAAACCCGAGCGGTGCCTTCAGCCCTGGCGGCTGCCGAAGAAGCTCCCTCCTCCCCGCCCGCCAGCCTAGCTCAGCTCTGCACGCCCCCCAACTCGCTCCCGCCCGCCCGAGTCACCTCTTCCGCGCCCCCGCCCCTCTCGAGCTCGCGCCCGTTCCACCCCCCTCCTCTGCCCGCCCTCCTCCCCTCCCCCTTCCCTCCTGCCCTCCCTTCATTCCACAAGTGTTGCTTCGCTCTCTCCAGCGCACTTGGCGAGCTGGAGAGGTGAGAAGGATCCTGCGAGCGGGCGCGGGGCGGCTAGTCCGGAGCCGCCGGCGGAGGGGAAGCGCGAACAGATCGACTCTCCCCTGCTCGCCAGCCCCCGCCTCTCCCAGTAGCCGGCCGGACCTGCACCCGGCGCTTGCCCCCGCTCATCCTCCCCCCTCCCGGCCAGGCGCGCTCCTCCCCGGCCGGCCCCTCGGCGCGCGGCGCGCTGGAGGCGAACGCGGGCTGAGCCGAGCGCAGTGGCCGCCGACCACCGAGCGCCCCGCGCCGCTCCCTGCATGTGCGGCCCGCGGCGGCTCGCAGCCCCCGGCAGCAGCCTCGGCAGCTTCGGCCGCGCCTCGAGAGGCGGCTGCAGCGGCTCCAGCGGCGGCCGAGCGGCCGAGCCCGGGCTGGGAGACACGATGCGCCGCGTTCTCCGGCTGCTCCTCGGCTGCTTTCTCACCGAGCTGTGCGCCCGCGTGTGCCGGGCGCAGGAGCGAGCGGGGCACGGGCAGCTGGCGCAGCTGGGCGGCGTGGTAGTGCTGGCGGGGGGCAACCGCTCCGGGGCCGCCTCCGGAGAGGCCGGCGAGGGCGCGGGGGTCTCGGACGCTCCGCCGACCCGGGCGCCCACGCCGGACTTCTGCAGGGGCTACTTCGATGTCATGGGCCAGTGGGACCCGCCGTTCAACTGCAGCTCGGGCGACTTCATCTTCTGCTGCGGGACTTGTGGCTTCCGGTTCTGCTGCACGTTTAAGAAGCGGCGACTGAACCAGAGCACCTGCACCAACTACGACACTCCGCTGTGGCTCAACACCGGCAAGCCCCCCGCGCGCAAGGACGACCCCCTGCACGACCCCACCAAGGACAAGACCAACCTGATCGTTTACATCATCTGCGGGGTGGTGGCCGTCATGGTGCTTGTAGGCATCTTCACCAAGCTGGGGCTGGAGAAAGCGCACCGGCCCCAAAGGGAACACATGTCCAGGTGGGCTGCCTCCCCCCTCCGCCTCCCCTCCGGGCGCCGCTCTCCCTGCTCTTCCCTCTTCACCTTTTCCCCGGCGTTGGCACTCCCCCCCCATCCCCCGCGTTTCCGCTGGGGGAGGTCGCCCGGGAAAGCCAACTTCGGCTGGGAGCGCGGAGAGGGGGCGCTGGGCTGCGCACAGGTGTGGATTTGCGCGTGTGTATGTGTGTGTGTCGGGGGGGTCTCTGCCCCCTTCACCCTCTCGCCGCCCCCTCCCGCTTAGGATTGAAGCGGATCTGAGACACACAGCCCGGGAGCCTGTGGCCCCGAAGTCTTGGGTTTTGGGGAGGGGTCCCCCGCTCGGATTCCGCATCCTAGCCTCTAGGTAAACAGAGCAGGCGAGCTCGAGAGGGAAGGGAGGCGTGTGTTAGCCCGCGCGCGCGTGTGTGAGGGAGGGAAGGTGTGTGTGCCGCCTGCAACTCGTACGGCTCGCGAAAAAGAGGCGAGGGAGGTGGAAAGAGAGGGGAGGGCGAGAACAAAAGCCTTGCCTGGAGCGGCCGCCTCGCTCTCCCTGAGCTGCCAGGTCCCTGCAGTTGGGACCTCGGTTGCCTCCCCCCGCCCAAAACCCTCACCCGTTTCTCCCGTCACCACCTCTCCTTGTTGGGGGCCGCGGCCTCAGCTGCGCGCTGAGCCCCTTGCCGGGGTTAGCGTGGACTACAAGGGCCGGAGCCCGGCTCACCAACCCCCTCCCCCCGCCGCCCCCCAACACCCTGATTCGTCAACTTTCCCGGTTGCCTTATTCATTATGCAAGTCCCAGCGCGAGCAAGTCGCAGCAGATGGGAGAAGGCATTTGGGGATTAATGGAGCTATTTGCCTTTTGCTTTTTTAAAAAGTGTCTAAATTGATTCGCACAACTTTGGAGGCGGAGGACACCGCCACGGGGACGCAGCCCCCAGACCCGACAGAGGCCAGGGTTGGCGTGAGGTTTGGGCGGGCGGGGTTGAAGAGCGACAGAAAGTCTTCCAACAGCTGGAGGGCTGGGCGCAAGCTCGATCTTCTTTCCGAGTGTGGGCAACGGGGTCGCCATGTGTCCCACCCCCTACACACCGACACACACCCTCCCCACACCTCCGGCGGGGGCCCATGTGTGCGCGTGTGGATGCACGCGCTCCGTGCGCCTGCCTAAAAAATCTGAACAAAGAGACCCACCAAAAATAGGCGAAGGAACCTTACCACCTCACTAGTAATTATTTTCTATTTATACGCAGAGTATCCGATGACTTTTTTTTCCCCCCCAGTGGGGAGGGATTTGGGGGCAGAGGTGAAGAAGTTCCTCTTGGTTCGGGTCAGCAGGGAGGCGTGGATGGATGTTGGGGTCTTGGGGCACAAAGTAAGCTTCGAGGGTATTCAAGAAACCCTGACCAACTACAAGAGTAACACGCTGGCCCCGCCCACCTCCCGCAACCCCAAGATGCCCGGTCTCCAGCCCCAGCGGCGGGTGCTTCGCGTCCCCGCAGTCCCCCGCCAGTCCCTGTAGTTTCCTGGGGTCTGTGTTAAGGTGAGGGAGTGCCGAGGCAGGACTGCGGCAGGCGGCGGGTGTCGCCTTGGTGTAGGGAGAGAGTCACCCAGGGATAGGCAGGCTGCCTTGCAGATTCGGGTTAATTCCTCTGCCGAAATACCCACTGAGCCTTTTCCTTGCAAACCAGCGCTTAAAGGAGCCCTCCTGGGTGTTTGATGGGGGGGTGGGGGAGGGTAGGGAGGCCGGGAGTAGAGAGGCGAGAAGGTGGGTGTCGAGCTAAGGGTGGGTGGCTCTCTTTGGACGTCTGTGGGAGAAGGTGGTGCTAGCTTCAGGCTCTCTTTGATCTGGGTATTCCTGTGGAGACAGCACTTCACCGCAGACCTGAGGGCCCAGCAGGGACTCAACTTCCTGTCCTGCCCCCTTGCAGCTCTGTCAGGAGAAAAAGAATCGCCCAGCCTAGCGGGTTGCAGCCACTTCTGCAGGTACCTGGAAAGGGCTGCTTGGGGTGGAATCTGTGGACACCCAGTCCTCTGGTAAAAGCCTCAACATGGCTTCTCCTCTGTACACATTTTGGGAATTCCAGAATGCAGTGGAAGTGCATTCTCTTGAAGAGAAAGAACAGTTGAACCGCCCCCCCTCCCCACGCCCAGAGTGGAGCCCATCCCGGGGCTTGAACTCACCACCCTGAGATCAAGACCTGAGCTGAGATCGAGTTGGAGGCTCAACCGTCAGAGCCACCCAGGTGCCCCCAAGAATAGTTGATTTTTATTGGCAGTTTCCAGGGTATGGTTTCAACCCTGGCTGCTATTTCAGATCCCCTGGAATGCTTTTTAAAAAAATCCTGTTGCTAAGGGGCCCCACCCTAGACAATTTAGATCAGAATCTCTAGGGCTGCGTGCAGCCTGTGTACTTTTGTAAAGCTCTCTAGGCTTTCCAGTGTGTGGCCAATCACTATTAAGGAAAAGGAACTAACATTTGCCAGGCACCGTACTAGGGTGTGCGCGTGCACACACAAGTGTGTGCGTGTGAGTGCATGTGCGTGTAAACCTCTTATTTAGTGCTCCCAACTATGAGACAGGTGTTGTTAATTCCCATTTATAGAGGAGAAAATCCTGGCTCAGTTTGGGTGGCTGGCCCAAGGTCACACAGGAAACTGCGAATCCTCAGCCCCCTGGTTTCAACTGTGTTTTCAGTTTCAGCGAGCACTGGGGGGTGGGGGCCCCTTCCTAAAAATGCAAAATGCACATTCTCATGGTTCTGTCTGGAGAGATTCCAGATCAATGTAGGTCTGGGATGAGCCCTAGAAATCCTCATGTGTTAACAGCCTCCCTGAATGGCCCCTAAAAAGTGGCCTCAGCTTTAACAAAGACTGTTCTTGAGTTTGGGACTATCTTACAGGGTTGGGGGTGGAGGAATTAATCCAGTGCGACTCTCTTACTTGCTTTCTGTTTTGTGTTGCCTGCACGTATAGGGCTCTCTGTGCATTTGTGATGCTGGGGGCTGCCCCAAGGACCCTCCAGATGCATCTTGCCCTGTTGAGGCAGTGAATCATTTGGAGTCCCAGACACAGCCCGAGCTCATTAGCTGTTGGCTGGAGGGGCTGAAGGGTGAGTTGGGTGGGGGCGGCACACCTGAACTTGGCCTCAGAGAGGGTCTAAGGTGGCTTCCAGGTGAAACTGCTGTGCTGGCTACAGCCTCTTAATTTATGTTGTCTTGGGCTGTGAGGGTTACGGAGCTGAGGGGCTCGTTCTCATTTCGTCTGACCGCAGCCTCCCTTCAAAGACTTACAGCCCCTTGCTGTCCCCATGTCCCCAAATGCTCCTGTGACCCTGTGCACGCGTGTGATCCCAGGAGAGGCCTCAATGATGTCAGTTTTCGGGCTCAGAGCCCTGGGCATGTGACCTGACCTCCTTCTGGGCTGATTGGGACTAGAAGCAGGAGAAAGTCAGTAATTCTCAGAGCTGTGGGGGTCTTGCCCACGCTATTGTAAGAGCTTCCCAGACACACCACCAACTATAGCAACATGACATCCAGCCACTATTTATTGGAAGAACAGACTGCAAATGGTGGCCAGCTGTGGTTATCAAACCACACAGACATGTTTTGTTTGGTCTGCAAGGTATTGCTATTGATGCATTCTTAATTTTATTTTTAAGTTTCTCTTTTTTTTTTTTTTTTTTTTAAAAATTTTTAACATACCAAAAAAAAAAAAAACCCAAAAATAAAACCAGAAAACTTGAAAGACTAATAAGAACGAACTCCAGAATAGTCTCTGAGGTTTCTTACCCTGGCACCACCAACATTTGGGGCCAGCTCGTTCTTGGTGGTGGGGGGCTGTCCTGTGCAGTGAAGGGTGTTTGCCAGCATCCTTGGACTCTACCCACTAGGTACCAGTAGTACCCGCTCCGCAACCCAGCTGTGACTGTAAAAAAAATAAAAGTCCTTAGCCATAGCCACATGTCATCAAGGGGGTAGAATCAGCCCTCACTGAGAACTACTAATCTAGATTGAACAATCATTAGTTCAAATATGACATTAATTTTGTCATATTTGCTTTATAGTACTCTCCATATTTTCATTTTCTCTCTCCCTTTCTTCCTCTTTCATTCCCTCCTTTTTTCCTTTGTTTTTTGGCTGAAGCCTTCGAAAATCAGTTGCAGACATGACACTTCATCCTTACATACTTCAGCGTGGATCTCCTGAGAACAAGGATGTTCTCCCACAAAACAACGCAATTCCAGTATCACACCCCAGATGAAGGATGGAAATTCCATCATATCGTCAGATACCCAATCATATTAAAATGTTCCCAGTCATGCCAAAAAATGTCTTCCAGAGCTTGGGGTTTCAAACTGGGATCCAGTCAAGGCTCACTGCATCTGGATGTGAAATTTCTTTAATCCCTATTATATATCGTGTTTTAAAACCAACTTAGGAACCAATTGCCAGTGTTTAAAAGCTGGGCGTTTTCACGCAGATAACCAGATTTCTGACTTCTCTTGAGAAATTGGCAGATCCGACAGCACTGGACCTTCATTTTCCCATGGAAGTTGTTGGTTGCCTTTGAGAGGTGACTTCCCTCTTAGGAAGCTTGCAGGTCCCCCTGGGTCTCCACCCGCATGCAGTTCACCTAGCGCTGTTACCTGCAGTCCCTAGAAACTCTGTCAGGCCGACCTTAGCAGCAGGGGCTCAAGTCATATGGCCTGAGATTCAATCCGGCTTGGCCACTTAATAGCTATGTGACCTTGGGAAAGTGACTTCATCTCTCTGAGTTTTAGATTCTTCTTGTCTGTAAGACGAGATAACAATGATCCTTGTGTCATAGGCTTGTGTGAGATTTCGCTGAGACTGGGCTTGCGAAGCTCTTAGCACAGGCAGGACCTCTTTATGGTCACTGCTTAGTGACTTATTATTAGAATTTCCTGTCCCGTTTCTGCCGAAGGGGTAAATGCTGTATTCTGGAACTCAGTACCTAGCCCTTGCTCTGCTACATCTTTTTAGCTGTGTGACATTGGTCAGGTCTCCCAACTCCAGACTTAGCAGGAGGAGGGGCAGGTTCAGAATAAGAGAGAAGACCCATGGATTACCACATTAAATGCCTTGCAAAGTTTTGGCCTCGGTGATGCTGAAGTACCCTCGGCGGTGAGCTTGTGTGTACATTCTCACGTAATTTTAGGTCCTTCCCCAGTGAGGCAAGCCTTAGGACAGTCTGCCTTTTAAGAGGCACAGATTACTTTCCATGAGGATGAACAAGCCCCCCCGGGGAGTGGAGGAGTCAGACTTCAAACCCAATCAGTCCGGGGCCAGAGCACAGGTCCCTGACCACTAGGCCGCACTGCCTTTGAGTGGACACATGCAGGACATCTGCTGCTGTCTCAGATCACAAAGAAGTGCTTGATGCTTTGCAAATGGCAACATGTGCGGTGGGGCCAGTTCAAGGAGCCACTGTAAGATCAAGACCAGGGATGTTTTCTGCATCTGCCCCTGGCAGGGCCAGCCCTCTTGGAGAAGGCATTGATGAAATGACCTTGGGGGCAGGAACGCATGTTTGAAGCTCTGTACACTCGAAACCAATAGGGAACACATGTCATTATCTTGCCCACCTTCAAACAGAATCAGAAATCCAAGTGGCACATTAGATAGCCCAGTGTCCTGTGTGTTTTTCAAACATGCTTCGCAAGAGTTGGAGTCCCTTGCAAAGAAATAGCATCAAGTGATACATGTCCTTCCTTCTCTTGCCTTTTCTCTCTTTTTCCAGCTTTCCCCTCTTGCTGCACGTCTGTGCTTATCCTGTGGCTTCGACCAGCTCCCCAGGTTAGAGAATCCCTTGCATGCATATCCTGTTGGCCATGGAAAAGTCTTTATAAATTCTTCTTCCTTGCAAAATATGTTTGCTTCTCTTTGGGCATTGAGTACTGCATTTTATTTTATTTTAATTTATTTAGAGAGCACGCAGGGAGAGGGGCTGAGGGAGAGGGAGAGACTCTTAAGCAGACTCCAAGCCCAGCATGAAGCCCAACACGTGGGGCTCGATCTCACGACCTTGAGATCATGACCTGAACTGACAATGTCGGCCACCCAGGTGCCCCTGAGTCCTTGCATTTTAGAAGTCACCTTCATTGGGGTATAATGTACACCATAAAAGGCAAAGTGCACTTGGATGAGCTTCATCTACACCTGTATCACCACCACTCCAGAAAGTTACCTCCTGCCCATTGCCCTTGCATTCTAAAGAATAAAAGATGTTTCTGATAGGAGAGGAAATGCTCAGGAATCCTATTCAAGTGTTTAAATGTCAGAACATAGTTCAGACCTTGGGACTCCTGGAAGCTTTGAAGCAAGATGCGGGGACTCTGAGCTCTGTTTGGAAATGTTGGGGTCTTTTATTTGCTCACTATAATTGGAAAGTAAAGGGACACAGCCTTCTCTTTTTGTTCCTCAAATGTACCAAGCTCATTGCTACCTTGGAACTGTTGTGTTGGCTTGGCTCAAATTCTTCTCCTCCATCAGACCTCACATGCTGGCTCTTACTATTCAGGTCTTAGCTCAAATATCACCTTCTCTGAGAAGCCGTCCCTGACCACCCAGGCTCAGTTACCACTGCCCCCGCCCCTCCGCCCATCGCTTGGTGTTTTTGGCTTCATTTCACATTATAGCCTAAAATTAACTTACTCATTTACTGGTTTGCTAGTTTATTATCTCTCTCCTTGCATTACTGTCCACAGGAAGGAGTGCAGGGACACTAAAGTCTCTTCTGCTGTTGTATCCTCAGCACCCAGGACAGTATCTGGCACAGAGGAGTTCTACTTTCTGACATCCTGGTTTACATAAGAAAGTATCTCTTCTTTTATTTATTCACTCTTTCACATAGTCGTGTAATAGGTATTTATTGTACAGACACAATTCCCGCACTCACAGAGCCAACAGTCAAATGGCTCAAGACAAATAACACATAAGTACATCTAGAAGAAAATGGACACTAAATTGAACCTTATAAAATTGCTAGTATTCAATCATCTGACTTCAAAAATGGCAGTGTTTCCACGTAATTGTTCTGAACTGGGTGAAGGGATATCAAGGAAGAGAGACATTATGTGGACTTGCCCTTAACGACTCTGAAATCTGCAGAACTGACATCCCAGTTTGAAGGCTGTCCAGCAGGAAAATTCCCTTTTACTCAGGCGAGGGTCAGCCTTTTGGTCTATTCAGGCCTTCAGCTGATTAGACAAGGCCCACCCACACGGTGGAGGGCAATCTGCTTTACTTAGTCTCTTGATGTAAACGTGCATCTTCTCCAAAAGCACATTCTCAGACACATCCAGAATGGCTTTCGACCAAATATTTGGGCACCTTGTGGCCCAGTCAAGTTGACACTAGAAATTGACAGTCGTAGTACTTTTAGGATCTTGCTACTCAGAGTCTGATGTAGAGCAACGACATTTTCATTACCTGGGAGCTTGAGCAGAAGGATCTCTAGCCTTGCCTCAGACTTGCTGAAACTGAATCTCTGCATTTTTAAAGAAGATTTTATTTATTTGAGAGAGAGAAAGAGCACACAAGCAGGGGGAGAGGCAGGCAGAGGAAAAATCAGCCTCCCTGCCGAGCAGGGAGCCCCATGCGGGGCTCGATCCCAGGACCCTGGGATCATGACCTGAGCCGAAGGCAGATGCTTAACCGACTGAGCCACCCAAATCTGCGTTTTAATAAGACCCCTAGGTAACATGAATGCACTTTGTTTGAGAAGCACCCAAACTGTTTGCCATAAATAGATGACAAATCCCATGAATTTGTTTGGCTTACAGCACATAGTTGGTTCTTCCCCTTTATTTATTTATTGTATCTTTTGTACACGTGTTATGTTTTTTAGTACGTGCCCTAATACATGCCCATTTGTTTTACTAATAAGTATGTGCTCATACCCGTGAACAGCTTTTAGGAGCATGATAAAGCATATATGAAAACAAATTTCAAACTGAGCTGAAGGTACAATAAATACCTTAAAATGTGTTGCTAAGCATGATGATGTCATGCAACCATCAGCGAATATCTCAAAGGTTGAGGAAGCTCATCATTAACAAGCAATCCATTTTTTGAATATTTCTCATGAGAGTTTTGATTGTTTTTGGCTGACTTTGCTTTGATCTGAATAGACAATCTTTGTTTTTAACCTTGCGACAAGCTAGCTGTTGCAGAGAGGGGGAGAGTTGACTCTATTGTGTTCTTGGGTTTGCTCTGTTAGTATTATCTTCAGGCTGTGGTTTTGTGGTGGGGGGCATTTTTAAGCCACATGCCTGCTCGGTGATGGTTAGCCTACTCATAGATAGGTAATTTATCTGCATAGCCCCTTTCGGGGTGCACAGAGCTGCAGTATAGGCAATGCACCCCAATGATGGTGCTGTTACCAGTCGCCCTCCTGGGCCTGAGGTTCCTGATTCTCACTGTCCGACATGGGCTTTTCAAGGGTGGGCTCCAGCATCCATACACAACATTACATTGACTTCTTCCTTGAACCACTAAAGACCACACACACAAGTTCTCAGATTTCCTTTCCTGATGCCAAATCATTTTATGTGGTCCCTGGAGGAAGCAGACCATACCTTGCAGACTGCTTTTCCGGGATATGGAGGCCTCTTAGGAACCTGTCATTTCCACTGCACACTCTACGAGGGGCTGCCTTGGGGGAAAAGCAGCCTTGGCTTCTGCGGTGGATTTTCAAGAATTTCAGCACTCAGGAGAAGCCCAGGGTATCTGTAGAAAGCAGTGCCGACCAAGTTCGTGGTAGCTTGTCCTGATAAATTACTCTGCTAACCTCTTGAAAGCCTGAATACTTTTGAATTTTTTTTTTGGGGGGGGGGACTCCTTAGAGAATCTGGGGAAAGCTATGGCTTCTTGTTCTATGGGCACAAAATTTCCATTCAATTCCAAAGGGGTTCACAGATCTCTTGAAGCTCATGATGAAGAACCTGTTTAGAAGGGAAAAAGGCAAATTAGAGTTAGAGGGCATGTGCCCTTTGCCTCAAACGTTCCTTTCCCGTAGCCCTGTTGAGTTTCAGAAACGGCTTACAGCACATAGCGGGGAAGGAGGCCGAGCTCTGATGTTAGGGACACTCAGGTTTGTATCTTGGTCCCTGCACTGATGAGCTGGGTTAACTTGAGCAGCTTTTTGCTCCATAAAATGGGTAGGTTAATCCTCACTTTGAATGCTCCCTTCCTTCTTGGCCATCTTCCAGCTTCATTGGCCTTCTTTCTTGCACCTCAAATGTTTGATCTCTTTCCTGCCTCAGGGCCTTTGCACTCACTGTTCCCTCTGCCAGGAAGGTTCTTTCCATCATCTTTATGTGACCACCTTCTCACCATTCAGGGCTCAACTCAAATGTCTCCTCCTCAGGAAAGCTTTTCCAGATCACCTTTATCTCTCTTTCTCTGTTTATTTAGAATTTTTAGAAAGTCTGCGATTCAGTGATTTTTGGCATAGTCACAGAGTTGAACCACCATCACCGCTCTGATCCCAGAACCTTTTCATTATCGAAAGTCCGTATACATTAATGCAACAGCCAGTCCCCAGTCCTCCCTCTCTCTAGCCCCTGGCCATCTCCACTCATCTACTTTCTATCTCTATGGATTTGCCTCTTCTGAACATTTCATATAAATAGAGTCATCCATTCTGTGGCTTTTTGGGTCTGGCTTTTTTTGCAGAGGATCAGGTTTCTAGGTTCCATTCACGTTGTACCAGGCGTCAATACCTTATTGCTTTTCATGGCTGAGTCATACTCCAGCTCATATCACATATTTTGGTTATCCATTCATTCGTTTATTTGGGTGGTTTTCCGCTTTTGGGCTGTTTGGAATAACGCTGCTATGCACCGGTGTCTCTTGATCCTGTTACACTTTTGTGTATTTAAGTTTCACAGCTCTTGTTGACTTATTTAACATGCATATTTCTTATCCTGTCCACTAGAATATAAGCTCCAAGCAGGCAGTGGTCTTGTTCATCTTGCATATTGCTGTGTTCCCAGAGTCTTAAATCGTGCCTGGCACAGAGTAGGCAATAGATGTTTGTTGAGTGAATGAACGAATGAATGAATGGGAGCAGTTGCTATTCTCTTGTCTCCTGGAGGACTCAATCTTTTCCTCTAATTCACACGGGACTCTTGCTGTGTTCCCCGTATCTCACATCTGACACCTCTTGCCGCCTGTAGTTCTCCATTATCTCATTGCCCCATGAGCAGCCACTCCCCCAAGCTCGGGGCCGCTGTTACCCTAACAGAGTCTCAGACTTGAATGTGCAGCAGAAAACGCAGGTGGCCTGGGCTCTGGAGTTTCTGAGTCAGTGAGTCTGGGTGGTTCTGAAAATTTGCATTTTAACACGTGCTCCGGGGGAGGCTATTGCTCTTGGTTGGCAGACCACTATCTGAGAATCGATGCTCTGGGGGGGGGGGGGGGGGGGGTAAATTTCAGCCCGCAGACGGGGCCTGTTGAGTTCAGAAGTGGTATGTGTGGGCCTCACTCAAAGAGCTCACCTTGCTTCTCTTTCTCCCTTGATGGGGATTCAGAGGGTTCTGGTTTGTTAAGAGCATCCTGATGGATCTGAGATCATGGCAGTATTGCTTGTGGGAGTGGACCCTGGAGAGGAGGCACGGGTGAGGATGCTTACTGCAGGGTTGTGTACGGAGGCGGGGGGTGGGTGTCACTGACCATCCAGGTTCCCCTAACCAGGGAAATGGATAAGCAGGGCTGATGCTCTGCCACTTCACCGTGAAACCACAGCATGAAGGAGATTCACATTTTGCAATAGGGCTATAGCTCTCAGATTGTGCAAAGAGAAAGAAACCATGAGGTTTATGGCAAAAACACTGCTCATGTCAAAGATACACAGCTGTGCAATGATATCTGCAACGGTCTATACCGTTGCAGGATAATCCTATCTAAACAAAGATACAATGGAGAGCCGGTAGAGTGAATGTGTTGGTGAGGTCTGACCTCAGGAGTGATGTCTCTTTGACAGCTATCTCTGTTCTGTTCTGCGTGCAAACATTGAGCTGCTTGGCTAAGTTTACGTCTAATTGTGAAGGTCACTGTTCTGGTTGAATTGGGTGCCAGCCCTGCCCCCCCTCCCCCCCGCCCCCCGCCCCATTAAAACAAGTCTTTTTTAAAGTCCTGGTCTTGTGGTCCTGGGAATGTGACTTGATTTAGACATAGGATCGTTGCAGATGTCGTGATTTAGGACAAGGTTATCCTGGAGCAGGGTGGGCCTCTAACCCAGTATGACTGGTGTCCTTAAAAGACAGAGACGGTGGGAGACCCACCAGGGGAAGGTGGAGATTTCTAGCAACCAGCAGAAGCCAGGAAGTGTCAAGGGAGGAGGCCCCCTGTAGGTTTCCGAAGGGGTGTGGCCCTGCCAATATCTTGACTTTGGATTTCTGGCCTCCAGAGCTGTGAGCCCATAATTTGTGTGGTTTGAAGCCACCTAGTCTGTGGTACATTGTTATAGCAGCCCAGGAAACTAATACAGTCCCTTAACACCTCTCACCTTGTTTTCTTATTTGTTGAATAATAGTAAAAAATATCAACCCTTGGGTAAGCGTCAGCGAGATTAAACATGATGATAAACGGGAAAGGCCCAAAACACAGTAGGTGACTTGGGTTGTATGCTTTCCCTTCATCCCAGCTACTGATCAAGAGGGGCACCAACAAGGGGCGTGGCTGGATCACACCATATCCGCCCTAGCTGCAGGAAACCCAATTCACGCAGGATACCGAGCTGTGCGTAGGCTCTGGCTCAGCCCTGTCCAACTGGCTGTGTGACCTTCAGTAGGTTAATTTACCTCTCTGAGCCTATGTTTGCTCATCTGTAAAGAAGGACTAATAAACCTCAGAAGGTGTTCGTATGCTACTTAGCTGAATTAAGGCTTGTAATGTGATTAGCATGGGGGCCGGCTTATGGTAAGTACTCCATAAATGCTATTTATTGCTAATAGTGGGCCATTGCTCTACATGAAGTGTGGGATCTAGCGTTAGCTATGAAGGGGGACTAAGTTTATGGGGTGCAGACATGTTAGATTCTTCACTGAATCCTCTCAACAACTCAGCAAGGTGGGTGATACTGCTCTTATGTAGCTATTGTGAGGAGCATGTGGACTGTTTTGCACGAAGTCCTTATGTAACCTCTAATTGCAGTGACCATTTTACTCCCTTACATCCTTTTCTCCCTCCCAACCCCTAACTAGAATGGCGGCTCATGGAGTCAGGGGCCTCGTCTTCATAAGCCCAGGGCTCTGAGCACAGCAGGTGCCAGTCATTGTGTTTGGAATGAACAGATTGAAATTCTTTCTTCTTTCAGGGCCCTTGCAGATGTCATGAGGCCACAGGGCCACTGCAACACTGACCACATGGAGAGGGACCTCAACATTGTGGTTCATGTCCAGCATTATGAAAACATGGATACCAGAACCCCCATAAATAATCTTCGTAAGTATAGTCGTGCGGTCCATTCCCAGCCCCACTTGGTGATCCATACAGTGATCACATGTCTAGATTTCATGGTCTGTGTTTGGGTTCATCAAGAGCTTTTTTGTTTGTTGGCGAGTTAGAAGTTTGATTTCATCTCTCCAGGATGAAGCTGTGTTTGGCTTCATCAGATTTCACTTGGTTTGTTTCTCGGGTAAAGAGTGATTCCACTTGGTTGGTTTCCTACAGTTGGTTCTGTTAACGAATGGCCCTCTTGGTTGGTTCATGATGGTTGGGTACCTCGTTAACCAATGGGTTACTTGGTTGATTCATCTGAGATAGTTGATCTCTTAGCCCAATAACCCATTTTATTCATTCATCTTGATGGGGCAATCGGTGAACCAGTGGCCCATTTGCTTATTTGCTTCTTGAGGTAGACCAGTTGTGATCTTTAGGTTTCATACTGTTTTCCATGAACAGATAGTAGTTCAGAAGAATTTGATCTCTTTTTCATCAAAATAGAGTTTGGCAAAAATAAATCACAAACTATCCTGTGTGTGTATGCACACACACGTGCACATACATGTTTGTGTGTGGTGTGTTCCGTTGTGGTTATGTTGGTTTGGGGTGTGTACATGCGACTCAGAGTAGCAAATTCCCTTCCATTTTTCTGCCAGGGGGACAAATGCTACACAGGTATTCTTGAGCTGACAGAGCATACTTGGGGATCTCAGGATGCTCCCTCAATTTTCCTTTCCTTTCAAAGGTCTTTATATACAATATACGTTATGGAGCTGATGTACTGACTAATGGGAGGGGGGGAAGCAAGGTTGTTTAGTTTTTGACAATAGGGTACTACCGTGTTTATTCCTAGCAATTATGTTTTCAAGTAACCCCCACATTAAAGTAATGTGGAGGGCTTGGTTTGAAATAACAAAAGCCAGACAATTTAAAAGATGCATTTAGTTGTGGCTGGAGGCTCTTAAAAACATCATGCATTTTAGAGGCTGGGTTGCCTTGGCTGAAACTCCACTAGCAGAGTTGCATCGGTGTTTTATTTGCTGAATCATCGTTTTCAACTGTTTGGCCACAAATTTTTATGCTCGATGGTTGGTGGAATAAATCTGTGGCATTTGATAGAGGTGATAGAAATTCTTTGATTCTGCATGGTGATAATTTTTCATAGCCTTGGAAAAATGTTGCAGTATATTTGTAAAGTCAACGTTTACATAGTTTGAAAATGGGTTACCAAATAGAATGTCTTAGGTGTCATTGTATTAAATAATTCGACATTATTTATTTATGAACCCGGTCATAGAATGGCATGAGAAATAGCCACATTTTAGAGCCAAATACATCAGCATTTGGAAGTTTTATGACTGAATCTCACAGCCCTGAAAGATACGGTAAATTGTACCAACTCTGACATGGCGGTTGCTGAGCCCAGTTCTGGCTTTGATGGAAATAGGCACAGTCTCTTTCAGATGTCACTGGGAAATAAGTTGAACCTAGGTGTACGTGAGCTAATGCCATCATGGAGGAGACAGAGTTGAAATGGTGTTGAGTCCCTGGCTATACAAGGTGACTGTTAACAAGTTTCTCATGTGAAGTTTCAATCTTTAGGATGATTTTTGAATCAGCACTCAAATGGAATAACAAACTCATTGAAGTCCCCCGCGTTTCATCATTGCATCAGGCAAAAGGGCAAGGAACATTAATGAATCTGTTTCAGTAAGGGACTTTTGTTTAAAGTTGTACTGAAAACAAGTTACTGCTCAGAGATGGGTGTCCGGGAACTGAGTAATTCAGAAGTCTCTCGTGACGGACTAACTGGGCTTATTTATGATTCTTGCCTTTAGTTTGTATCTGAGTCTCTCAGTAATCAGTGATACTTATGCTAATTAGAAGAAATGTATCTTGTAATATTCTACTGGGTAGAAGTATACCACAGCATTCCTGGTAGACTACAGAAGGGAATTCCAGGTGTATTCCAACATTGCATTCTTGCATTAACAAGATGTTAATTTGCTGCTGGGTTGATCCAGTCCTTATTTCCTAGAATTCTTGGGAACATCTGGAAAATAAGCATATAGCCCTTCCACAGATTTCCACTAATCAGTTCAATTTTGTAACTAATGCAGTACTTTGTAGTAATGATAGGCTTCCTTGTAATGATTTTGTCTTTTTATTGATTCACAGGAGCTATTTATATATTACAGACATAGGGAAAATTTACATGTTCAGGAGAAGGAATGATTTTTGGGAGTTCACTGAAAGGATAGGCCTCGATGACTGGTATTTATCAGTTGTCAGGGGTTCAAGAAGCCATGCAGTTGCTAGAGTCCATTTTGACCCACAGAGAACTAGGAGAGAAGGAATCCAGTCCAACTGAGAAGTTAGGCCAGCTCTTGGTGCCAGAATGAGAACGCACCTATTGAATATAAAACCCTTTTCTGGACATTGTGGGAACTATGAAGATTTACGATTACAACAAATGGAACAAAAATGCATCCATTTGTGATATACCAAAAAGGGGCCCATCATGCCATTGTTGGGGTGTTCTTCACTAAACATTCAAGTGACCGGATTTGACCGGGAATTTGATAGCCCAAACTTGAATGTCATTTTTATCTCTATTCAGTGACCCGCTCGACATAGCTTTAAGGGAATCCTCCTCTCCATCTATTTATCTTTCTTCATCTTAATATTAATGCTAGACCCCTTTCTGGTCTTCCCATTATGCTTTGGTCACATGCTAAGAGAATCCAAAGTCAGTGGCTATTTAGGAGGAAGGGAGTGGGGAAGGACTAGGGTAGAGGCAAATGGAAGGGGGCGGAAAGCTTCAATGTGGGGAAATTTTGCCATTTTTCCTTTATAATTTTCCTATGGTAGATTTTTCCTGTGATATGCAAGACTTGCCTTTTTATCTGAAGATGGATTTTTCTTCAGCTGATGCCGTTCATGTTCTTTCCAGGCATTCAGTGATATTGCCTAAAAATATTTAGTCTGATAATCAAAAGGGCCTCGACCTCTTTGATGAACAGGATGTAGATTCAGATGAGATAGTGATTTTTCGCAAACGCTCCTCAGCTTCTGTGTAATTATAGTTTGCTTTTGAAGGCACATTTTGTCCTCAAGCGCTATGAACGTGCTTCTGTCTCCCCCACCCCAGCCTCACAGCCTGCCAGTGACACTCCCCATCCTTTCTGGGAGTGCAGGGTAAATATAGGCTCCCTTTCGTCTTAAGAGTGGGTGATGGGATTGAGGACTGTGGATACAAGGAGAGAGCTCGGATCAACGTCTCTCAACTCGTTTGTGTTAACAGCACGCTTTATTTTTTTTAAATGCAGTTTTAGTTTTGGAATACTTTTATATTTACAGAGAGGTTGCAAAATAACACCCAGAGTTCTGTATACTCCTCACCCACTTTCCCCTAATGTGAACATCTTCCATTACTGTGTACACCTGTCAAAACTAAGAAATCAACATTAGTATGTTATTTTTAGCTGAGCTGTAGATAATGTTTGGATTTCACGATATTTCTTCACTTATGTCCCTCTTCTGTTCCAGGATCCACTCCAGGATGCCGCATTGTATTTAGTACAGTAAACTTGATAGTAGAATTTTGGTTGGCCGTATTGTTTAATGATGTGGTAAAGACTGAAAACAACCCTAAATAAGTCAGCAGCAATTACAAAGCCTTTATTGCCATAGTATAAAAAGTGTCTCCCAGTGTCTATAAAAACAGCCACATAAAATTGTTCACCTGGTCACTGTTGGAATAGGACCAGCTGATATTCCGACTGTGCTCTCACGTAGACTTGTTGGACAGAGTACCCTCCGGTTCCACCCAAACACGCGACCCCTCTTTGGAATTGGATTAATGTTCCCCTGTTTATTTAGCAGCATAATCTGAGAAGGTGAGATCTCACCCTGAACTGAGGAGAAGTGGTAACTTGATGTTTCAGGATAGAGAATCCACCAAAAAGACCAGGCTCCCTTTCCAGCCTCACCCCACCCCCTACTGCCCCAGAACCATTCCCAAGTGGGTTTACAAGGAACCAGATGCAAAGCAGATCCATGGTTTAGCTTCTGAAGATGCTGTACAGCTCATGTCTAGGGCCAAATGGATTTCTATTCATTTGTCCATATTTACCAAGGTACCTGGGTGTCATTTACGTGACTTTTGGAGGCACTTGTCCAGATATTCCTAAATATCTTTTCAAAATCGGGGGAATTTCCTAATCAGGGCAGGTGTATAAGATTCAAACATATGTAAGATAGCGAAATGTTAACAGCAACTTATATAGACAGCGTTCTAAACCCCCAAAACAATGAATCTTCAAAACCTTACTAGGCTGGTACTGTTATTTTCACCTCATAAAGGTGGGGAAGCTGAGAGCTCAGAGAGGTTAAATGGCTTATCCAGAGTTCATACAGCTACTCAGTGTTGGAGCTGGGATTTAAACAGGGCCAGTCAGACCCTAAGGTCTGTGTTGTAACCACTATACTACGTGACCTCTCCTTCTGCAGTAGGTGTTTGCAGAATGGGGAAGTCTTCCCCTTAGGAGCTGAAGTTGATAAAGGATATGCTAGATGAACCCAAAGGTCAGTTGGCACTGTAGGAAAGAGAGCTATTTCCAAAATATAATCCAGTGTGCTGAGTATATTGTGGAGTCCTTCCTTAGGAGGAACAGTAACTAACATTTATTGAGCACTTGCTATGTGCCAGGCATTGTGTTAAAACTTTGGATGCCTTAGCTCGTTTTGTACTGAAAACAACCTTCAAACAGCCTAGCTCATCCCTGCCCCAGGATCTTTGCACTTGCTGTGCTTCCCACCTACAGAACCCGGCTCCCAGGCTTCCAGCCTTTTACATCTTACCCCCAAAGCTGCCTCATTGGAGAGGACTTCCATGTTTCCCTCTGGCCCCCAAGTCACCTACTGTTCCCCATTTCCCCATTATTTTCTTTGTAACTTTTCTTCCCTCTGGAATTGTCTTCCTCATTATTTATGCCTACAACATAAACTCCATGAGAACAAATGCTGTGTATTTTCATAGCCGCCCCACATGCTGTGGGAACCGGGCTGGCTCACCACAGCAGCCCTGTACATTTTTGTCCAGTGAATGAAAAAGCCCATGGAAGGGGTACTGTTATGCCTGTTTTATGAAGGAGAAAACTGAGATTCATGGAAACTGAGGAACTCACCTAACACGATGACTGGGGTTGACTTTAAAAAAATCACCAGGAAAACATAAAATTGTGGGGGATGGCAGATGAAACAGAAGGGGGAGAATATTATTGCAGCTGGGTGGCCAGATGCATAGGGGTTCATTCTGTTCTTGTGTCTATTTGAAAATATCCACAATGAAATTAAAAGTGAAAGAACTTGTCCATGGTGTCCTAGTTTGATAGAGGAAGTAGGATTCATACCCAGGTCTGTCTGACTACATAGCCTGAACTTTGTTGGATACACATGGGGGTATCTTCTGGTGAATATATAGGCTCAGGAAGGGTGGGAATCAGGGCCACCTTTGGGACTTCAGTAGGTGGAGTGAGTAATAAAGCATCATGATCTTTTGTCTTTAATGCACGTAATCACTGTGTCTTTTAGTTCATATTCTTCAGAGAGACAAAATATGATTAGCTTCTGACTAGCCAGTGACCTGGCTTCCTCTGGATCGACTGTCTGACTCTGGTTCAATCACTTGGATGTGGTGGAGAGTATCTTGGCCCCTCTCATGACTATGGTGGGGCGGATTCTCCAAGAAGGTCATGCTTGAGAAGTGGGGTGGAGATTGCCGTTTGAAGCTTTCTTGGGGTGGGAGCAGGGATTGTGTCTGTTTTAGTCACCCCTGTATCTCCTGTGAGATGACACAGTGCTCAATAGATGTTTGTTGAATGAATGGACACATGCATGGATGGATGAATCTTACATCTATGTGCCATAAGAAGCCCACTGGAACCTGTTACTGTTAGCAGGACCCTTGGGATTTTGAATGTTGAGGAAACTTGGCTAATTCCAACTCCTGTGAGGCTTTAACTCTTTTCAACTCAGCCACAGCTACCAACGCTCTTTGTTTCTGAAATGTGAACATTCTTTTCCACAGTTGGGCAGGCTAAAACTGTTCCATCTGAGGACCTATGACTATTACGGTTTTGGCACATGGGTCAGTAAATTATAGAGTTAATAAGAGTTAGGGGTTGGATCTATAACTGAATTAGCTAAAAACATTTTTTTAAAGATTTTTATTTATTTGAGAGAGAGAGAATGAGAGATACAGAGCACAAGAGGGAGGAGGGTCAGAGGGAGAAGCAGACTCCCTGCTGAGCAGGGAGCCCGATGTGGGACTCGATCCCGGGACTCCAGGATCATGACCTGAGCCGAAGGCAGTCGCTTAACCAACTGAGGCACCCAGCGCCCCTAGCTAAAAACATTTGTAGCTAAAAACAAGTGCAATGGTTTGAGTCAATTTTGTGTGGTTTTAGATCAAGAGTTCTGGTTTTCTCTTGAAGTATTCAGTGTTACAGATGAGTCTCTGACGTGTGGATGGTGCCCGCTAAACATATCCAATGTGACTTCGTGATAAGTGCATTGAGGGAGTGGGGAATATGGGCTTGGCAGGTCTTGGGTAACTGAACTGGGTATCTGCTCTTTCACCTATTAGCTATGTAATCTTGGAAAAATTAATTTTTTGAACCTCGGTGTCCCATACTATAAAAGGAGCAAAATACAAGATTTTTGGGAGGATTAAATGCATTAACACATATAATGAACTTAGCATAATGGCTGGTAACATATAAATGTTGGTCGCTACCATTATTATTTGTGGAACGAGTGAACATTAGTGCTAATGTGGTCCATTAACGAGGGGACAGTGATACACACCAGCACGAATTCCTCGTGCATTTGATATTTCAAAGTGAAAATGTTTTCACTCTGTGTGTCAGTTGATAACACAATCTGTGTGTGTGTGTGTTTGTTACTACTAATGTTTTTGATGCAAATGAGAACTAAAGAATCTGTCAATTTCTTCCCAAGGAAATAGCTCTGATGGAGCAGCTGTACCATTCTTAGACATTTGTTCCTGTCTTATGTTTTCCTTCGATTCTCGTTGAAACACACGAGCTTTTGTTCTGTTAGGAATATTGATTTTAATATTATATTTACAGTGGCAGTCTAGGCCTGTAGGAATCTGTATGGTCTCAAACATGTCTTTTGTTTCCACCCAGAAAATGAGATTGTGTATGCATGAGGGTGTGTGTGCAAGCAACAGAGAAACAGAGCCCTTAAAAGAAAAAAACAAAAACAAAAACAAAACAAAAACCCAAAACCTACCACCTCCTGGGCTGTTTTCAAAAATTGCTACTAATGCTGGCCACATGGCAATGCCTAATTAAATTTGCATTGCTTTTCCAAAGTGCTTCCAAGCAGCTGTAGGACTATTTGTAAAGAAAGCCTAGGTGCCCACCCCAGTGTCTGGTTTAGCTTAAAAGATGCCAAGTTCTGTTACTTCCATAGCCAGGAAAGCCTATTCTTGGACACAGTTTCTTTGGGAGAGCATTTCTATTTATATATCGGGATTAAATGATGCAACATGCCTACTATGTTTTTGACACTTAGCGTGGGTATAAAAAGAGTAAAAAATGAAACAGATACAGGTATTGAAATAGGTATCGCACCGCCATGTTATAGATGAGAAGACTGTGGCTCAGAGTTTAAGTAACCTGCCCAAGGCCACAGGCATATTCGGTAAGGCGTTCAGATCCTATACATGGGTCCAAACACGAACCCATCTCTGTCTGGCTTTAAGCTTTGTACTCTATTCATGACCTTTCTTGTACCTTCCCCGAAGACCTCCTACACTGGGTGATGCTCCAGTTATCTCTCTTCTTCTCTTTCTTGTCCTCATTTATTGATTTCTGCTAAGAATCACTGTATTAGACTCTACTAATCTTTGAAAATGGGCCAGTTGTGATAAAGTCACTATTTCTGTTTTGGAGGACTCAGATTTTAGTCAATTTGTCTGATTCCTTGTCATTAAAATTTCCATTGAGTCAATCAATATTTAGCTGATACTTACTATAATCCTGCTATGAGCCAGGCAGTGTATTAGGAATTGGAGGTATGAGGACTGATGAGACAAAAATAGGAACTATTCTCTTGGAGTTTATGGGACAGTGAAGTAGGTAATTGCAAAGAAGCATGGTAGGAGTAAAAGTCAGGGTGCTATGGGAGCAGGCAGGAGACCTCCTCGAAACATCTGGGGTTGAAGGAGAGGGAAGAGATTAGGACCTTTTTTTTTTTTTTGAGAAATTGATATTTCGTTCTGAGAGAGCAATACACCCTAACAACTTTCCAAGAATCATAGTGAAAGAAAGCAGAAAAATTTCATGTACTGATTTTCCTTGCCTTTGGTCGAGGGGAGA
This sequence comes from Callorhinus ursinus, assembly GCF_003265705.2. Classification (NCBI taxonomy): domain Eukaryota; kingdom Metazoa; phylum Chordata; class Mammalia; order Carnivora; family Otariidae; genus Callorhinus; species Callorhinus ursinus. The sequence continues at coordinate 5,466,014 of NW_027397075.1, read as the reverse complement.
TGTTTCAGTTTTAGAATGTAGGTCTTTCTGGGCACCTGGGCGGCTCATTCGGTTGAGTGGCTGACTCTTGATTGCGGTTCAGGTCGTGATCTCTGGGTCCTGGGATTGAGCCCCATGACAGGCTCCCTGCTCAGTGGGGAGTCTACTTGAGGCTTCTCCTTCTTTCCCTCTGCCCCTTCCCCTGCTCTTTAACATAAATAAATCTTTAAAAAAAAGAATATAGGTCTTTCTTGCAGGTCTGATTAGTCTTATACAAATTGTATAAAGGGAGAAGGGGATTTTGTTTGGTTAGGGTCACACAGCTTTTAGTAGGAAAACAAAAGTGCCATATTTAGGAAGACCTAAACTTCAGGATTAGCTGTCGGGAGTTGAATGTAGATTCTTTTCAGAGTATTCTTTTTTTTTTTTAAGATTTATCTATTTATTTGAGAGAGAGAGAACGAGAGATAGAGAGCATGAGAGGGAAGAGGGTCAGAGGGAGAAGCAGACTCCCTGCTGAGCAGGGAGCCCGATGTGGGACTCGATCCCGGGACTCCAGGATCATGACCTGAGCCGAAGGCAGTCGCTTAACCAACTGAGCCACCCAGGCGCCCCTCAGAGTATTCTTTTTAGTTCAGTCAGCTTGCTGTTCTTCAAGATTCGCGTTGAATTTTTTCTTCTTTAAAAAAAATAACAGCTAATACAAAATTAAGCAATATAGTTTACTACCATAATACATACATTAAAATAATTTATAATAAGGTTTTAGGAAGCTGCTTGAAAAACTCCAATAAGAATTCTCAATAAAGTTAATTACAAGTTGAAAAGGAAACCCCATCACATTATTCTGAGAATGCAGTTAATGAAACTAAGTGTAATCATAATCTGAATATTTCATTAAATGGAGACTTAAACTCATTAATTTAGGTATTAGGCTTGGAGTTGTGTGCTCACATGAAGACTGCCATGTTCAAAGCAGAGCCTACACTGTATTCTATGCATTTAAATCCAGCCCTTGTCCCCCAAGATGGGCTCTCATTTGGAGGTCTGTCCCTGATGCTGAATCACTCCCTGGATGCACTTATATGGGTTCAAACGACCCAGCAAGAAAAGTTTATCTCCTAGAATTTTGGAGCTTGAGGGCACTTCAGGAATCATCTTGCCTTTGGCTCACCCCAATTTTGGTTTCAAAGATGATTAAAAATTGTAAAGAGAGGGATGCCTGGGTGACTCAGTCGGTTAAGCGTCTGCCTTCGGCTCAGGTCATGATCTTGGGGTCCTGGGATCGAGTCCCGCATCAGGCTCCCTGCTCAGCGAGGCGCCTGCTTCTCCCTCTGCCTGCCCCTCCCTCTGCTTGTGCTCTCTCTCTCTCTGACAAATAAATAAAATCTTTAAAAAAAATTGTAAAGAGATTGAAGAACTGTGGGATCCACATAGTGTACTTTCAATTTTGCCAAGAAAGGGAAATTATGGTAAAAATAACTACAAAATACTATCACCATTGTTTCATAAATGGTATGGGCATTTTAACACCCAACATGTCGGTAAGAAATACTTGAAATAAAATACAGTTCCGAAATCAAATGAAGTGTTAGTTTTTTGAAAAACTTATTCCCCTGTCCTTATTTTTTTCCTCTCTCCTTTTCCCTCCCATCAGTTGAAAATGAGAACAAGGATTTGTAGTTTGGGGGATCATTGATTATTCCTTAGATGGTTTGCTCATTGAATGAGTATTTACTGAGTAAATACTGGGGGTTGGTGCTGGGGATACAGAGATTGGCTTTGTGTGTGTGTGTGTGTGTGTGTGTGTGTTTAGGTAGGTAGGTTTATACATATATGACTTCATAGAGATTATACTTAGTCCATTCTTTACATTTTACAAGTAATGAAACTGAGGACCAGGAAAATGTATGTTTTTTTTTTAAGTTCTACAACAATGAAACTTATCAGATTAACACTGTTTTAAAAATTTTATTGACTATTTAGGACACAATAATTGATCACAAATACATGTTTACTTGGCAGTTCTCTGAGATGGACTTAAAGTTGTGAAGGGAAGGGATAGACTTTATAGCAATTGGTACAGCACTAGTTTAGTTTGATGCCTTACCTGTAATCCAAACGAAACTCTTTGAAATATTCAGATATTCTTGACATTTTAAAAAAAGATTTTATTTACTTATTTATTTAGCACGAGTGGAGGTGGGGAGGGGCAGAGGGAGAGAGAGAATCCCAAGCAGGCTCCATGCTGAGTGCAGAGCCCGACATGGGGCTTGATCGCATGACCCTGAGATCATGACCTGAGACAAAATCAGGAGTCGGATGCCCAACCGACTGAGCACACAGTCGCCCTAGACATTGTTGACATTTTAAAGAAAATATTGACTTGCCTAGAGCCCATGAATTGGAAATTGTGCAAGGGCAGCATGTGGTATTTGACCTCCTTTATTGAGTAGTAACAAGGAATGGAGGAAGTGTTTCATTCTTCAGAGACATTACTTGAAAATGTTAGTGCATATATTCAAAGTCAAAGATGGTCATCAATCAAAAAATTCTTTGATGACAGCCAAGACATTGCATAAACTTGCTTTTAAAAATTGTTCCCTGTGAACATTTTTGTTCCCTAATTAGCTTAGAGGTTTAGATTCTGGTATGCTTCTTAAAACATGTATTTATTGTTATTTTACTTACAAGAATGTGACATACATACATATAGTTATAAAAATCTTTGTATAATATAGTACTGAAAATCTTGCTTCTGTCTTTAATAACTCCTTTATAGATACAAACATGATCTTAAGTCATATAATATTAATTCAAGGTAAGCTAGAATATTTCATTTTCTTTCAACGTGTATGTATCATGTATGACTTACATACTTAAATTTCATCTACTTTGTTCATTGTTCTATTTTCAGTGCCTGTGATACTGTCTGCCATATAGTATGTGCTCAATGTGTATTGCTAAATGAGTGAATGAATTTATAGGATTTTGGCACTAGAAAGGAATTCAGAGATTAGTTAGCTGGTCACCTCAATTTAACTACAGTACTGAATCATCATCTATAAATTTTACTTGCCTAAAATTGCCTCATTTTTGGGCAACAGCACCTTGATGTTTCTTTTGGGGGAACCATTTCTCATCTAGGTTTTGAGTGCAGCTAATCTCCTTCTCCAAGTGTGAGCTTTTGACTCAGTCATAAGCCAACAAAAGTATTCTGTTTCCACAGTGTATTCTAAATTTTGGAATAATAAGGTGTTGATCATCCAACTTCGTTATTTTTCTTCAGAGTTGTTTTGACCACACTGATGGGTTCAAGACTAGGCAGGCGACCCAGTAAGACCTAGGTCCACAATTTTGTGGCTGTACTGGAGAGAAAACAAATTACTGATAGGGTTGCAAGGAAGAGAAGATGTTCTCCTGGAGTTTCTGGAAGCCATCTTGTCACTACAATGTGGAAAACCTCCTAGAATAAAGCTATTATGCATAAGGCAACAGAGAGAGTGAGTTTAGTTCTGATGATCCTGTTTGAGTTCCTGGATCCAGCCACAATTGAAGTGAGATTTTTAGTGACCTAAGAGAATGAATTTCTTTCAAACGTAATCAGCTTGAGTTGGATTTCTGTCACTTGCAATGGAAAGAACTTCTGTAGGCAAAAGCTACATTTTCTAAATGATAGTTTTCAAAGTGTGTATCTCGTTTAAATCTTACAAAAATCACCTGGGACTGTAGCCTATTAGCCAGGAATACCCCAATATATGCATAAATGGGCTAATTCTGTTGTGATTTCATCCTACTAGACTGTGAGCTCTTTGAGGTCTGGGATTAGGTCCCAACATTTGCACCTAAACATCTAGTAGGCAATTAGTAAATATTTGGTAAATAGACTAATGAAGCCCTGCCACTTAACTAGTTGTGACTGGTCTACGCCAAGTGACTAGAGCCCCAATCTCCAAGGACTAGAACCCCAGTCTCCAAACTCCAGATCTAGTGCTCTTGCTTCCCCACCTAGCATTTGGGCATTGGGCAGTTTGGGGGTATAGTGACATCTGGTCTTCACCTTAACTTCATTACATCATGAATTACGTTACCTGCTTACCACTATCCAGTTGAGCTTTCCATTGCTCATTTCCACTGCAATAAAAAAAAAAAAATACCAAACTCCTCACATGCCTACAAGATCCTACATAACCTGCCCGAGCTCTTGTCCTTCTGCTCTTTATCTCACTTGACCACAGCAAGTTCTTTTTTTCTTCTTCGAACACACCAGGATCGCTGCCACCTTAGGAGCTTGACTTTTGCTCTTCCATCTGCCTGTGACACTTGTCCCCAGATCTTTGCAAGTGCATGCTCCTTCCTGTTATTCAGGTCTTGGCTAAACTGTTATCTTTTGGGGAAACCTTCCCTTAGAAAGTAGCCTATCCTATATAAAGAGTCCTACCACCATCCCTATTAGGTCCCCATTTTATTTTCATCATAGCTCACTCCCTAAAGTCATCTTGTTTCCTAGTTTTCTTTGTGTCTTCCCCACCAAGGTGTCAGCTCCATGACCCTGGGGACCTTGTCTGTCTTGTTCCCCACTTGTATCCCCCCTGCCCAGCACGGTGCCTGGTGCATGGTAGGTGCTCTATAAGAATTAGTCAAGTGAATGCTGTCACAATACAATCCTGGGCACATATTCAAGTATTTGCCACTGTTACTTTTTCTTTGTCAGTCCATGGGGGTTTGATTTCTTGTGGACTCAACCTTCAGTGTTGTTATCAGAGTTTGGCAGATGCCAAATTATGTGCTAAGAGAAGTTGCATACACATTTAAAAGATCATGAACAGATATTCCAGCATTACCTGGAAATTATGAAATGTCACACAAAGAATGCTTTCAGAGTCCAGTCGACCGATTTAATCACAATTGATTTTTTTTCAATAGCGTTTCCCTCCATTTCTTTCAGCTTCTTCGGATCTTAGATTGCCTTGTTAATGTCTTATCCATGCTGACTCTCAATTTCATCAGCATGAAAGCAAATTAAAGAAGGAATTGGGTGTGTTTAATATTTATGCAGTGACTATGATGTGTTGATATGGGTAATAAAAAAAAAACACCTTAACTCTGATGGGGCGAAGTAACGTTAATAATCTCCTGCTTTGGATCACAATATTGATTTAAGTGTATTGCCAAGCAGAGTATTCTATCTCCAGCAGCTATGTTCTACATTTAATTATTATATTTGAAAGGAAGTCTTAACAATCCAGAGGGAGGAGGTGGTGGGTACAAGGAAAAAAAAATCACAACAGACCCACAGATTCATTTCATATCCTGTAATTGGGCAATCATCCAATGGCAAGCTCTAAGCCCTGGTTTATCCATGGTTAAGATCCAATATTTACCCACCCTTTGACTCTGAGTCCCAGAATGCCCCAAATATGCCACCAGATCTTATAATCCTCATCTCTGGAGCAAAATCAGGTCAAGCTAAGAAAAGCACTTAAGAACAAAAGATTCAGTCTTAGGATTTTCAATCACAAACTCTTTGAGCATCTCCTGCTTCCCAGGATACTTTTTAGTAAAAGCATGGGAAAAAAAAATTGGGATAGACTGTGTTGTGGATAGAAGGGATGGAGGGAGGAAGTTGTTTTTTTTTGTCACATTTTCTTGGTTTTCTGTCTTTGTGCCCCATTGTGCTTGCTTCAGCAAGGTTTCTGTTCATGCCAGTCCATTTTGTTAAGCAATCACTCTGTATGTGAAACCCTCTCTGAGCACGGATAACATTTACTGGGTACCTGCTGTGTGGCAGGTGTTTCGAATATATTATCTCATTCAGTTCTCTTAACAAAGAGAAGGTGAGTAGGATTATCTATATCTGACGGAGTAAACTGGCCCAGACTATCCTTCTGCTACATGGATCCAAACACACTGTGGTCTGACTGCAAAGCCTGGGCTCTTTCTTCCACCCAGAGTAGGCACCTAGGGTTCCTGTTGGGTGCTATCGCTTGTGACCACTAGCTGCTGCCTGAAGTGGAGTGTTGAAAGGAGTTTCGCAGCTGTATCCCAGCTCCGTGGGCATGAGTGGTGAGACTGATCAGCCATGTCTGTGGCTTGTGTGCTATCTATTTATGCCCCTGTTTCTGCCACACATGGGATAAAAGCCCCTCGAAGGCCTTATAATTTGGGGGGCCTCTGGTGGCTCTGTTGGTTAAGCGTCCAGCTCTTGATTTCAGCCCAGGTCATGATCTCAGGGTCGTGGGATCGAGCCCCACGTTGAGCCCCGCATCAGCCTGCGTGCCGGGCCTGGAGCCCGCTTAAGATTCTCTCTCTACCCCCGCCGTTTGCACATGCATGTTTTCTCTCTCTTTAAAAAAAAAAAAAAAAACAACTTATGATTTTGTAAATGAGGGAAGATAAATGCAATATAAAATGAGGCAATATAAACCAAACTGATGGATTGGGAGGGTCTCAAGTGTGTAGTGCCTAACGTGTGGTGTTTGAATGTATAATAGGTGATTAGCATACCTTTGTTGAATGGATGAATGAATGAATGAATGAATGAATACATGAATGGACAGTTGGAAGTATATGATAACCTTTTGTTCTTTTAGGTTCTCTAGTTCTCTAAGCTATTTATGTGTATCAAGTCATACTTCCACAAAACTCTGCATCAGAACTACATCCCTTTTAGTTTCCTGTAGGCATGCCAATCCAGGACTGTATCTTAATAGTATACCCTGTGTGTGTTTTTGTTTTTTTCAATCATGGTTGATGTAACAAAGGGCAATGTGAAGAACGCATATGCATTCTTGTAAATCTGCCATTGAAAATGGGACATATTCTATTGTTCAATATCCTTTATATAGAGGATGACTTCTGGATTACACATTCATTCCACAGACCTTTGTCTTGCATTATCTAAACACTGTGTTAATGGAGCAAAAAACAAAACAAACAAACAAACAAAAAACCCAAGCCACATCTCCGACCTCTAGAGTCTACACATGAGTGGTGGAAAACTGTTCTTATAGTCAAGAGATCAAAAAAGTAAGAATTATTATTTGTGATATGCATAGGATGAAACAGGGAAGGTGACAGGATCAAGAATAACAAGGCTAGCATCACTGAGGTGACACTTAAAATGAAGCCTAAGAATGAATGAGAAGGAACCATCCAAGTGATGAGTGGGGGGAAGTCGTATTCTAGGCAGAAAACCCAAATGTGCAAAGGCCCTGAGGCAGGAAAATACTTTATCATGCCTGGGGACATAAAGGAAGCCCAATTGGACTAAAGTCTGGTGAGGGAAGGGAAGGGATTATATAAGTAAATGTAGAGAAATGCTATTCAGAAATGAGAGGGAGCAAAGTGAGATACTAAGTACAGACTATCGTTACAATTTTTGAGAGCCTACGGTGACTAGGCACTGTGTTACATGCTTTACGTCTATTATATGGTGTTTCAGTGGTTGATCTGTCCTTGTAATACTGCTTCCCAGTGGGTGTTCCACTGAACACTAGTCCTTTGAGATGTTCTGCAAAATGAGCATTTCCTGGCCTAATAAATTTGGGAATACCTCCATGCTCTCTTGCATCTTGGAGATTTTCGGTAACATATTAACACATTAGAGACTTCAGAATAAATGCTACGAAGCCATTAACAATGCTGTTCATTTCCGTGTTTCTCAACCTGATATATCTTCTAGACATCTTTTTGTATAATCATGGATCCGTAGAGAAAATAACATCTGGAGAGCTAGCTTTGAAGAACGCTGTGGGTGAATGTGAACCTGGCCCTCCTTCATCCCCTTCTTTGGTGGTAAACTCATTATGTCCCCAGGCGATCCATTCTGCTCTCAGGCAGGCCTCGTTGATAGGGAATCTGCCTTATGCCCATTCTTTTTTTTTTTTAAGGTTTTATTTATTTATTTGAGAGAGAGAGAATGAGAGACAGAGCACGGGAGGGAAGAGGGTCAGAGGGAGAAGCAGACTCCCCGCCAAGCAGGGAGCCCGACGTGGGACTCGATCCCGGGACTCCAGGATCATGACCTGAGCCGAAGGCAGTCGCTTAACCAACTGAGCCACCCAGGTGCCCTGCCTTATGCCCATTCCAAAGTCAAAAGCCACGCCCCTTAGAATGGCCTAACAAAAGAAGTGGAGGCCAAAGCTATTAATAATGTTCTTTCCTCCTCTCTGTGCATACTAATCCCTGTCCTCCTTCAAGGTTTAGGGTCAATCGGCATCAGGGTGTTTTGGTTACAAGCAGCAGAAATCAGTGCCCTGTGACTCATGTAACAAAGGAGCTCTTTTGAAGAAAATGGGATGGTTCATAAAACTGAGGGAACATCTGAAGAGCAGAGTTTGGGATGGTGGGAACCTGGGCAGCTCTAAGCAGGGCTGGTGGCATGAGCTAATGGTATACTCTTAGCAGAGATCCCCTGCAGATGTCAATCATTGTAACCTTTTTCTCTCTTTGGCTCACTCCACTTAATTTTAAGGTCCGAGGGGAGAGTGTGGTAGGCCCACATTGAGTCACGTGCTTGACACTTGACGAGGGCGAGCAGGTACCTTGAATGACAGTCTCACCAAGATCACCCATAGTAAAGGAGGTGAGAGCCTCCAAAATGAAACTGAGATGTTGGGCAGAGTAAGTAGGGGATGGGTGCTGAGTCTTCCAAAAGAGAAACAAATCTCTAAAGGTCGAAACAAATCTAGTGTTCTGCCTGATCTAGCCTCTGGATATTATTTGCCCTGCTGTCTGTCCACGTCTTCCATCCCACTCACTTTTCCCAACTTCTGGATGCTGCCTGGCCAGCTTTTCCTGCATTGTTTTCCCTCCCTGTGCCTTAGCCCTTCTGGGCTGTGTTTGCCTTGTGCCTCTGATTAGGCATAATAATCAAATTTATCGAAGGTCTCCAGCAGAAGTCGGCGTAAGTGAGCACCAAGGGATTATTCATGGGGAAGGGAAATCAAGGTAGGAAATGTGGGATGTATTGAGGGAGGAGGATGTGGTTGGTGAGGAAGGAGATGTGTGGAAACCCGGGCTCGTGGAGGCGCCCATTTGCAGAAGCCAGCTGGGGCAGGTGCCGAGGAGCGAGCCTCGCTGGGGCAGACGGGATGGCACCGGGAGTGAGGGGGGATGACGCTGACTGATGAATGGAAGGCCCTGAGGTCCAGCTTAAGGAATTTCGAACCCAGCCTCTTGGAGTTCTTGACCAGACGCGTCCTGCCTTACATCACTTGTCTGACTAACAGCCGTCTTGTTGGGCTGTTGGGCTGGTGGATGAGAAGGGCCTTGAAAAGAGTTTGGGGAAGCTCTCCAAGCAATCTCGAACGCACCAGCCACTGCCTCAGCCTTGGAATCCTCCTTCCAACCCTGCACCAAAGCGTTTGGAGGGTTGCTAGGAGACTGGGGATGCTTGAGCATTTGGGATCTGATTATAACAATTCTCTAAGTTTCCATGGTTGGAGGAGGGAGCTGGCCGGTCCAATGCCACGCTTTCTTACCTTACCACAGAGGAGAGCCAGGCATGAGTGCTTCTAAGCTATGCACATTCAATTCTGTGATCTCAGGTCAGGGATGGGGAGAAGTGAATGGGAGAGGGGGAGCCAGAGAGAGAGAGAGAGAGAGGACATAAATAATGTCGGTATTTCTGGTCACCATTCCACACAACGAGCATATGCTGAAGGAAGATGGGAGACATGAGTCTGCTTTTGCCTCAGACAGACTCACTTCCCACGAGCTTCTCCTGAGTGTGATTCTAGCATTTAAAGATATGCATTTTTCATGTAACTTGGCCCCTAAACACAAGCCAGTTATTTCATCTGGTGCTCAATCAGAGAGACAGCCATTGCGGGGAATTCGGGCCGAACATGATTTTAGCTGCTCCCTCTGGCCTCAGACCCCTGCACAGGATGGGGCTCCAATGTACGGTTCTGTGAAACCCCTACTTGGTGCCCACAGCTGATACCATTTAATCCCTGCCTGCCGACTAGCCCACTCCTTGGCACAGTGTGGACTGACTGGAAAGTAGTGGGGCTTAATTATTTCTTCCATACCCCTACGACATCTCTTCTGAGGTGACTGTTATAACCTGGAGCAGAAAATATGGTCGCGTACCTTCATACAATTAGCCGGTCCTCTCGTGAACCACAGCCCTGTGCCCCATGCCGTGTGAGCCCACCGATGCCCTTGCATGGCATATTTATTGGAATTTTAGGGATTGATTTTTAGGTGGTTTGTGTAGCTGGAGATTTCCCAGGACAGCTTCCCTAGGTCTCTGGGCAGTGTATTCTGCCCATTTGCATAGAGCGCATTTTAAAAATTAATGTATTTATTTTTCTGAATAGGTCAATATGTACATGGAGAAAAAAATATCAAGCAGTAGAAATAGGTGTGAAGTAAGCACTAGGTGTCCCCTGTCCTCCAGTGCCCTGTCGTCCTCTTCAGAGGCAACCACTCTAACAAGTTTATTGTCTATTCTCCCAAAGATCCTCTATGCGTTTATTAACATTTATAAACAGCTCTGTGCCTTGTTTATTTCACTTAACAGTCCATTTCTGCTGAGGCAGCTCAGGCTCCCATAACAAAATACTACAGATTCTATGGCTTAAACAACAGAAAGTTATTTCTTACAGTTCCGGAGGCTGGGAAGTCCAAGATCAAGGTGCTAGCCCCTTTGGTTCCTAGTGAGCACTCTCCTCCTGGCTTGCAGAAAGCTGCCTCCTTGCTGTGTCCTCATGTGGTGGAGGAGAGAGAGCTGGTGTTTCTACTTCTTAAAAGGGTACCAGCGCTATCAGATTAGAGCCCCACCCTTGCTGTCTCATTTACCCTTTATTACCTCGTTACCCGCCCTGTCTCCAAATACAGTACCCTTGGTGGTTGGGGCTTTAGCATAAGAATTTGAAGACGGTGTGGGAAACATACCCAGGGAGGTAGTTACTCGGCCAAGTGGCTGTGTTGGGATTTGAATCCTTAAATCTGTCCAGCTCGTGTTTTCCCCCTCCATCAGCTTTTCTCAATCCGCCTCCCCCTACTCCTGCCCATGTGCACGCTCCCCCTAGCCCTCATGGTGATACTCGATGAAGCATCACAGAAATGATGGAAATGACAAGGCCTCTGGCATATGCCCAACATACAAGGGCTTGTACCTACCGGGTCCCTCAGCTGAACCCCATTCTCTCAGGGCAGAGATGCTGAGAGCAAGTCTGGGGTTGGGACTGGGACATACGGCCGTTTAACAGTCTTTACCCTTCTGCCAGGTGATGCTGACATAGATGGTCCTGGGCCATATTGTGAAAAATACTTTCTTAAGAGTCCCAGTTATCTAGGTAACTAATTTGGACTCTGGTATAAGGGGTAGATGCTCAACTAAAGGTTGACTCCTCCCAGATATCATATTTTAATGGTGTGACTCACACAAGGTCCCGATGAAAAGGAAGGCATTTTTGGTTGGATGAACCCCAGGGGCAGGGGGTTCTTCTGCCCACTTGTGGTTCCTGCAAGGTGGTGCCCACCTTCCAGGGTCTGAGGCAGAGACCAGAGGACGGGCTTGGGTGTCCTTTAGACATAAGTCCAAATTTGTGGGTTCTGCTTCTTACTAATGGTGTGACCTTGGGCAAAGTACATATCCTCTCCCTGCTGCTATAGGAAATGGTGGTGTTATTATCTAGTACTTTGATGGATTGCCATGAAGATGAAATGACATTGCATGTAAAACCACTGGCCCACTTCCAAGGGCAGCAAAACCAACTAAACAAAACAAACACAAGCAAACAAAACAACTACACCTTGTCCTCCCTAGTGTCACAGTGATAATCCTTGGCTACAAATCCGGCTGTGTCCATGATACATGGTTAGACTGTGCCTCATCAAATCATCACTTCTCCCAGACAAGTTCAGAGACATGGCATTTTTTTGTTTTTTGTTTTTTCTTTGTGAGGACAGAGACTCTGGAACAGTCTGTTACTTGGGTCGGAGCCATTGGAGATCCTCGGTGCAGTGACAGCCTGATGGTAACGTGAGATTGTAACAGCTTGCATTAATCATGGAGACAGGAGGTGAGGACAGGGGAAGCTCTTGAGGACAGCCCCCCGACATCTGCAAACCCCTCAGTGCAATCTTAGGGCTGAAGGACAGGAGATTCTCACTCTCTTGAACTTCCCTTCTCAGTAGGGGAGAATAGAGCCTTCAGAAATTGGTAGAAGTGAGCTTATTTCTGAGCAGGAAAGGGCAGAAACAGGCTGAGAATTATTAGTGGCTGAAATGTTCTAGAACCAATTCCAGGAATGTTCACATGTGGAAAGAACCTTCAGAAATGTGCGTCGTTGGAGCACATTGCCTTCCTCCTGATCCCACAGAATCAAGTTGACCAACCATGTAAGGATGAATCCCCCAGCATCCACAACAGAGTCTAGATAGCAGCTTTGCAAATCCCATTCTTATATTTGCTGAAGGGCGTCCGTCAAAGAGGACCTCATCTCCATATCTTGGCATTTCCTTCCATGAAGCCCATTGTACTTTGAGAAGCCAATGCTAGGACAAAGCTTTGCTTCTCATAGGGAGTTTCAATGTTCTCATTACGGGCAAAGGAAAATGATGTATATAATCAGCCTACCCTTTCCACTTTGCTTACCCACAAGCATACAACCAAATTCAATCCTGTATTGACCCTCATCTCTTGCTCTCTGGTTTCCATTTTGCTTTCCTTTTGGTATATACCCAGTACTAGGTCAGGATCTTTTAGGTTCCAGTGACAGAAACCTAATTAATGCAAGTGAAAGGGGATTCAGTGGGCCATGTCACTGGCCTTCAGACATGGCCGGGTCTCAAGAAGTGTTCTCAGAGCTCCATCTCTAGATCTGTTTGTTTTTTTTTTTTAATTTTATTTTATTATGTTAGTCACCATACATTACATCATTAGTTTTTGATGTAGAGTTCCATGATTCATTGTTTGCGTATAACACCCAGTGCTCCATTCTAGATTTAATGTGCTTCTCTTGACTTAATTTTTAAGACAGGCTCACTCCCTGGGTGACAGCTCTAATCCAGCATTGTCCTTAGCTTCTAGATCCCAGAGGGTAGGAAAGCTGTACTTCTCCACGAGGTTGGAAAGAACCTTGGAGAGGTTTCTGATTGGTCTCTGATAGGTCATATGACCATCCCTGCACTAATCACCTTGACCAGGTGGAGTGGTGCTCTGATTGGTCATTTGGAATCATGTGTTCACTGCTGGCAGTGGGAGGAGTCAGCTCCATCCAAGTCTCACAGACTGAACAGGACCATTATTGAGCCTGTGTGTGTTTATGTGTGTTTATGTACATGGCATATTTGAGGGGGAGTTCTTCAGAGAAGAGATTCCAAACAGACAACAACCATCGCAAAAAACCCTCCACGCCCCCTTCTAATTCATAGCCTTCCTTGTCAGGTTGTGTGATTGTTTGTTTATATCTACTTTGCCGCCTCAAACCCTTTGTGAAATGAGGTGTAATAAATACATGATAAGATGTGTAAAATGACTGAAAAGACCCATCAGTGCATCTCTCCTTACAAAAGGAGGGTGGGCGGGGTTGACAGAGATAGCAGTTGGGCAAACCCAGCACCGGGCTGAGCTGTGGCATGTGCTGGAGGTGGAGAGCTCATCTCTGACTTCCTTCACACTTCCTTGCTGTGATGGGCACCCTGGTTTAAGAAAGGACCCTGCCTGGGGCGCCCGGGTGGTGCAGTTGACTGGGTGTCGGACTCCCAGATTTTGACTCAGGTCGTGATCTTGTGGTTGTGGGATGGAGCCCTGCATCTGATCGTGCTTGGTGTGGAGTCTGCTTGAGATTCTCTCTCCCCTTTTGCCCCTAGCCCCTTGCCCTCCCTCTCTCTCAAATAAATAAATCTTGGAAAAAAAAAAAAAAAAGGACCCTGCCTCCATTTGTGGATGCCCACGAGGGGCTCATATAATCCAAGTAGCGTTTTACAGATTGATAACCAAAGCTGAGAGGAAGCCGCGAGTTCAGGCTTCATGTCTTGAAATTCTTTGTTTTTGTTTGTTTGTTTGTTTTTGTTTTTTGTCATTCTCTCTCCTCCTTCCTCTCTTACAGGGTCTCCCAACCTTGACACTTTCGACATCGTAGGCCAGATAACTCTTTATTGTGCAAGCTGTCCTGTGCATTGTAGGGTGTTTAGCAGCATCCTTAGCCTCTACCCACTAGATGCCGGGAACACACCCATTCCCCAGTTATGACAAAAATGTCTCCAGACATTGACAGATGTCCTCCTGGGGGTGAGGGCGTGCAAAGTCATCCTGATTGAACCCAATGCTCCATTCGAATGTGGCTCCTGAGAGGAAAGGGAACTTGTATGACTTGGTCTCTGTTTAATGCCTCTAGACCTAGCACATTGTCTGGAACTTAGTGGATGCTTAATAAATATATATTGTTTTCTAATAGATCTTTGTCGACTGAATGAAACTGGCCCACTTCGAATTTATTTCTAGGCACTCTTGGCGTCCAAGCAGCCACGTTTCTTTGCATTAGGAGAACCAAAATAAATAATTTGTGTAAAGTCTTACCTTCTTTCAGGGATATGACAAGCACTCAATAAATGTTAGCTTCTGGTGTTGCTATTATTATGACTGTTTCCTTCCTGGAGTGGTACTAAGCCCAAAGCCGTGTGGTTATTTTGCACTAAAAATCATCAGTGTTTCTCGAACCCTAAGGAGGGCCTGGGCTGAAATGGCTGGAAATGGGAGAGCAGCAGACACCGAGGGTGTGTCTGAAGGACTTTGCAGGGGGGGGGGGGAGGGGCGGTGGCGATTCTCCATGAAATGACATCGCCATGGGCTTTTCTTAGAACCAGAGGTCTTTGACTAGAAAGCAGCTGTGGAACTTAAATGTTTTCTTAGGCAGTAAGCCTGGGTGTTTGGAAGTTGTAGGAACTTTTTCAGTGTTAACTGGTCTGGAGAGCTGCCTTGGCTTGATTTTTGTGGAAGCTGACCCTGAGACAAGGATCTGAGGGCAAGGCACGTTTTTGGGAGGTGGTCCCAGAAAACACTGGCAGGTGAGGGTTAGCAAGATGGGGAAGGCGATAAAGGGTGTGTATCAGGCCACTTACTGCCTGGGCAACTGGAGTTCAGTCCTGCTGGGGACTTTGGGAGCGCAGAACGTGCCTTCAGAGTCATTGCAACTGAGGGGCAGGGAAGGTTGGGGGCGTGCAGTTGAGCCACCAAACTCTAGCTGCTTCCAGAGGCATCGATGCCTGTGTGGGAACCAAGTGTGTTCTCCACATAGAGCGAAAGTTGCCAGGCAGAGGGTCACAGGTGTCTGCAGTTGGTGGCACTGGCTGGAGAGGTGAATGCTGACTGGGTTGCTGGCAAGGCACTTACAGTATGTGCTATGGGGCGTTTGGTGGACAGCTGCAGTGGTGCTAAAATCCTACAGCATCCAAGGAAGACACTCTCAAGGAAGAATTATCTCACCCTGAATGCCGATAGATAGCCCTTTGAGAAACATGATAAATGAGAGCAGATATTGCCTTGCTCCTTCGGATTCTGCAGGAAAGAACCCTTTTTGTTTGTTTTATTTTGACTTATAAAAACAATAACTGGTTATTAATGGAGTAGTTGTTCCTTGTAGAAAGTGTAAAGTACAAGAAGAAAATCCCCAAAAAACATACAATTTGGTGCATCTCCTTTTTATTCTGTCTATAGGCAGTAGAAGTAGTGGCTAGAAAAAGTGAGTTGACAGTCAGACAGTCTTGGGTTCTAGTCAAAGTCCACCACTTACTAGCTATATGGCCTTGAACAAGCTAATTAATTAGAACTTTTCACAAACATTCTTTTTTTTTTGAGGTTTTATTTATTTTTTTGAGAGAGAGAGCCGGGGGGTACAGGGGAGGCAGAGGGAGAGGAAGAAAGAGAATCTCACACAGACTCCTCATACCCCACACGGGGCTCAATCTCAGACCCTGAGATCATGACCTGAGCTGAGATCAAGAGTTGGATGCTTAACCAGCTGAGCCACCCAGTGCCCCCACAAACATTCCTTTAAACTATTGTGTGATTATTCCTTTGAGTACCATGTTAGTTACTTAATGCTGCGTAACAAATCAGCCCGTTTGGTGGCTTAAGACAACAATAATTTATTATCCCACATGGTTTCTGTGGGTCAGGAACTGGGGAGTGGCTTGACTTGGTGGTTCTGGCCCAGAATCTGTCATGAGATCACAGTCAAGATGCTGGCTAGGGCTGCCATCATTTGATTGGGTCAGAAGGACCCACTTTCAAGATGACTGCACTCCTGGTGATAGTGTAAATCCCAGGATGTGAGAATCACTGGAGGCCATCTTGGAGGCTGGCAAATATGTGGGCACTCTTAACTATCTGTTGAATCAATTAATGAATAGATGTGATGCAACGGTCTTCCTGTTGCTGCATATTTGGATTTTTTCTGGGGGGAAGAATCTTTGGTCCACGGGAAGGAGCCCGAGTGGGGAGGCCAGACTGCCTTGAAGCTCATGACAAAGCTTGATTTTTCTCATGTTAGAGTTCCTTGTCCCATTAAAAGCGAAAAGCCGAGGGGGGCGTGGGGTGAAAATGTGCACAGTAAGGTGCCAGAAAAGGATCAAGTCAGGTAACAAGATCATCTACTGTGTGGATGGATACCAGCCAATGAATAACAAGGCCTGATAATAAAGCAAAAATATTTTTGGAGTATCTGCTGGTTGCCAGGCACTTGGACCTTTGTGTTAATAATTACAGCAACTCCTCAAGGTAGCCATTCTTGCTCTCATCTGTAAAATGGGTGACGTGGGCACACTCTGAGCCTAGCTGTCCTCATTTATAAAGGGGCTAACCACAGAACCTTCCTGATAGTGCGCTGTGTGGGTGCCGAGGCACCTAACACCAAGTTCTCCGAATAGCGCCTGCTACATAATATACTGCTCAAGACGTGCTCCTGCTCTCACCGCTGTTCTTGGTATTTTTATTTGTCTTTCTTATTCTTACTATCTTCAGTCACAAACCAGGTCAGTGATAGAGCCAGGATTTTCACCCCGGTCCGTGAGAGTAAAAAGCCCGTGTTGTTTGTCCTCTACCACTGTGCTGAAGATATATCCTCTTTGGCATTCCCTGCCCTCCCAAGGCTCTCAGGGTCTTCTTGGGAATGATATAACTTGGAAGCATAAGACAGCCAAGGGAAAAACAAAACAAAACAAAACAAAACAAAACAAAAACTGATAGCCCCTGGGAGCTAGCTTGGGTTTTAATGTCTTATCTCAGGTTGGTTTCCTAGAAGTAAAGCCCAAGACAGAGGTCTGGGAGTGTTTCATCTACTTAGGAGAAGGGAAGTGAGAAAGCAGCATAGGGCAGAGGAAAAAAGCTAAAAGCAAGCCTGTGGTCTTGATGGGAGTCTAACTTTAGTCTGATCCCCCGGGGACCTCTGGTGCTGCCTTGAGGCACACACTACAGGCCACATCCAGCCTCCTGCTGTTTTTGTAAATAAACTTTTAGAATATAGCCACGCTCGTCATCCCGTATTATCTCAGGCTGTCGGTGCTCCGGCGGCGAAAACGTTTACTATTCCCAGGGACTGGTCTTAGGGGGTCCAGGGAAGATGGAGGTGTTCAGCGTCATCTGGCGTGGCCCCAAGCTGGAGGTCCCTTTTCCCTGGGACTTGGGGATGGATGAGGAATCAGAAGACCTGCAAGGACTCGCAGGTTAATGCGGGCGCAGGGGAAGAAAATACACCCAGAAAAATGTGGAGGACTGCGCCGGGGAGCCCGAGATGGTACAGAAACTTCTCTCCAAAGACCACATGCATATCTGGGGCAGGAGCTTGTTTAAGTGAAGAAATCCACTTAAGGCTCATTTCCAGGGAAGAATTCCATTTAGAAACCCTTAATCAGAGGAGTGCATGGTCTGCGGTGCGCTAAACGCAAGTGCATTCAGACGTAATTATTCCGAGCGGCTATAAACAAGTCTGGTCACTTAAGATAAAGACGTAAAGCACACCCTTTGCCTTCATGGGAACAGCAAAAGGAGAAAGGGGTGTCTCAGTCCTTGATATTGGTGAACACTTAGCAGGAATTCACTCAGCACTGGCAGACATCACGTGCTAGCTAACAGGGACGTCAGGACGGCAGCTCTTGAAACCCACGGACTGTTTTTGTCAAAGGAGAATTCAGGTTTAAATATTCGATGCCTTTAGGATAACTTCTATCACTGGGCCAGTTTAAGTCTCATTAATCACATAAAGGAGAAGGGGAAAGAACTCCCTGGCCCTTGAAGGTATTAGTGCACAGCTGGGAAAGGGAAGCCTGATTCCCCTGAGAGATGGGACGCCAGGGGCGTAAATATGCAGAGATGGGAGTGACAGTGACCCCCCTGAGTGGGGACTGTGCCTTGACTCAAAATTGCCAATCGTGGCTTCTGCCGCAGAGCTCGGGGCAACCTGAATTGAGGGGATTTGGAAGATTGTGATGGGGATCTAGGGACGCATGGGAGTTTTGGGGTCAGTCAGCCTCCACTTATGGGTCTGCCATCCAGCGAGACCTACTACGTGCCAGGCGCTGCACACTTTAAACACAAACTCTCAGTCACAGCAGCCTTATAAAATATGTATCATTGTGCGCCCCGCCCCTTTTACTGATGTGAAATTGAGGTTTAGAGACATTAACTCATTTGCCCAGAGTCATAGATCTTGATAGTGGCCGAGCTGGGATTTGAAGCCCGGTTTGACTATTTCCAAACCAAACTAAGCTCTTTTAACTGTAACCCTAACCTCAAGGGAGGCCAAATCTCATCAGAGAAGGAGCACTTAGGCACCTTGGAAATACTGGAAAGTACAAAATGGTAGGAAGTAGAAGAAAAATAAACAGCCATTAATTCTAATTGCCCAAAGTAAGATGGATAACATTGTGGCGTCTTTGCTTTCAGGCTCTTAAAAAATGTTCACATTTTAAAAACGCTTGTATTCACACAGTGCCTTTTTTATCCTATTTTTCCAAATCAACATTATGCCATAAGTGTTTAAATATTATCACATGCCACTGTAAGTATAATTTAAAATAACTCCATAATATATTATTGAATGAATGTACTCATCTACACGAGTTCCCTTAGCTTTAAAACATGGCCAATATTTCCTACCTCAGAGCTTTATGGTGAGATAAGATAACAGTTATTAGGTGTCTGACACGTGATAGGTACTCAGTAAGTATTTGTGCTCTTCTCTCCCTGTGTCAGAACAAGTTTGCTAGTGGAAGAGCCTGAAATGAGGACGCTTGTACACGTCATTTTTGGTGGAGGTGTTCTCAGATGATATTCCCATCATCAGGATCATCAGATGACGATCCCAAATCCTAGCTTGTCACCTGTATTTCTGATGAACCAATTATAAATCAAACTTCCCTTGCCACCCTCCTTGAGTCTCATAGTTTGCTGGAATGGCTTATAGACCTCAGAGAAACACTTCTATTTACCGGTTTACTATAAAAGGGTATGATAGAGGATACAGTTGAACATTCAGATGGAAGAAATCCATAGGGAAGAGTATGTGGGAAGGAGGGTTGGAGCTTCCAGCACCTTCACGTGTTCAGCGACATGGTGAAGCTCTCTGCACTTTATGCTTTTGGGGTTTTTATGGTGGCATGATTAGATAGGCATGATCGATACTTGACTCAGTTTCTGAAACTGAGTTTCACTCAGGATCTGGGTGGGACACCAAGAGGGTGTTCTCCCATTTCTCTCCTGGTTAGGGAAGAATTCTCTGCCCAAATGATTTCCCTTTCCCCTTCCTGGAGGATAGAGAAAGGGGCTGAGAATTCCAAGCCTCTAATCATGATTTGGTCTTCCTGGTGACTAGCCCCCATCCAGAAGCCCATCAAGCATTGGCTCATTAGAACAGAAGACACTCCTATCACATATCTGGGGATTTAGGAACTCTGTGTCAGGACCCAAGGTCAATGACCAAATATTAGAACAAAAGATGCTCCTAGGGCTCACATCGTTTAGGAAACTACAAGGATTTCAGGAGCTCTGTGTCAGGAGTGGGGACAGAGACCAATATATGGATTTTCTGTTATTTCACAGGTGTAGAACCTCTGGGTGAGGCATTTCCTAGTCAACCAAAGGAGACTTTCTAGAACAGTCCTTTCCAGTATGGTAGCCCCTAGCCACATGGCCTATTAAGCACTTGGAACGTGGCTGGTCTTAACTGTGATGTGTTGTAAGTATAAAATACAGACCAGACTTTGAAGGCTTAGCATGAAAAAACAGATGTCTACATCATAAATAATTTTAAAGTCAATTACATGTTGAAAAGATAACACCTTGAATATAGTGAGTTAAATAAAATATATTATGCAGGTTAATTTCACTGATTTCCTTTTTTTTTAATGTGTTAGAAAAAATTGAAATTACATACATGGCTTGCATTTGTGGCTCTCATTATATCTCTATTGGATAACATTGTTCTGGAGTAGGGGTTGGCAAAGTTTTTCTGTAAAAGGCCAGAGAGTAAATATTTCAGACTTTGTGGGCCACACAATCTGTGCTGCAACTCCTCCAACTCTGCAGTCGTGGGGGCGGGGTGATGGCTATAGACACAAGAGAAATGATGAACGGGCATGGCTGTGTTCCAATAAAACTTTATTGATAAAAACAGGTGGTGGGCCGGACTTGGCACATTGGGCTGTAGTTTTCTGATTCTTGCTTTAGAGGGAAAAAAAAAAATCAGCCGTGATGGTATGTGTGTGGGGTGTACCAGTCTGTTAAAGAGGATCTGGGTGGGACACCAAGAGGGTGTTCTCCCATTTCTCTCCTGGTTAGGGAAGAATTTTCTGCCCAAATGATTTCCCTCCTGCCTTTACTACTGACCTCTACTACTGTCTCTAAAGGAGCAAACCTAAGAGGGAAACATTACTTTGGGGAACTTGGATTGTGAGGCTAAAAATGGAGAAATAGAAGGGAGGAGAGTCAGTCTAAACATTTATTTCTCTAAGAATCAGAGGGGAGGAACACATGCTCACCCACACAGCATCTAAAGATACTACTGGGTATTCTGAGGGTCTGTGCAACTGGTCTACCCTGGAAGGTGGAGGAAGTGGCGTCTTGGGGGGGGGTCAGGGGGTTCCCTCCTGCCCCCCCCCCCCCCCCCCCCCCCCCCCCCCCCGCTGCCCCAGCTTTTGCCAACACAAACATAAACATGGGGTTTTTCAATTGAGAACAATTAACATAGACTGCCTTAGGCCAAGAAATAATTAATACAGAATTGTGGGGAAATGGCAGCTCTGCAGCTCCTGCTTTCCCAAGGTAGACTTACCCAATTAAAATGATCTTTGGCCTCCAGAAAACTTTCTGTGACCTGTTTAGGCTGAACCTGAATGCCTTTGCTGGCTCCGAGCATCTCTCCTGGCAGCCCCGCGGCCCTGCCCTTTCTCGAAAATGCCAAGAATCTTCCAGAGATCCCTTCGGCAGGTTCTTGATGTTTTTACCCATTTATTTTATTTTATTTTTGTTTTTTTTTTTTTTAAAGATTTTATGTATTTATTTGACAGAGAGAGAGACAGCAAGAGAGGGAACACAAGCAGGGGGAGTGGGAGAGGGAGAAGCAGGCTTCCTGCGGAGCAGGGAGCCCGATGTGGGGTTCGATCCCAGGACCCTGGGATCATGACCTGAGCTGAAGGCAGATGCTTAATGACTGAGCCACCCAGGTGCCCCTGTTTTTACCCATTTATAGGTTAGAATGCCCTCCCCAGTCTCCTGTCTCTTCCAGTCAAGCACCTGTTCTTTCAAGGCAGATTGACATCTTCTTCCTTCTGGTTCTCTCTTCCTTTCACAAATGTTTATTGAACACCTGTTATGTGCCAAGCCTGTGTTTTAGGCACCATTTATGAAGTCAGGCTTCGTATGCTAGTGGGGCAGACGAATAATAAATATGTAAATAAATAAGTAAACAATACAACTCCAGGAAGTGATCAGGGCTCGGGAATTGAGATGGGGTGGGCAGGAGAGGTCTTCTTGAGAAGGTAAGGAGGACTAAAAAATAGAATAAGCATAGCCAGTGTTTATATAGTGCCTAACTCTGTGCTAGGCACTGTTTGGAGTGCTTAACAGGCATTGGTCAATCTCCATGACAATGCTGTGAGGTAGATCTAGGATGAGCCCCAGCTGGTAGGACTGAAGTGTAGAAGGATGGAGTCACTGGCCCGAGGATGCCAAGTTCATCAGTGGTGGGATGACTCCAAGCCCCTGACTCCAAGTCCTTTTCACTCTCAGGAGGCATTAGGACATTGATTTATTGAATATTTTTGATTCATTGATTTATTGCAATCTCTCACTCAGAGAGGACCTGATATAGGCCACGAAGACATAAGTAAGACCTGTTCCTCTCTCATTACCTTGGCTTAGAGGCAGCCTTGGGGTTCAGGCTTGACATATGATCTTTTCTCAGCCTGGGATGGTGGAAGAAGGAACATGGAGACCGTTCAGAGGAAATGACAAGATGAATTGAGACTTGAAGGCTGAGTTTGCAGGAAGACAATGTGGGAAAGGAGGGGTCAGGAAGGCTGGCAGGCAGAGGGAACCGGCTGTGTAAGGACATGGAGTCATGGCAAGTTCAGGGAAGTAATGGAAGATGGACAGAGAGTGCACGTGGGGAGGTAACCGCTCATGAGACAGGAAATATGGGCAGAGTTCAGGTTGCTTGAGGAACTGGGGTTTTCTCCTCAGGGAAATGGGGAATCATGGAATGATTCTAAGTAAGGGGTGACATTGTTGAAATTGTGTTGTTTGAAGATCCATGGGTACCGTGTATGTGTGCATGGTGGTTTGATGGGGCACATGTTATCCCCTCTGTTCTTGACACTTTCCCATCCACCTTGCAGATAGAATTTTCTCCTTAACTCTTATGTATTTAAACAAATAACAAGAGCAACTAATTCTTACTGGGTACGTACTAGGGGCTGAGTAGATTCTATGCTGAAGACTCTACATATTTTATCATATTTAATCCTTAAAACACTATGAAATAACCGCAGCTTTAACACATGCGTATCTTCTCCAATCATGAAATCAAAGCACGGTGCAGAGTTTGTACCGAGTACTAAGGAGGGGTCCACGTATGGCTGGCTTTATTTTCTTTTGCTTTTGTTTGTGGAAGGTGTTCAGCTGACATAAACAGAAGTTGGCCAAAATACTGCCTGTACTATTACTTTCCTGTATAATTCACTTAAATAAAACAGGTTAACCTCAAAGATAGCAGTTGAAACGTTCCATCTTACGCGTTTCTGTTAAGTATTACCATTATGGTGCTACTGAGCGTTTTCTTTTGATGAAAAATGCCATGGGCTGCAGTCTTCATCCACCACTTTTTCTCACCAGGTCCATTAATATGCTTATAACACTAGCGCTAGTTATTTTATTTGATAATGCTTACTATGGTATTTGTATATTTGTTTGCATTCCAATTTTGTTCAATAGTGAGTGTGTAAACTGCACACATTAAATACATGTAAATACTAATGTAAAAAAAAAAAAACCCAAACCCACTGTGAAATAGATACTGCTGTCCTTTCTATTTTACAGATGAAGAAACCGAGCATTGTAGGGGTTGAACGTGGCATCTCAAATTACACAGCTGGTAATTGGTGAAACAGGGATGACAACCCTGGGATTGTCATTCCAGAAGCCACAATAGAAAGCACTGTGTTTCTTTGCTCATCTTGTCACGTGCACATGTCCCATTTCCACACCCAGGGGACAGGGGATGAATGAATGCACTTACTGAGCATCTACTATGCACCCGGTGCATGGCAGACAGCTCTGCACACACTGTTCTTTGCTCACAATAGCTTGAGCCTGTGTACCTCCTTTTAACACAGAAAACTGAAGCCAGGTGTGGGTTGCTGTGTTTTTCTCCTGGCTAGTGTTTCTAGTAGTTCCTAGTAGTCTCTCCCCGGGCGCTTCATAACCTGTGTTCTCAATCTTCGGCATCTTTTTTTAAAAAATTTATTTTCATTTTTTAAATTTTTTTAAAGCTTTTATTTATTTATTTGACAGAGACACAGCGAGAGAGGAAACACAGTCGGGGGAGTGGGAGAGGGAAAAGCAGGCTTCCCGCCAAGCAGAGAGCCCGACGTGGGGCTCCATCCCAGGACCCTGGGATCATGACCTGAGCCGAAGGCAGACGCTTAATGACTGAGCCACCCAGGCGCCCCTCAATCTTCTGCATCTTTGACTACTTTTGCCTCCCGTGGGACGGCCCACATACTCCCTTGACATGAAGTCTAGCCTAGCCAATGTCCATGTTAGGATTTGTGGTGTTGCCATCAATCCTCAGACTCGAGTGCTTTTTCTCCTTCTTGATTCACTTTTTTTAAAGATTTTATTTATTTATTTGAAAGAGAGAATGAGACAGAGAGAGAGAGAGCATGAGAGAGAGGAAGGTCAGAGGGAGAAGCAGACTCCCCGCCGAGCAGGGAGCCCGATGCGGGACTCGATCCCGGGACTCCAGGATCATGACCTGAGCCGAAGGCAGTCGCTCAACCAACTGAGCCTCCCAGGCGCCCTCCTTTTTGATTCACTTAATGGCCATTGCTTCGTGGTTTCTTTGCCAGGTGACTTTTTCCATTAGCAGCCTTCTCTTCAGGCTGGTGTTCATCACACCTCTGAGGATAACCAGCCCCTCCAGGCTTTGTGTGGATGTGTGTCTTTGAATGTCTGTTCCCACAGGGGTGCTGGGGACGGGGAGGAAGGATTGCATTCCCAGAGACTCACTCACGTCCCAATGACCCCGAGTTCGCTTTTCCTCATGATGGCATGATTGATTTATTATGGACCAAAAAAAGGTGTATTTGCATATCACTTCTTACTCCTAAAGTAATATATATTCATCATCAAACATTTAGACTGTTTGGATAAGCAAAAAGAAGAAATCAGATGTAACCTTTAATCTTACCGTCTAGAGATAAACACTGCTAATATCTTGGAACATGTTCATCCAGTTCTCTCTCTCTCTTTCCTTTTTACTACAAAATGGAATCATACCATAAATGCTATTCTGTAATTGGTCATTTCCCTGTCACATTTGACAGAGGCACCTTCACATTCTTCTCCAGTGATGGTTTTCAGACTTGTGTTGGTGGCTTCTGAACTGTTTCTACAAGCCCAGGCGTTGGAAATGAAATTTATAAGACAGATGGCCTTCGTCTGCTGGGGCTGCTATAACAAAACCACAGGTTGGGTGGCTTAAACAACAGACATTTATTTCTCACAGTTCTGGGGCCTGGGGAGCCCTCGATTAAGGTGCCGACTGATTTGGCCCCTGGGAGAGCCGCTTCCTGGTTTGCAGACCCTCTCTTTCTTGCTATGTCCTCATGTGGCAGTGACAGAAAGAGAGCATGCTCAGGTGTCTGTTCCTCTTCTTATGAGAGCATTAATCCCATTGTGGGGTCCCACCAGTCACGTCCCAAAAGGCCCACCTCCTAGTGCCATCCCATGGGGGAGTTAGGGCTTCCACATATGGACTGGGGGACACAAACATTCAGGCCATAACACTGACAAAAAAAAAAAGAGGTTCTTTTTGCAAAGACAAGACTTCCTCCTCTGACATTATTTTAAGTGGTTGTATTGGAGGCCCTTGCACACATGTCTCCAGTTCCCTATCAGCAGACACCTAGCCTGCTTTCCATTTTCCGCCATTAGGAACGAGATGACAACGGACGTCTTTGTACTTCAACGTTGTGTGTACCTGTGATCGTTTCCCTCACATGAAGTCTTAGAAGTAAAATGTCTTTTGATCCCTGGCCTGTGGAAATGTCCCTCTGAAGCCCAAATCTTTATTTGGCAGGCCAGGAGTGTGGGCCTCGGTTCAGGGTGAGTATGTGCCGGGCACACTATGTCTTCTTAGGAGACAGCCCCTGTTAGCCTGCTGAGCCATGCTGTGTCATCAGGTCAGCAACAGACGTACCCCTGGGCCTAAGCTGGCACGACTGACGCTCATGATGTGATCTTACATTCGTAACAGTCTTTTGTAGTTTTTACAGCCCTCTTCCTTTCTTGTCCCACAGTTACTTCATGAGGTAAATGGGGACGGGAACGAATCTATCTTTAAAAAAATTTAAGTCTGGGGCACCTGGGTGGCTCAGTCGGTTAAGCGTCTGCCTTCGGCTCAGGTCATGATCCCAGGGTCCTGGGATGGAGCCCCGCATCGGGCTCCCTGCTCGGCGGGGAACCTGCTTCTCCCTCTCCCGCTCCCTCTGCTTGTGTTCCCTCTCTCGCTGTCAAAAAAATAAAATCTTAAAAAAAAAAAAAGAAAGAAAACATGAGAAAAGGACACGATAAAAAAAAATTAAGTCCTACTGAGGTTCAGAGAGGTTAAGTGACTAAGACGATACGTCTTGTAAATGGCGGCGCTCTGTATTAGTCAGCCATTATTGCAATAATGTTGCCCCCCCACAAGAAACCCCAAATCTCAATACCTTACATCATTAATTCTTGTTCTTTCTCTATGACTGCTGAGTGTGAGGGTTGGTGATGGTCTGGCTGATGTCAGCCGGGCAGGTGTAGCGGGGTGCATGGGACAAAGGGAAAATGGGAGCAGATGTTATCTTAGAGGAAGATTTGGGCAGGACCTGAGAGGCCACAGCAGGGGGTCTGAATGTTAAATTTATTTTTGCAAAGGGGAGCTATTGAAAGATTTTACAAGGTAGGGGGGCAGTGTGATCTGATTTATGTCTTAAAGGATTATTTGGACTTGTTTGTTCAATGTTTGATTTTCCTAGTTCATCATAGATGCTCCAGTAGTATTGTCTTGGATTAATAATGAATCTGGTTCCCAGAGAAAGCAATGTTGGCAAGACCGGAGGCGCTGAATGCCGTCCTGTTCTCTGTCAGAGGCTGCTAAGTTGGATGGCTTCTCTGGGCAGGATCCATCAGTTTATGCATTTATGCATTCATTTCACTAATTCAGCAAACCTGTACTGGCTGCTTCCTCTGGGGTGCCCACACCAGCAGAGAAAAAGTTGTGTACCTCTGCAGAACTTTCTGGAGACCTCAGATGAGGCCCTGGCCTCACCTCCTCGGCTGATCTTTTTTTCTCTCCAGGAGGAAAAACTCAGAGCAGCTGGTGAATAAAAGGGGTTCATCCTCACGAGAGACAGACTCCTCTCTATTGGAGTCAAATAACCAGGGCAGAGGGAGACAATCATTGCTTATGCCAGAGCAGCCTTTCTCCATCATCTCATTCAGCTCTGTTGTGTGGAAGAGGAAACCAAGTCCCCAGGTAGGGGGCGGTGGAGGGGAGGTGACCTGATTGCTCCACACAACACAGCAAATTAGCACACAGTAGTCCCTGGCCCCCCTGGTTCCGCTCCTGAGGCTCTTAGCATCCCCTTGCCAGCCCCCCTTTCCCCCCTATTCACCTTCAAGCCAACAGTTTAAATAAATGCTCCAAATACAATTTGGGGGAAAGAAAAGAATGGTGTTTATTTTGAATTAAAATGCTTTTTTGATTAAGGACCAACCCCATAAAGGTAGTTTACATTTAAACTGGAATATTAAAGTGCAAAGGTTGCCTTCAGGAGTAGGAATTACGGTTTCTAATTATATAGTATTTGGGACTACCTATTTATGGAACCTTTGAAGAAACGCCTTTATAAATAGGTCACAACAGGCCTCACAGTCCTTATGTGTTTATTTGCCTGATGTGCTTATTTGGCATCGATGTTGTGCAGCCCTGAATCTGGTTACATATTTTTGTGTAAATGAATCATCTCCAGCTAGACTGCAAGCAGGATTTTTTTTTCTCTCTTTATCATTTCTTTCCCTCTATGACAGCGTCTAGCGTCATGGTGCCTGTTTCAGGGAGCTTGCTTAGTAATAAATCCATTTCATTCTTTCCCTCCTCTCCTCCCCTACCTCTCGTTCTGACCACTCTCCTTCCTTCCACAAACGTCTCTGGAAGAAAACAGTGCCAAGAACTTTGTAGCCACTGGGGATTCAGTGATGAGTAAGGTGAACGTTTCCTGCGCTCACAGAGCTTTGAGTCCAGCTGGGGAGGGCCAGGCACGAAGCTGTAGAATGTGCGATCCCTTGTAAAATGACATCTGTAACGTGAGCAGCGGAGAGTGGGTGACAGGAGAGCGTGGGGGCCTTTGATCAAGGTCAAGGAATGCTTTCCCCACCGGAATCGCTGCTGGAGCTGAGAACTGGAGGCCCCGGAGGAAAGGCCAACCAAGGGAAGGGAGAGGGTGGACAAGCAATCTGGGCCCAGGGTATTGGGCGGGAGGGCCTGGAGGCAGGGAGTGGCCTGGGTCTTTGGAGGACAGGAGCCTTGTCTGGTGGCCAGAGCAGAGAAAGTGGAGGGGACACAGAGAGGTAAGCTCGAACACCTGGAGAGGTCTCAGAGGCCATGGGGGGAGATTCTGGCGTTTTGCTTGAGAGCAGGGGAAATCCGCAGAAGGGGTTTACGCGGGAGAGAAACAGTCAGAATTTTGATTCTGGAGGGTTCCTTTAGGCCAGAAGTGTACGCCGTTCCATCAATAGGGAGCGGGTTAAAGAAGCTGGGTTGGGTCCGCACCATGGCACACTCTGCAGGTGTAACAGAGAAAACAGGAGATCTCTGTAGCCTGAGATGATGGAAAGGTCCCCAGAATGACACACTAAATGGGAAGAACCAGGGTGCAGAACCGCATCAGAAATAGAGGGGATAAGACCATATGTTTGAATTTATGTGTATTTGAATAAGGAAGCCCTGGAAGGACGCGTGGCTGGATGTTGTGTGCGGGGAAGACGGACGGGGACAGCGTGGCCGCCGTGGACTTCTCCCCATATGCCTTTTGTTATCGTCCTGCCTTTTGAGCCACACGGATGGGGATGGCTTATGCTTCGAAGATAGCGTACCGGCGGATGAGTGGAGCTGGGCTCTAGCAGCCCTGGGGCTGTAAGTTTAGGGGTGGGGCAAGAGGGGTGCACTTGGGCTGTCGGATCTCTAAGAGAACCGTTCTTTTAACCTTGACTGTCCTTCCCCTTGCTTCCTGCTGTGATGGCAATGTTTTAATCATTTATTGAACAAATAGCCCCTTATCTCCTTTTTCCTACTCTTTCAAGACTCCAGCTTTAATAACAGTAATTCACTGACATCAGATCTTTGACAATTGCTGTAGGGTTGACCCAGCTGGAGGGTAACGTGATCTAACTTTTACTGAACACATACTATAGGCCAGACACAGTGTTCTACCTGTATTGTCAGGTTCAATTCAGACGACAACCTGGCACCACCATTTTGTGGAGAAGGAAACCAAGACATAGGAAAGGGAGGTGAGTTTGTTCCAAGTCTCCCTTAGAGGTCACCCTGTGGAGGGCAAGACATTTATTAATTGGATGGCTGTTTGCAGGGGGCCTACTCTGTGCCAGGCGCTGGGTTAGGTGCTAGAAACAAGCAGATGGCTAAGGAGTGGTTTTTGCTAAAAAAACAAAAATAAGAAAAGAAGTGGGTTTTTGCTCTCAGGGTGCGCTAAAGGGCCCAACAGAACTTCCACACATAACCGTTATGTAGTGTGACAGAGACTTTAAGCCGGTTACTTGCAAGGCCAAGTACAGTACAAAGAAATGGGGAAGGGAATCACAGAAGGCTTCCTGGAAGAAGAGGAGATGTTTTAGCAGGGTCCTGTGACATGTATAGGAGTCTGACAGGCAGATGGAAAGTGGAGAGCATTTTGAGGGGGGTGGGCATTTTAGAGAGAGGGGACAGCATGTGCAAAGGCATGCAGACAGGAAACAGTGACCCCAGTGGTGGAAATATAAATGCTCTAAGACCGACAAGGGGGAGGGACAGGTTGGGGGGCCAGGTCATTGCAGGGCTTTGATGCTGTGCTCGGGCTTTATGGCATTTTCCCCAGCCAGCCCACTTCTGATGTGGGTCTTTCCCTGCTCTCAGTATGTCCCTTTGCCTTTATAATAAGTCTGTAGTCAGCTCCCAAGATTCATTCCTTGCTCAGCTGAGCATTTGCTATGTGTCAGCCTCTGAGTAGGGTGAAAATGACGTGGTGGTGTCTTGGGTGCGTCGGCCATGGAAATGGACAGTTTCCACTTGATAAGTGACATTATACAAGGAAGCCCAGGGAAGGAGCATATAGGTTGAAGCAGAAGGTAGTCTGGGAGGGCTTCTTGGAGGAGGTGACCCCTGAGCTGAGCATTGGTAGATGAGGAGGAATTGGTTGGGGGATGAGCTGGTGATGCCTCAGAGTAGAGGGGGCAGCAGAGACCAAGGCCCAGAGGCACGATGCAATTAAGTGTGTCTGTGGAACAGTGGAGTGACCAGAAATAAGGCTAAAGGGAAAAACGAGGGCCTGGGAACCAAACCCTGAAGGTCGAATAGGGAGTTTTCCGAGTGAGGAGGGAAGGAGGAGGAAGGAGAAAGAAGGGGAAGAATGGTGACATCCTTATATTTCAAAATAGTCTCAAAGCCAGAGCCCATGCTCCCCGCCAAGAGCAGCCTATAAATCAGTCCTGGAAGCACATAGCAATGGAACTTTCCCCGGGAAACAGCGTGTTCCTCACAGTAAGTCCGGATTCGGCCGAGCCCTGCACGTTGGGCGGCTGTCAGGTGTGATCACACATACCTGCCGGAGCTGGCCTGTCTCTGCCAGGGAGTTAGGTCTTCCAGCATGGCTGAGACGGGGCGCCCAGTGGGCCAGAGCCTCGGGCCTTGTGAGAATAATTAAAATGAGAGTCGAGCTGTGAAGGCAGGATGAGGTCAGTGGTCCCTGTGGCGATGTGGACATCGGTGCTCCCAGCATGGAGGCCTCTGGCCACGGCTACACTTAATTCCTGAGGGCTGGGCCCCTGTCTGCCTTGCCTGCTCTGGCCAGGCTCACCCCAGCCAGAGGGGAAGGAAGGAAGCACCCCCACCTCCACCATCCTGTGTCGGCGCTGTGCTGTTGTCATGTCATCCTTGTGATCTGAAGGCTCAGGACAACAGCCCCACGGGGCAGGAACGGGAAACTGAGGCCCAGAGAGACTCAAAGATCTGCCCACAGACCGTGGGAGCCGACGTCAGGGTGCGAACCCAGGTCTTTGGGCTGCTTGATGTAAGTTCTGGGTTTTGAGCCCTTGCTCACCAGTACTTTTCAGCCCCTTGCCCCCCGCCCAGTTGTGAGAATGATACTTGCCGTGGGCACCGTCGGGGACTGAATGTGTGTGTCCTCCCCAGATTCCTATGTAGAAGCCCTCACCTCCAGGGGGATGGTGTGTGGAGGGAGGTCTTGGGAGGTGATCATGGTTCGGTGAGATCATGAGGGTGCAACCTCCCCGGTGGCAGTGATATCCTGAGGAGAAGAGGAAGAGACACCAGAGCTCTGTCTGCTGTGTGGGGACACAGCGAGAAGGTGGCCGTCCACCTGCCAGAACGCCCTCTGAGTGACCTGAATCACCTAGCCCCTTGATCTTGCACTTCCGAGCCTCTGGAACTATGCGAAATCAATCAACGTGGGCCCCTGGTCTGTGGTGTTTTGTTACGGCAGCTGGAGCAGATTTAGACAACCGGCACCTCCCCTTGCTTCCTCACAGCACCCCAGTTTCCATTTGGAGACTTACTTCCCCTCACTAGTGGCCTGTTGGTGGGCCTGACCATGGGGTGGTCATGTGACCATACTGCCAATCAGAACTGTCCCAGAGTTTGGCCTCCCCATGCCTGACCCCAGTCCTACTTCCAAACCCGGTTCTCAGCCTCGCATCCACTCTGTAAGCTACCTGGGGTCTGTCCGAACTTGTCCGTTTCTGCTCAGGTCACTGTTTCTGTGGCTTTCAGCCAGAGCGGCCTGGGTACCATGGTAGCCTGGTTCTGGGCACTGTTTGTTTGTTTTTTTATTTTTTTATTTTTTAAAGATTTATTTATTAGAGAGAGAGGGAGACAGAGCACAAGAAAGAGGGGCAGAGGGGGAGAGAGAATCTTAAGTAGACTCCCTGCTGAGCACGGAGCCCGACCCGGGGCTCGATCCCAGGACCCCGAGATCATGACCTGAGCCGGAACCAAGAGTCGGATGCTTAACCGACTGAGCCACCCAGGAGCCCCTAAAAACATTTTTTTAAGTAAATTCTGTGATCTATGGGGGGCTCGAACTTATGACCCCAACATCAAGAGTCACAGGCTGTATGGATGGAGCCAGCCAGGTACCCCCCATGCCATTTGTTTCTGAAAGTGTGTGTCATTAAGAGAAGGGGTGCATGTTGTGAGCAAGGGTAGCGGAAAGGTGATGAGCATGGAGTCTGTCTTTGCAGGACACAGCACTTGGGGATGAGGGGGCCCTAAGCGAGGTGACAGTCTGAGCCACTCCTCCAGCTCGAGGGGGGCGTGGGGGGCTCAACAGTGCATGAAACACAGGCCTTGGGCTTTGGGGGCCCATAGTGTGGCAGGAGGGATGCGGCAGGGCATAAATGACATCATGGTGGAAGTAATAAGGACAGGAGGTAGACCAGGCGTGGTGGGTATTCAGAGGGCAGAGCTTGTTTGGCGTGTGGGATAATTAATCATGGTAACAGAAAAAACAATGAGGTTCGGGCATTTATTGAACCGTTATTACGTACTGGCTGCTTCACCTCATGTTTTATATTTTTATTTCATTTGATCTTCATAGTAGCCCGACGAGGTGGCTACTCTTCCTTCTCCCATTTTCCAGCTGGGGAAACTGAGGCACAAAGAGGTTGTTAAAGTGGCTCCAGGTTACAAAGATCAGAGCTGCACTGAAACCCTCCCCTTTCTGGCTCCACAGGTCTTGGTTTCACAAGGTTTCCCCAGGATAGAGGTTTGGGAGTCGAACTGTGAAGGCAGGATGAGAACATTTAGCCCAGGATCAGATAATACTCACCTCAGGCAGAAGGCATTAAAACAAGCTTTTTACATGTTCTGGGTGTTGTAGCCAAGAGAAAATCATTCATGTAATCCCTTACCTCCTGTCCTCACCGAGGGGGCTTCTGCAACCCCTCAAGTCGCAGTCTTATAATTAACTAAATGAAAAGCTCTCTGCAAACAGGGAATCTTCAAAGAGCTGCTGCTTGCAGACTAATAACACTCACAGATCATGGTTTTCATTAGAACAGATTGCTGCAAAGTCGGGCCATGCCCCAGGTCTGCCTGGGATATGTTAAGAAGCGGTCCATTTTCAGATCTGGTCCTAGATACTGAGTTTGAAAAGAACTTGGAGCCAGGAAACAGACGTGGCTGATCTGGAAGGAAGCAAGAATGTATCTCCTGTCTGCTGGCCCAAGACCGTGGCACACAGTGGGTGCTCAATAAATATCTGATGGCTGAACAAATAAAAATAGTTTAAAAGTAATCATGGAATGCCACGTGGGTAACATGAGCCAAAGGGGTGATGGTGTATCAATCTAACCTTTGGGGTTTTCTGCTTTTGGATGCAACAGAAATTCAAACTGACTTAAACAATATAGAGAATTTATTGGCTATATTAACTAAAATGTCCAAAGGTATAGTGGCCTTCAGGAAAGGTTCGATCCAGCACTGTCAATGTCACCAAATTATTGTTTTTGTTGTGAAAGCTCAGCGCCTGGGAAATTCAAGACAGGATGTGTTTATACTATAGCCCTGTTTGATATTGCGGCTTGGTCAGGGGTAATATTTTACAGACACACAATCTGGCCTAAGATGGAAAGAAATCACCAGATTGCCAGGCTTTTGTGAAGTACAGAGGAGCAGATCAACAGAATTCAAGAACATGACAGAGAATGGAGGGAGTTTCCTGCTGTGTTAACCTCAGAAAAGTTGCCCCAAGCTCCCTGAAACTTGTTTCCCTGCAATAAAAATGAGTAGTCATTTTTACCCCATTTAAATCTTGGGGTTATCAAAAGGCTCAATTCAGAAAATATATCTATTAGAATTATACACAAATGAGCAAGTATAATTAGTGATCCTGGGAATTTACTTATTGATAGTGATGATTTCTTCTAGTAGGTGCTTAGGCTGATTTGTTCATTTATCTATATTTATAGTCTCAGGAAAGTTTTGATCCAGCAATGTCACCAAACTATTGTTTTTGTCTTGAAAGCTCAGCCCCTAGGAAATGTAAGAGGTGATGTACTTGAATTATAGCCGTTTTAAGTCTGTTTGAAATATGCATGCGTGTGTGTGTGTGTGTGTGCATTTGAGATATAATTCACACACCATACAATTTCAGCCTTTTAAGGTCTACAACTCAGTGGTTGTCAGTAGATTCATAAAGTTGTGCAACAGTCACCACAATCTAATTCCAGAACATTTTCATCGCCTCAGAAAGCAACCCCATATTCATTAGCTGTCATTGCCCTTTCCCTCTGGCCCCTGGCAGACTCTATACTCCTTTTTGTCTCTCTTATTGAACACCTACTGTGTGCAAGGCATTCTACAAGGTGCTACACAGATGATAATAAGAAAATTTTCCCAACTGATTTGGAATCAGATGAACAAACCCTGAATTTTTCAGGCCAAAAAAAAAAAAATGAACCTGGCTGATTGCCAGTGTCACTTAGGAGGTGACTGTTTTTTGGGGGAGGGGTGGTATAGGGTGGGCAGAGTTTATTCCCTCAGCCAGGATTTGGCAGCCAGGTGGGCTTGGTCTCATGAAGCCTATTTTCTTGTCCTTAAAATGTTGCCTACCTTCTAGTGTTGCTCTCCGGACAGAATGAGATGATGCATGTTAGGTGCACAGCACATAGCACATAGTAAATGGTCAATAAATGGTAATAGTAGGGCACCTGGGTGGCTCAGTCGGTTAAGCATCTACTTTCGGCTCAGGTCATGATCTTGGGGTCCAGGCCTGGACCCTAGCCACTGGGTACCATTTGCATCGTTCAAGTTGTAACAACCAAAATTGTCTTCCAACATTGCCAGATGTCCCCTGGAGGGCAGAACAGGGGTGGCACAGGTCAAAGCTGAATACTCAAGTACTTTTTGAGGAACACTTGGCTTTCCGGCATCGGTGACTTTGCTTACTTTGGGGACTTTCATTTCCCCTGTGCCACTGTGTCCAGAACCCACCATTGGCTTTCCAGGCCAAGTTCAAGTGCCACTTCCTTCTTGGATGTTCCCTGGTGAAAGAGCTTCCCCCATCTCAAATCCTTAAAGCACTTTGTCTCTACTTCTTGTATGATGAGTATGAACCACGTAGGTCTTGGCTTTACAGTCCTCATGGTCGTTCCACAAGGAAAGCATCATTCCCTTCATTTACAGATGGGGAAGCCGAGGCTCGGAAAAGCTATGTAACTTGCTCAAAGTCATACACCTGGAAAGTGGCAGAACCAGGACCTCTTTGGGCACTTCAGGGTTTATGTTTCTTCCCCCAGCCCACAGAGTCTTTGTGAAAATCCCTTTCTTCTTTGCCCTGGCATTATCTGTGTACATAACTCCGTTCCTCTGAAGACTGAGAAGCCCTTTTGCATTCATTTCTAGCGCTGTGCCTGGCACCTACCAGGTGCTAGAGAATGTTTGTCCATTGAATAAATGACAAGTAGAAAAAGTCTCAGGGGAGGCTGCCAGGCGCGGTCACCAAGATTTTGAACCTGGGAAAGACTCAGATCTATCCAGGATGGTTAAATATTTATCTTCTGGAAGGAAGGTTGTTGTCTGGGTTATCTTTTGAATTCTTGCCACTCTATAGTTTCTTGAGTGTCTCCTGCATGCCAGGACTTGTGATAATCTCTAGGGGTCTAGAAAGGGACAAGACATGGTCTTCTTGGTGGAAATATTTTGGAAACCAATTTGGAAACTTCTTGGAAAGTTGAAGATGCTCATACCTTCCAAATGAGCAACTTCTCTCCTAGGTGTAGATCCTAAGATCCTAAGAAACTATGTCACGGGCACAGGGAGACATGCAAAGAATAGTTATTGCATAAAGAAGAGTTAATAGTGAGAAAATTGCAAAAAAAAATTCATCGGTTCCCAAATTTGTCTGCATGTTAGAATCATCTGAAGATCTTTTAAAAAATTCCAAAATTCAGGCTTTAACCCATATCAAGTAAATCATAATCTCTGGGGGTGGAAAATAGGCGTCACTATGTTTTGAATCTTCCAGGTAATTCCAATGTGCAGACTGGTTTGGAACTACTGATCTAAATATCCACTGTCAGGTGAGTGAATACATAAATTATGGTATATTTCTATAATGGATTACTTTGCTATAATTACAATGAATGGACTACACTAAAAGATGTGGAATGGAATGTCACACATCAGGGAGAATGAACAAACTACAGTTACGTGTGTCAGTCTCGTAGGCTACTGAGTAAAAGAAGCCCAACCCAAAGATGTACAGACCGTGTGATTCCATGTATGAGATGTTCTAGAATAGGGGTCAGCAAACTCTTCTATAAAGGGATGACAGTCAGTGTTTTAGGCTTGTGGGCGGTATGGACTTCCAGCTTTGCCATTCTAGTGCAAAAGCCGCCATGCACGAGACATAACCTAGCATGGCTGTGTTCCAATAAAACTTTATTTATAAAAGCAGGTGGCAGAATGGATTTGGCCCTCCATTCTGTAGTTTGCCATAGTTCGCTGATCCCTATTCTATGGCAAGCAACATTAATTTATGGTGAAACTATCATGACATTTGTTACCCTAGGTGGAGACTGGTGAATGGAAAAGCAGCTGCTGGGACTTTTTTTATTTGGCTGCTGATTATGCTGATATGTTTACTTTGTGGAAATTCATCATTCTGTGCACTTACGATGTGTACACTTTTCTGTGCGATATTATTCCTCAGTGTTGTGTTTGCATTAGAAGCAGCAAGCAAACAAATGAACTGAAACAATATGCATTAAATCGTAGTGTGGAACACTGAGTTTTGGAAGATCTATACAAAATGTAAAATAGGCAAAAGAATGTAATAAACTGTTTAGGGACCATGCACTGGATTAAGATTAAGAAGACATCCATGGAAATGGTAACCACCACAGTTAGGATAGTGGATATCTTGGGATGGAAGGAGGGAGGAAAATGGGGTGGGTAGGGGGGCTTTTTGTGTAGTGCTGATTTCTTATTTCTAGATCTGAGTGGTGAATAAATCATGTTATCCTTTATTTCCTTTTATATATCTAAATGTGTAATAATAAAAGCAACAGATAATATCTCTATTTTTCAGGGGCGTATGTTTTAAAGTGGGTGCAGAAGAATGTGAACCCAGGAAGGCAATGGTTTTTAATCTACTTAATTCATTTCTTTCTCTCCAGTGCCTAGAATAGGGCCTGAGACATAGTGAGCACATTCATCGAATGAATGAGTGAATGAATGAATGAAATGCTTATCACACAAGACAGAGATTGATTGATGAATATAGTTTGTAAGTGTTGTGGGAATTTGGAGGGAAGGGGAACCAGAGACTCTCTGAGGACCTGAACCTGGGACCTGGGGACCTGGGCAGGGAGAGGATGGGGACCAGCAGGGACTCCCCTTCTGCCTAGTCTTCAAAGGTGCTAATTTTCCAGCCTAAACGGCAAGATCAAAATGTTGGGGCAAACATTTATTTATTTATGTTCTTTCCTTTTTTTAAAAAAATATTTATTTATTTGAGAGAGAGAGAGTGAGTGTGAGCGGAGGAGAGGGGCAGAAGGAGAGGAAGAGAGAATTCCGAGTAGGCTCCATGCCCAGCACGGAGCCCGACATGGGGCTCTATCTCAACAACCCTGAGATCATGACCTGAGCTGAAATCAAGAGTTGGGTGCTTAACTAGCTGTGCCCCCCCCGGGTGTCCCAGGGCAAACATTTAAAGATGACACTTGCTGACCTTGTTCCCCCTCCAGATCCCGAATTAGTGCAGGGAAGATGTGAGGACCCCCTAGCTTGCCTGCTTTGCAGACTGTCTAGTAAATTCTGAAGCCTTTGTCGGGAGCCAGGAAGCTCAGATCACCAGTGCACCCTGATGGGGAAGGAGGTGGTGGGGGAGATGCCGGCTGTGTCTGGCCGAGTTTGAGAGGCAGGCAGAAGCCCGCTTGTCTCTTGGCTGGCTGCCCTGTCTTGAATGGGAAAAAGGTCTTCCCATGAAACATGAGTCAGCCTCTGAAGCTTGGGGAGCGGTGGGGGAACTGTGGCCTAATTTGGTGCATAATTGGGGAGGCAAGCATCCTCCCTGTGCTCTGGGGATGCTGTTGTTTAAAAAATTCATGAATCTCCTTACTCTCCCTGTGCTGTTGTGTGGATCATCTCTCTTTAGGAGGATGAGCACCAAGAGCCGTGTGCTGTACCCGATTATTTCTATGATCACCATTATTATTAATGCCATCATTGTTGTTCTTGGGGTGGATCTGTGAGGCAATTAATCAAAGCAGCCAGAGTAGAGAAAATCCTGTAAAATGGAGAAAGCTGGTATTTGGCAGACTTTCCCAGCTTGTTTTCAGCTCAGTGTTCAGCTCAATTTTAGTCGTACCCATGGGGTTATTCATATTAGCTTTCTCTTTAGAG
The DNA here is from genome assembly GCF_003265705.2 of Callorhinus ursinus. NCBI lineage: Eukaryota > Metazoa > Chordata > Mammalia > Carnivora > Otariidae > Callorhinus > Callorhinus ursinus. The sequence continues at coordinate 5,427,624 of NW_027397075.1, read as the reverse complement.
GATTGCCCCATGGATTCTGGCCTGTCTTTGCATTATATGTAGTCTATTCATTCCACAGAAATTTCTCTTGAGCCTTACTCTATGCCAGGCACCTGCTAGACTCTGGAGATATGGTTGTAAATAAATTAATAAATAAAATCCCTGCTGTCCTGGAGTTTATGTTTTAGTGTGTGTGTGCCGGCGGCGGGGCGGGGGTTGCAGGCGTGAGGACAAAATAATTATGAAATAAACATGTAAATATAAATTTCCAGTAGTTGTGAGCACTAATATTAAAATGGTAGGATACATTAGTTAGGGTGATCAGAGAATGTTCCCTGGAAAGGAGATAGCTGGATTAGGACCTGAACGATAAGAAGACGTAGTAGGGCAGAGTAGAAGAGTGTTCCAGCCAAAGAGAACCACAGGTGCAAAGGTCCTGAGGCAGGAAAAGTTTGGCAAGGTCTAAAACCAAACAAGAGTCCAGTGTGGTTGGAACCAAGTGAGCAAGAACAAAGGTGGCATTTAATGGGGTGAGAGATATTGCAAGGAGTGCAGTCATATAGAATCTCTCACACCCTGGTAAGGAGTTGAGACCTCCTTCTAAGGCAGCACTGTCCAATAAAGCTTTCTGTGATGATGATCTGCTCTGTTCAGTGTGGTAGCCACTAACCATATGTGACTATTGGGCAATTGACACGTGGCTCATGCAACTGAGAAACCGAATTCTTAATTTATCTAAAATTATCTAAGTTGAATTTTAATCAGTTCACAGTTAAATTGGAATAGCTACATGTAACTATCAGCTACCATATTGGACAGTGCAGTTATAAGTGACCCATATACCAGTGAGTGGTTTTGACCAATGGAATGGTATGCTTGGGTAATATTTTTCTTGATAATGGATGGTTTTTGTTTTTGTTTTTTTTTTTTTGGGCAAGAGTGGAAGCAAAGGCCCATTTAGGAGGCTGGTATATCCTATTTACTTTTCCTAGCAGCTGAGTCCAATAGAAAGAGAGTTTTCCTTTATTCCCTCTTCTTTTCCTATTCAGATGCCATCAGCTCTTCTGGAATGATACAGGATCATGCCTGAGCAGATTCTTTAGGAAAATAGCTAGTCACAGGGAGTAGGCTTTGTGTTTTGATAGGCAGCTCCATTCCGATGGTACTCAGGAAGAGATTCTTGACTCCCGTAAGTATATGGGCTATAGACCAAACTAGCTAATGCCATCTGAACAATCACTGGGCAAATGGAACATGATTTCAGAGCAGAGAGCTGTCGGGAAACTGGGCAAGATAAGGCCAGTTTCACATTTAGGATTCCCCTCTCCTCCTGCAGACAAAGTTCACATAATAAAACCTACAGATGTTAATGATAGTTGCCTTTCTCTCTTTTTTTTTTTTTGTTTTGAGTACATAGGAGCTATATCACTTATGTATATGGAACACATTGAATTTTGACCACCTCTCCCCCCTATTAATGATAGATCCCTGAGAAATGTCAAGATATCAATATTTGTATTAAGACTCCTCGAGGTAAGGAGGGCATCATTGATTTGGGTACAGTGAAAAGAAGAGAGGACTGGCGCTCCAGAGACCTTTTCTAAACCGTTTATTAAATTTTATTTATTCATTTGAGACAGACAGAGAGAGCATGAGCAGGGGGAGAGGCAGAAACAGGCTCCCTGCTGAGCCAGGAGCTTGATGAGGGGCTTGATCCCAGGACCCTGGGATCATGACCTGAGCCGAAGGCAGATGCTTAACCGACTGAGCCACCCAGGTGCCCCGAGAGACCTTTTCTAGCCTCAGTTCTGTCACGGATTGGCCGTGTGGCCTTGGGAAAGGCTCTTCTTGTGTCCAGGTGTTATTTGGAGGGGATTAATGAGGTATTCTCTAAGGCCCTTTTTGGATCCCGCAGCCTGTGGCATAAAAGGGTGTTTGCTTTTCTTTTTTCTTTTTTTTTCTTTTAAAGATTTTATTTACTTATTTGACAGTGAGACAGTGAGAGAGGGAACACAAGCAGGGGGAGTGGGAGAGGGAGAAGCAGGCTTCCCACTGAGCAGGGAGCCCCAACACGGGGCTCGATCGCAGGACCCCAGGATCATGACCTGAGCCAAAGGCAGACGCCTAATGACTGAGCCACCCAGGCGCCCCTGTGTTTGCTTTTCTGATCATGCACAAGTGGCATTATTGAGAGTGGGGCTCAGGGAGGGATGAAGACATGGCGGAGGGTCTCCAGCATTGGCACCGTCAGGATTCTTGGGTGGCAAGCAACAGAAACCCATTCTGGCCATCCTGGAAAGCTGAAGTCTGAGGCCTCAGAAGGACAGGAACCAGGGAGTTCCAGGGTATCTAGAGAACGGCAGTGAAGACCTCTCTAGGTTGAGGCCTTGTATCACATGCTCATGATTCAAATTATGGGGAAAAAGTATATTATTTGGGCAAGTCTGGACCACTCCTTGGCCAGGAGAGGGCAGGCCGCCTTTACTGATAATTTCTCAAAAATTAAATCCAATAGGAGAGAGGTAGTTCCCGGAAGGAAAATTGACACACTCTTGCTGACAGAAGGGGGGAAGAAAGCCAGGTTGGCGAAAATGACCAGTATCTCCTAAAAACACAGATTATATTTTTGAAAATTAAGCATGTAATTGAACTGCCATCTACACATCGACTGTACCAGCCCTAATTCTAAGGGAAAGGTGTCTATTAATCAGAATCCTCAATTCCCTGTTTTTTTTTTTTTTTTTTTTTTTTTAGGTTACTCAGTGTGAAAAATATTCTGAACCTGGAACTCTTTCTATCTACATCTGAATTATCTACATTTCTATCTATTTCTCTATAGAATATCTTGGGTTAGTACATGGTCAGATTCAAACTCTTATACATTGTTAACCGACATGCATCATACTCCCATCCATCCATCCATCCATCTAATAGATATTTGTTGGGTACCTGTGCAGCCAAGCACTGTTGTTTAGGTGCTGTGAACACAAAATTGTGTAAGATACCATCCCAACTTGTACTAGGCATTTGAGGAGTTTTTGGTTAGGTATGGGTTGTTGTCCATGGGTGGGTGGGGAGACATTTAAGCTAACAAATGAATTGCCATGTCTACTGTGGTCAAAGTTATTCTGATCACATGAACTAAGCGTTGTGTGTGTGTGGGGGGGGATGGGGCTCAGAGATTAGAGCTATTAGCTCTGCCAGAGTAGTTGGGATTTATGGAAGTTGGTGTTTAAGGGTGATTAGAAATATTTAGCTCATAGTGACCAGGGGGAGGGCATTCGGGCAGTGATAACTGAGGAACACAGGCAGGACACTATGAATAGACCTGGCCTATCAGGACTTGTTTCAATTTTAGATAAAATTTGTGGGTGAGGGGTGTGGCAGAAATGGGTGACACCCCAGATATTTGATGAGACCTCCGGTCGTCCTTGTGGGACTTGAAGTCATCCTCAGTGGCCTGACTTATTAAGAAGGTTAAGAGATTCATTTGTTTGAGCAGCATTTTTGACAGTGAACATTAAACCAATAGAAATTTCTTTTTTTTTTAAGATTTTATTTATTTGACAGAGAGAGACACAGTGAGAGAAGGAACACAAGCGGGGGAGTGGGAGAGGGAGAAGCAGGCTTCCCGCGGAGCAGGGAGCCCCATGCGGGGCTCGATCCCAGGACCCTGGGATCGTGACCTGAGCTGAAGGCAAACGCTTAACGACTGAGCCACCCAGGCGCCCACCAATAGAAATTTCTTGTTAAACATGAATTCATCAGAGAATCTCATGACCCAGAGCATCCTGACTAACCAAAGTTTTACTGCGATTCTCAATTAGTCTCACTTGGCAACATGTTTGAACCAATCATGAGTTGCCTTCCCCGCTGATCGCTCTAGGAAAAGAAACTCATTAATTTTTGAAGAGGGTGGCCCTCTAGATTTTCTCCTGTCCTTTTGTGGTCATTGCCATGTGTGTATCATCTCTTGGCTTGAAAGCTTTGAGACTCTGCCTCCCCTGCTGATCATTCACATTCTGCTACCATCTCCAGTATCACAGCGGTTTGGAAAGATGCTTTACTTCCTCCAGAATACAGTTATCCTGTCTGTGTGGACCAAAGATATTTTCTCCTATTCTCAGGATCTCTGAATCATTCTAAATGTGCCCAAATGTGGTGATGGCTTTCCACAGCAAGGTGACTCGCAGGGGGTTAAGTGACAAGTAGTGTCTAGGCAGGTGAGTGTTATAGCGGGGGACAGTGAAACCCTGGGGCTGAGTCGGGCCACCCTGGTTTAGGCACCTGGCTTTGCCTGGAATGTCACCCTTGACAGAGAAAATGAAATAGCCTGGCAGAAATGGGGAGATGTATCAGGGACCGCAGAGAGAATGGCTGACGGTGAGCCAGTGAGGACTTTTAGAAGGAGATGCAACCAAAGGAACGTGTAGGGTTGCTGAGTTTCTCTGGAGGAAGAGAACGTTATGAGCATGAATGATATGGGAAAAGAAAGAATAGTGTGAGCAGAGACCATGTTGGATATTTTCGTGGGGATTGGGGCTTGGTAGGATGATTGCGTATTAGTCATGATGGTTTGAGTTATGCCTCAGTAATAAGCAATCCCAGCATTTCAGTGGCTTAACACAAAAAGGTGTATTGCTCCTGCTTCAGATCTGTGGCAGGTGGGCTCTGCTCCAAGTTGTACCCACTCAGGAACCGTGCTTTTTCGGGCCTCCATTCTCTGGGATGTTGCCAGTCTCTACATTGGGGAGAAGAGGGTGCAGCATGTCATATGGTGTCCCCTCTAGCCTTCCACTCACGTGTCACTGGCCCAAGCAAGCCACGTGTCTCTGCCTGACTTCAAGGGGGTTGTAAGTTGCAATCCTACCCTGGAGGGAGATATCAGTGTACAGAAGGAACGACTGACTACTTACGGAATTATCAAATCGGTTTGGAATCCTTTAGTACCCTTTATATGAGGGGAAGATGTTAATGCTTCTGCGGGGAATCCAGCTGCAGACCATTGTGCACATACTACCTACTAGGCACTGGCTCTGTGTTTTACATGCATTAAAAAATTGAGTCTTCACAACCTACCCTGTAAGCTAGATTTTTATTATGCCCATTTAATGTACGAACAAACCAAGGTGCTGAGAGGTTAATCTAAGTTTGCCCGAAGCTACCCATGTGGTGAGTTGTAGAGTCACGACTCGAACCCAGTTTCCTCTTGCATCAAAGCTCAGTCTTGGGGTGCCTGGGTGGCTCAGTCGGTTAAACATCCGACTCTTGGTTTTGGCTCAGGTCACAATCTTGGGGTCCTGGGATCGAGCCCTGAGTTCGGCTCCATGCTCAGTGGGGTGTCTGCTTGAGGATTCTCTCCCTCTTCTTCTGGTCCCCACCCTCTCTAAAATAAATAAATCTAAAAAAATAAAAAGCTCAGTATCTTTCCAGTTGAAAACGAGATGGAGCCCATATAGGAACACAGTGGCTCCCGTCCTGTGTGTGTGTGTGTGTGTGATGTTCCCACTGGATTGTGAGTTCTATGAAGGTAGTGGACATTTTTTATCTCATTGACTATTGTGCTCTAAGTGCCTAAAGGAGTTTCTAGTACTTGCTCAACAAGTATCTGATGAATGAATGAGAAGGGGAAGGCCGCGGTGGGTTATCCTATAGCAGGCCCTGAGCATGTACGCGAAAGAAACAGCCCCTCCCCTTAGGAAACTCATTGTAGGGGAAGGAAGCATGTGGTGCTGTGGAGAACACAGGCCAGACTGCGGGATTCAGGTAAGGCTTCCTGGGCTCCCTGAGCATAGCTGTAAAGAATGAGAGCGACTTATTCACCTAATGTGAATAGGGTGGGGGTGGGGAGACAGCTTACAGTGGGGCTAGCTAGTGCAGAGACAGAGGGGAGAGAGAGAAAGAGAGACAGAGAGAAAGAGAGGGAGAGCGCATGGATATGGGTCAATGACACATGGGATGGGATGCTGTTCTCCAGGTAATAAAATGGAAGCCAGATTTTGGCCCACATCTAGATCATACTTTCCTTAACCAAAATGGCACTGCTGATTTGGTATAGGATAATCGGACCGCTCACTGTTTATTCTGGAAGAAACAAGCCCGACTTCTATTCCCTCTTGGGGAAGAATTTTCATAAATGCAGCCCTGTTTCATCAAATTATGATTGCTGATTTATATAAATGAGGAGGAGCACTGTGTAACCCAGGGAGTCAATTTTGATTGTAACTGACGTCTGAGTATGATTTGAAGGACTCGGAATTTAATTTTGCTCCATGTAGATGGTGAATAATTTGAAATGTTAGGCAATGAGTGTGTTTTGAAACCCCAGACCAAATGCCAGAGATGCAAATTGCCACCTCCTTAAAACTCCCATAAAGAACAATTAAGAACAACAGTATTTGTTTCCAGAGTATTCTGTTTAATATCTAATGGGAATGACGTTATAAATAGCCCCAAAGGAGTGCAGCTCCCTCGGGGGGGGGGTGGGGGGCAATTTGAGATCATTGTACACACTGTTTGGTTTCTATGCATAAGGAGGTGAGATGTTTACTTTTAGCTTCATTTTCTTCCCGTTGCAATGTAACAGAACCAGTAGGAGAACCCTCCCCTTAGAAAAACTAGTAATAGTAAAAGAAGATGGGTTGAGGGTTGGCTGGAGAATGGCTAGAACAATAGATTGTGTGAAAGAAGATAGATCCAAGTATTAATTGTAGAATCTACGTGGTGAGTATGTAGGTCTTCACCATATGATTCTTTCCAATTTTCTGTATCTTGGAAAGTTACCATAATAAAATGTCAGGGGAATGAAAGAGCCAGACAGTCTCTTCAAAGGAGGGGATGGTTTCTGATCTATTTTGGGGCTTCCAGGACCTGGTTACCAACCTTGATTCCTCTCCCCTCTTGGGGTTTCCATATGCCATCAGCCACCAGAGTCCTGTGGATTCTGCATTGCATTGAATCTTCAGGTGTTACCCTCTCCTGTCCTGTTGCCATGTCTCCTCTCTCCATCTGTCCTTGCTTGGGTTACACAACCACACCCTCTTTGCTGGTCTTTCTCTGATCCCTCTCCGGTCCTTCACGCTACTGCCAATGTAATTCTCTATTCATCCATTAAGCACCCTTTGAGTATCTGCCTGGCACACAACACCGGACTGATCATACTCCTTGGTGTATAGCACACTCTCTTTGTTCCATCCAGGACTTGCTTTTGTGTAGTTAATTATGTCTAATAGTTATAGTTGATTATTTTTGATAATATAATAAGCACCTATGAACTCATGCCCCAGATGAAAGTAGAAAATTGATAATACTGTGCATCTAACCGTACAGCTCCCTACCAGCCCACTCCCCTGTCTTGCTCCCTCCAAGCCCGCTGCTGTTCTTTGCCCTTGTCCATTACTTGCTTGCTTTCCTTCTGATACATTTATTGCTTCTATTTATATTCCAAAATGTTTGTATTTTTATTTTGGTCGCTGTTCATTTCATAAAATGTGGATCATGTGATTTATAATCTTTTGGGTCTTCCCTTTCATCCCTGACTTAATGAAGGTTTCATCCTTAATATTGCATGTTGCTGTAGCTCATTGATTTTGGCTGCTGTTTCTCTGTTTTATTTCAGTCTTTCTCACTTTAAAGGTTTTAATCCTTGCTTTCTTTTCAAAAATGGATCTCTCTCTCTCTCTCCCCTTCTTGTAAGATGAGAACTTCACACACTTTTCCATCCCTTTGTTTCTTCCCTCTTTACCCCTACACCCACTACTGACTTGATCTGGACTGATGCCTCTCACATTTTAATATGTATTCAAATCACCTGGGGACCTTATTCAAATGCAGAGTCTGTTTAAGTAGGTTGTGGTTGGGGCCTCAATCCCTGCATTTTTAACAAGCCCAGGGGATGCTGATGCCCGCTTGTCCAGGGACCACACTTTGAGTAGGATCTGGAGGTTTTTAATTCTGTGTTTTTATGGATATAATTTCTCCTTTTATCTGGTCTTAGCTGTTCTTTTAAGACCACATCAAGGCATTTGATCAGCTACCTCTGGGTATCTGGTACCATCTCCTGGATATGTCTTCCCTCTTATTTAGGTAATTCATCCGAAATTATTTTCAACGTGGGGCTTTGTGTGACAGATCTTTGAGGTCTTCTATGCCTGACAATATTTTTATGATACCTTCATGTTCAGATGACAGCTTAATTGGCTATAACATTTTAATTTCTATGTTTTTTTTCCCCATTTAATTCCTTGAAAATACTACTTTGTGTATTCTTGCGCACAGCATTGCTGATGAAAAAAATCCTGGTGTCAGTCTGATTGTTTCTTTATAGAGATGTGATCTCTTTCTCCTTGGAAGCTTTTAGAATTTCCTCTTTGATTTTGATCATCTTAACTTGTACTAGAATGTGTCTACAGACATGTTTTTCCTCATTTCTCCTCTTAGGACCTTTGTTAAGAAAAACTCAGAACGTTGTAGGCAATATTTCTTCAGATACTTACTCTTCTCTACTTTTCTTTCTCTCTCTTTCTGGGAAGCTTACTTTGATGTCAGCGATTCTTCTCTATCCTCCTTATCACTTGACTTTAAAAAAAAAACAACTTGCCTTCTTCTTTCTAGAAGATTCCCCCGGTCTTGTCTTCCGGTGGATTCATTCATTCTTCAGCTGTGTGTTCTATGTCCAAATATCCATCCCCTGTGTTCTTGATCTCAACCATGATATTTTTCATGTCTGACATTCCAACGTGGTTCTTTCACCTATTTTCTTGATCCTATTTTATATCTCTAATGTTTTCTTTGATCTCTTGAATATGTTTCGTGAAAGACTAAGTTCTGACTGCTCTAACTTTTTTTAAAGATTATTTATTTATTTATTTGACAGGGAGAAAGCGAGAGCGGGAACACAAGCAGGGGGAGTGGGAGAGGGAGCAATAGATTTCCCGCCGAGCAGGGAGCCCGATGCGGAACTCGATCCCAGGACCCTGGGGTCATGACCTGAGCCGAAGGCAGACGCTTAACGACTGAGCCACCCAGGTGCCCCCTGCTCTAATATTTTTGCTTCTGTTTGAACTTGTAACCCATGGTGTTGCTTTTCTTTTGAAATGGTTGTACTCCTCAATGTCCTGTTATTTGGGGTTGTGAGCTTGCTTTACCCCGAAGGTATTGGGTTACTGTGATGAGCAGGGTGGATGGGCGAAGGCCAGACCCCAGTGTCAGCTCCATTGAGCTCAGAGGGAAGGGGGGTTGATGCCCTAGGATGGAGAATCCCAGATGCCAGAAACCCACGGCCGATCACTGCTCACCATTCAAAACAGACTTTCAGGCCCCTCAAGGGCAACAATATAGGAGGAGACACTTTTGGGGTTGTGAAGAGGGAGTGGTCCTCACCTCTCTGTGAGGTCAACTTCTCTTAGGTCACTTAATCTCCGCCTGCTTTTCTCAGCACGTCACAAACACATGGCCTTCTTGCCTTGATTTTTACCCCTGACAGCATCAGGACTGGAGGTCTGAGTTGGGCAGTAGGGCAGGGGCTGTTTGCTCCAGGGCAATGGTCAAGGACCACCAAGGGCTAACTTCCTATAGCCTCTCCTTCTGCTTTATCCTATTACGGCCATGTTGGGCAACTTCTGCCTCAAATCCCAGTCATTTCCCACTCACCCCTGTCCAAAATCTTTAGCTACTCTAGTAGCTCCTGCTGGGTCCTCTGCTTTTCTGTCTGCTTGCTCCAGGGTGGACCATGGGGGAAGGATCTAGCAGCCAGGCTAGCTCAGCATATCGATCAGAATGGAATTGCCAATCTTGATTTCCAGTCTGCTGTATCTTTGTTATGACATAAATTGTCCCCCCCCCACTCATATATTTACGTCCTGACTCCCGGTACCTCACAGTGTGACTATATTTGGGAAAAGAGTCTTTAGAGGGCTAATTGTGTTAAAGTGGATCAAATGGGTGGGCTCTGATCTAATGCGACTGGTGTCCTTATATAAAGAGGAGATTAGGACACAGAAAGTGGGAGGGCCAGATGGGGATAGAGGGATAAGACAGCCATCTACAAGCCAAAGACAGAGTCTCAGAAGAAACCGACCCTGCTGACACCTTGATCTTGGACTTCCAGCCCCCAGGATGGAGAGAGAATAAATTTCTGTTGTGTAAGCTGCCCAGTCTTTGGTACTTCCCTAAGGCGGCCCCAGCCGATGGTCTGTTGCTCATGGGACTCTATGCAGACCACCCCTCTCAACACCTCTCAGAACTTCTCTCCACCTTCCGAACCGCACTGATGCTTGTTGATTGATAACTACATGCCAGGCACTGTTCTAACTGCTTCACACCTATCAACTCACCATCCTCATGGTGCTCTGAGGAGATAGCTATCATTATTCCCGTTTTGCAGATGGGAAAACTGAGGTGCAGAGAGGTCGTGGAACTCTGGTCAGAGACACCCAGCCAGTTTGAGTTGGAGCTGGCATTAAATCTGCCTCTAGAACCCACTGTGTAACTGTTAGATAAGGCTGTCTAATAGGGCGGCCGCTAGCCATTTACCTTTAAATTAATGAAAATAAAATAAAAATAAAAATTAAGTTAAAGTAAAAAGCTGTGAGACCTTGAGAAATTTCCTTGACGTCTTGGAGCCTGAGGTTCTCCATCTGAAAAATGGGGATGTTTGTCCCTCAGAGCATGTCTGTGTGGGTTAGCTGTGAGATAATGCAAGCAAAGCATTCAGCACAGGGCCTGACACATAGTAGGGCCTCGATAAACATTGTTTTTATGTGGTATCAGAGAGGAGAAAGTGCTTTCAATTTTTAACTTTCTGGTTATTTACCCTGTTGAGCTCTGTTCTCTACCCCCAATTCTTCCAATTAAAATCCACTTTAACTCAAGCCAATCTGAGTGGGCTTCTGTTTCTTGTAACCAAATGGTACATGATTAAGATAATGAGTGCTTGTTGGCTCTTAGCACTGGCTCCTGTTCATGACTCCCATATTGGCATCCATTCTACTCGGCTGTTGGTATTGTTTATTTAAATACTTGGTAGGTAACATTGATTTTGAAGCTCAAGACCATCCTGAACTCCCCATATGGGATCTGGCATTCATGTAGTCCCACTGCTCCCAGCCCAGAGCCTCTGGCCTTCATACCAGTTTGCCCTTGTCACTCCATCGCCAATACACTGATTCTTATTGCTTGTAGCTTCCTCAATATCGAAGCCTCAATCATCAAGGAAATGAGCAGAGGTACCGAGTGGCAGAAAGATATGAAAGGCACATTCAATATCTACCATGGTGAAAATTGGAGCCCCTGTAATGTATTCAATCATTTTCCTTGTAGAAGGATTTCATATTAAATCTTAGCGGCCTTTTATTTTACCCCCAAATATGAGCTCAATTTGCTGAAGTCCTGTGAACAGTCAAATTCTCTCTTACTTACTGATACATGTATGAATAAAGCTGAAGATCCAGAGGCAAGTTACTTAATTATGTCTTTCTCTCTCTAGAGGTGTAAAATGGGATGCTTTCCTTAGATCAGAGGCATGCTCTGGTAATCGGCTCTTGGAAATGGTCTTCAAGATGATCTTTAGAATATCAGGGATGGAGATTTTTTTTTTCTATCAGACAGTAGAGAAATTGGTTCTTGGGGTTTAAAGCCTAGGGTTTGGGAAAGTGCTGCTGGGCTTGGATAAGAATGATGGAGGCCAGTGTGTTGTCCACGTCTCCTGCCATTCCTTGGGTATGCTTCCTTGGGCTCTCCTTCTCATGGTCTGCTCCTGCAACTCTTCTCTGAAGGACTCCTTTGGGTGACTGGAGCCTTGCTCTCTGGGAGTCTGCATGCCCCCGGTGCCTAGTGGTGCAGGCATATGGAGCCCAGTTCTCTTGCCTTGTGTTGGGACTCACTTGGAGGTCTCATGTTCATATCAGAGTGACAAATAGGATCAGGCTAAGGCTGGCATATTCCCTGAAATTGCCCCTTGCTCAGCCTCTTCCCCTTCCTTGTCCCGATTCCCCCACCCCCTCTTACCAGTGTTTCTTGTAAGCATTTTCTGGATGACGTGTTGCACATTACCTGAATTGCACGTGAATCCTCATCTCAGGGTCTGCTTCTGGACCATGTTTGCACCAAAAGGAAGTAGTTTTGGGCGGGGTAACTCTAGAGTCTGGTGGGCGTGAGATGCTGGTATCTCTGTCTGTTACCACTCATTGGTTGTGAAACCTTCTCTGAGTCTTTTAAACTTTCCTAGCCTTAGTGTGCTCATCCGTAAAATGGGAAGAATATGACCACCTTGCAAAGTGTTGTGAGGTTGGACACATGATCTGCATGATTCCTGGCCCACTGTGGGCATTCTTTTGAGTTTTAGCTCTTATTGCTATTTGTGATCGAAGGGAGCGAGACTAGAGGCTAGGAGTTCATTCAGAAATGAATGACTGGAGAGGGGTAATGTCGAGCACCTGAGCAGGTACCCCTTGCTACCATATATACTATATACACCATAGTCATCATTTATATGTGTTCCCTCCCCATCTAAGGGCTTGGGCTGATGTTTACCTGGTGTCATGGACAACGTTGGCACTCCATCCAGATCCGCCAGTTTTTCTTTTGACACTTAAAATGCCGGATTTTATTAAAACATGTTTTTGTATCGCTATTATTATTTTTAAAGTTGTTGTTGTTGTTGTTATTATTATTATTATTATTATTATTATTATTATTTACCATTTTCATGGTCTCCAGCCTTCGATTTTCCTGCACTTCTGTATCCAACAGCGAGCACAGTGGCTCTTGTTCAGAAGACTTTCCGGGCTGCTCCTGGAGCTGCTTTGCCTGCATGCAAAGAGCCAAAAATGCCTGACAGTTTGCATCCTTCCTCCCAGGACAGCCCTTAACTAATGACTGCCGGGTGCAGGAATTGAAAGTCCAGCTCTCTTGCCCTGGATTGGGCCATCAGTGGGGCTGATTTATACTCCAGACCCCGCCCCCCCTCCTTTCTTTGTTCTGCTTCATTTGCTTCCTTGCTGGTTTGTTGTTTGTGGTTGTGTATGTCTGTTTGTTCGTTTTTGTCTTTCTCTGGGAGCAGTTTCTTAATAAGTCACCCAGAGTGCAGATCCTCATCTCAGACTCTACTTTTAGGGAACCCTGTCAAGGACAGCTGGTACACACCAGTATGCCTATAGTGGGTATTAAAATATTGAAATTCTTCCCTGCCGATTGGGATATAGCCATTGTCCTAGTGCCCCCCTAAATGTCCACCTGCCATCCTGACCCTTCCCTTGGATCCTCTAAACCTTCCCAAGGTTTTTAAGGAAAGGGGTAACAGGAGGGACTTGCAGAACCTTCTCCAGCGCTATCTATGGTCAATATCCATTCTGATTGTTCAGTAGATGCACTGTCAGTGTTATTAAATATTTTGTCTATCCCGGCATCTAGGAGGCACACATGGGGTTACTCAGAAGTGTGTGTGTGTGTATGTGTGTGTGTGTGTGTGTGTGTGTGTGTGTGTCTGAGAGTGGCAGGCAGGCTGGCCCAAATTTATCATTTTGTGGTGGCATTTCTCCCAGACATCACAATGCCTCCCTTGTTTAACAAAACCCTCAAGCACTTCTGTCTGCCCAAATGTCCAGACTCATGCCAGGGAAAGGAAGAATTGACTTCTGTTGGAAGTCAGCAAGAGACCATGAGTCCATTCAGCTTGAGGCTCACCCAGAGTGACCCGAGGGGGCTTTGGGGCAAGCAGGTGTGCTGGTGGCATAGTCACAGGGAAGACACCTGTCACCTGTCTGCTGTGTCTGGGGAGGCCAGCAGAGAGTGTGCTTAGGTGTACAACCCCTGTTCATCCTCAGACAGTCCTGCCTTGCCCATAGTTCTTTGCTCACAGCCCTGTCCTGGTCATGTCAAAGGGCTAGCTTTCTCCCTTCCTCCCTCCCTTCCTATCCACTCCCTCTCTCCTTTCCATTCTGCCTTTCTTTTCTTCCCTTCTCCCTCCCTGGACCCTCTCTCTTTCCCTCCTTCCCTCTCTCCCTCATTCTTTTGTGTGTGTATGTGTGTGTGTGTGGGGGGGGGAGATGGGGAGAGTGCGGTATCATTTTTAGAAGTGATTTAGAGTTTCCTTTCCATGTAGTAGATGGATGAATTACTCCTTACAACTGAGAGTCTTTTATATTTTTAGGGAGGTGGTAGAAATAATGAAAGTATATATTGTGATTCCTGAGCAAGTTTACTCCAGATCTGTGTGGGGGGAGGGCGCATTCAGATAACGGTGAGATCGTGAGCCCTGAGGTCTGCCTAGACTGGATATTAGAGGGGATGCCTAACTCCTGCTGGGAGGATCTCACTCCTCTGTGGGTCAGGGAATCAGACTGTCTTCCCAGGATCCCTATATCTAGTCACCCAGATTTTAACAGTGGTAGCAGCTCCCATTTATGAAACACTAACTGCGTGTCAGGCACGGTTCTAAGAGTTTCCCCTTATTTTGTCCTGCCAAGAATCCTATGAGGGAGAAAGCACAACTGTTATTATCCCCATGTTCCAGAGGAAATACTGAGCCTTTAGGGAAGGAAGCCATCTGTCCAGGTTTTCACTTGGTGGACGAGATGTGGAGTTAAAGCCAGAGAGTGTGGCTCTAGGACCTGAGCACTAACCATGATCCAGTTGGCTTCTTCTGCTGAATAGATGATACTGCCCTTGACTGAAGTGTATCTGTGTCTTCCATATCTGTGTTCTCCACTGGACTCTGAGCAGCCTGAGGCCAAGGCGCTTTTTTTGATCATCTCAGTATCCCCAGCATGTCCCCAGGACCCAACACAGGTCAATGAGTGATGAAGGGAAGGGAGAATTGTGGGCAGGAACAGTGAGATGATGAGCCCCAGAACATTTGATGGGGCTGAAGAGTTGCTGCCTCTCATTCTTTGTGCACCTGCCCACTGACCTACCCCACGTGAGGAGTTTCACAAGGACTCATTCCACTTTGAGGAATGTTCTAGGTCTATGTTAGGAGTCACTTAAAAAAAATGAGAGCTGCCATTTCAGTGAGTACTTGCTAGGTGCTACCTGGCATCAATGCTAAACAGTTTATGCAGCGTAGATTCTGTCGTCTGCCTCTTGTAGATGAAGAATTGAAGGGTTATTAGATCCACAAAGTCAGTGACTTGGTCACAGTTATAAGAGCTAGTACAGACGGGGTGGCTGGGTGATAGGCATCGGGGAGGGTATGTGCTATGGTGAGCGCTGTGAATTGTGCAAGACTGTTGAATCACAGATCTGTACCTCTGAAACAAATAGTGCAATATATGTTAAAAAAAAAAAAAGAAGAAGAAGATAGCAGGAGGGGAAGAATGAAGGGGAGTAAGTCGGAGGGGGAGACGAACCAGGAGAGACGATGGACTCTGAAAAACAAACTGAGGGTTCTAGAGGGGAGGGGGGTGGGGGGATGGGTTAGCCTGGTGATGGGTATTAAAGAGGTCATGTTCTGCGTGGAGCACTGGGTGTTATGCACAAACAAGGAATCATGGAACACTACCTCCAAAACTAATGATGTCATGTATGGTGATTAACATAACAATAAAAAATTTAAAGTGAACAAACAAAAGAGCTAGTACAGAGTGGGCCCAGGATTCACCTCTAGGTGGTGGGGCTCCAGCTGTCCTTTTCTTACGCACTAAGCTGTTCTACCTGTCTAAATACGTCAGTAGAGACCCAAAGAGGAAAAGGAACTTGCAAGATCTTGAAGCCAAGGGTCCATATTCTTTCAGGACCTTCCCCGTGGCAATGGCCACAGTCCTCCTAGATTCTCCCCCAGTCACCTGGGACTCCTGACTCTCCAGGCTCTGGTCTCAAAGGACCACCACGTGTACAGTAACATCTGCAGACTTGACTCCCATGCCTCTTTGGAAGGCCTTTGCTTGGCAGTTTAAATTGTCAGGTCAACTCTTCATGGCTGTTGACATCTTCATACTCTTGTCCTGAAGATCGCTCACTATCCCATCCGCTTGAAGTAACGTCTTCCCCCAGGCTGGGTGGATCTTTCATCCCTGTCTTCACTCTGCCACTGAGATTTCTGCTCTATGCCAGATCCCCCCAACCACCAGCGACCACTCAATTGTCAGACAGCATCTCTCCCTGGAGAAACCAGACGAGCTCCTTCTGGCTTGGGGCTGTGTATTTGTTTTCTTTTGAAGAAAAAGATTTTCATTAAGATGTAGTTCCTGTTCATGAGAACGAACCTCTAGCTGGATACTTAGGACCTGCCAAGCACCTTGCTGGGCCTTTATATGCATGATCTCGTTTGTTCTTCGCAGTAGGCACGTGGTTATCCCGTGTTGTAGATGAAGTCACAGTGACTCGGAACTCAAGAAGTGAGCAAGAGGAAGAGCTAGAAAGGGGCAGTGCTGGGATTTAAAGCCAGGCTTTTCACACTAGAAAGCCATTCTCAGAGCTTATAGAACCTAGAGCTGTTTTGAAAAAGGACATGAAAACTGCTTTTTCATCCTACTGCCTGGAGATCATTGTGACGGGCATTTGCGTTAGTTTTACTTAGTCTTAGTTTTTCTAAGAATACGTGGCTAATTTTCTTTTTTTTCCACTTTTTCCCCCCACCTGTCATTTTTATTATGATTAGGTTTCCATGTCATTAAATACTTCTTAAAAGCAACATTTTAAATGTCTACATCATATTCCATCATATGAAGAGGGCATAAAGTATTTGACCCTTTTGTTATACTTGGACAGGCAGGTGGTTTAAAAGGGGTTGTTTTTTTTTTTTTTTTCTTTTCCATAAGTAGGCTCCCTGCCCAGCGTGGAGCCCAATGTGGTGCCTGAACTCACGACCCTGAGATCAAGACCTGAGCTAAGGTCGAGAGTTGGATGCTTAATTGTGTCACCAGATGCCCCTAAAAGTGGTTATTCCTTTTTTTTTTAAAGATTTTATTTATTTATTTGAGAGAGAGAGAGAATGAGAGATAGCACGAGAGGGAAGAGGGTCAGAGGGAGAAGCAGACTCCCTGCTGAGCAGGAAGCCCGATGTGGGACTCGATCCCGGGACTCCAGGATCATGACCTGAGCCGAAGGCAGTTGCTTAACCAACTGAGCCACACAGGCACCCCCTAAAAGTGGTTATTCCTAAGTCGGTGGTTCTCAATGGGGATTTTGCACTGTCTTGAGACAATTTTGATTGTTATAACTGGGGGTGGGTGGGGGGGTGGGTGTGCCCTTGACCTCTAGTAGGTAGAGGCCAGGGATGCTGCTAAGCATCCTACAATGCACAGGACAGCCCAGCAGCAGAGAATTATTTGACCCCAAATGTCAGGAGTGCTGTGCATGACTCACCTTGAGATCTTAGATGATCCTTATGATGGACATCCTGTCCGTTAAACCAAGCACGTTTGACAGAGCTTCTACGGTTGATTTCCAGAAAGGGAATTGCTGAGTCAGAGATTACCACCTCTTTGAAGGCTCTTGAAACACAATATCAAATTGTTATCCAGAAATGCAGAAATATTATTCTTCCAACACCTGTACCTATTCCACTAAGCTCCAGCTAGCGTGGAAAATTATGATGTTATAACCCTTTGTTAATTTGAAACAAGGAAATGCTCCCCTGTTGTTTTAATTTGCATTTTCTTTGATTATTAAGGAGTTGAGTACCTTTTTCATATGCTTCTTAGTTGTTCGTATTTCTTCTCCTGTGAATTACCAGCTCGTGTCCTTTGCCCATTTTTTTTTTCTACTGAAGTTTTAGGGGTTTTAATTGATTGGTGGGGAAGCATTCCTTTTCAAACCTTTTTTGGATTTCAAAGGCAACTCAGAACATACATTTTTGACTTACTCTGCATAACTTATTAAATATCGTTTGGTAAGAGACATCTAGTAGGATGATTATGGGTTTTGTGGAGCCTTTCCCCTGTCAGATAGAGAGAAGTCATTGAAAGTTGACAATATTCTTTGAAGATGAAAACATCTTTGCCTGGGTGTAAACGTACGTCCTGTTGAACTGAAGAGAAGGAGATGAAAGTGACTGAAGTTTCAAGTGTGAATTGAAAACAGAACCAGGACATTTAAGCATGTTCTCAGACTGACAGAACCCTAGTCTCGGGCTCAGAAGAAAAATTATTGTAATTGTGGAATAATTACTCAATTAATGTCACTCTGTTCCTCACTCTATCACAGTGGACTGGAGGAGAGGAAGGTAAGCTGTGTCCATCTTCTGCTCAGAGGTGTTCAGAACAGCACCCACCTTGTATCCCTGAGAGCACCTGAGATTATATAGGTGGACATTGATGGACCCTTTTAATAGTTACACATTTATTTCACCGTACCCTAGGAAAAATATCTCTCATTACCTCGTTGATCCCATGAGTGCATGGATATCTGCCCAGGATAGGGGTAAAGTAGTATAATTAAGTAAAAAAGGAGTGTCTGACACATATTAGGTGCTCAACAAATATTTGTTGGATAAATACAAAATAGGAAGTGGGTAAGGCCCCTGGGTGGTTCAGTTGGTTAAGCGTCTGACTCTTGGTTTCGGCTCAGGTCATGATCTAATGGATGGTGAGGTCAAGCCCCACACTGGGCTCTGTGCTCAGCGAGGAGTCTGCTTGAGGGTTCTGTCCGTCTGCCCCTCCCTCTCCCTCAAAATGAATAAATAAATCTTTAAAAAAATTAAGTCTGTAATATGGGCGGTAGGTGGATGCTTTACAGTAAATACTGCGAAGGTGGTAGAAGAACAGAGAGTTTGAGAAATAGTGCTACTAACATCCTTGACTTCAGACAAGAAAACCAAGTCTCGCAGAAGGGAAAAATTTGCGCAAGGTCTCATGGTAGGACTCAGGATCGGGTCCTGTATTCTGTCCTGGAGACCAGTGCAATTTCAGCCATAAGAAAAGGTTGTTTCTAGCAGTGCTAACATGGCATTTGCTTCTTTCCAGTTGTAACTGTAGTGTCAACAGATGTTACTGTGTCCTTTTGGTTCTGGGACATGACAGGTGGTGTCTTGGTGTCTTGCATTTTGCAAAGGGCATGCTTTCCGGGGGCAGCAAACATTTACTGAATGCGCGCCATGTACGAGGCAAAGCTGAGCACTTGACACACTATATCTCTGCTTTCCCCCACACCCCTCTGTGACGTAGCTGGTAGTACTATCCTCCCACTTCACAACTGGGAAACCTGAAGCACAGAAAGATTACATCACACTTCCTGGTCATCTTGTCTGTATAATCCACGTGGCCCTGAGGCACACACTGCCAGCAACATTTTCCTTATCTTAGATTCTTAAAGAATTCATATTCTCTGTGTATATTTACGTCTCTAAAAGACATTACATGTTTTATGGTAGGGATTGGGTGGAGGGGAGAATGGGCTAGGCTCTGTCCCTCCATGAGGAGCCCCCTGTGCCTACCCACAGATGCGTTTTTTGCAGGAGGAAGGAGTTGACTTCCTCCTCGTCTTTGAGGCTGAGTTAGTTAGCAAAGAACAGGGTCATGACAGGGCGTCTCTGGTCGCAAGAAGTCACTTTAGGTTTCCTCTAGAGGAAGCAACACACAAAGCACAATAGTTAATTGTGTGGACTCCGGAGATAGACACAACTGGATTTGTTCCTGGGTCTGATTCTTCCTAGTGATAGGACTTGAGGCACATGACTCTGCCTATCTGAGCTTCAGTTTCCTTGGATTAAGATACTGAGATCAGGCATGGTGATGAGATAAAACAACATGCTCAATAAGAGATGGTTTATATTCATTCAGCAACTAATTATCAAGCATCTACTATGTGCCCTGTGTCCATCACTACCGACTTGGTGGTGAGCGACCCAGATCCAGCCTCTGCCCGCGTGGAGTTTACCATGTAGCAGAGGGGCGGACGTGAGGCTGATAATTAACCCCGCTTTTAATTTTTCAACTTTCAGTCGTTCCAACTTGTAACAAATGTAGGGTTATTCAAGGAACTAGTATGAAGAGCCCATTTAGCCCAGGCAATCCCTTGCCTTTCTGAGCAAGGGATGTTACACTGAGATCTGCAAGGTGAATAGGAGGATGCTCAGAATGTAAGGAGGGGGTTCCAGGTGGAGGGAATGGCATCTGGAATGGCATCCGTGTTGAGGGAGTGACCGGGACACAGAAAAGAGGTTGGCGAGGTAGGGGGGCCTGAGGGAAGGCCAGTGTGGCTGCAGCATGGGTGAGGGTGTAGGGGTTAGGAAATGAAGCCATGTATCCCAGGCTAAAAATATCCCAGGACTAGAGAGGTAGTGGGGGCCCTAGAGGCCAGGAGAGGGAATTTGGACTTTTACTGAATGCATTGGAGCATTCAACATGAGCTGATCAACCCTGTAAACAGAACATGCTGGTTTCTTATGGAAAACAGATTGGAGGGGCCATGGAAAGCAGGGAGATAGTTGGAAGGCTGTGTGACACCCAGTTGAGAGATGGCAGTGACTTGGACCAGGGTGGGGGCAGTGGTCATGGAAAGAAATAGATGGATTCAGGATAGATTTTTGGAGGTCATGGAGGACTGTATTATTGTTTGGCGAATTTTCTCTTTCCCCCCTGCCATTGGAAGAAGGTACTTCCCCACTCCACTGATGATGGGCTTGGCTGGGTGACATGCTTCGGTGAAAGGAATATGGGCAGAACTGACAGTATGGTCTGAGAAGAGGCTCTATGAGGACTTGTGTGTATCTGCCAGGCTCTTGTGTTCTCTTCATTTGCTATGAGATTGTCAAGCCTGATTGGTGGTGGTGGTGCTTCATCACCCTGGTTCTGGAATGAGGGGACACGTGGTATAACCTTGCACTTGACCTGCATCTTGAGAATAAGCCCAGCAGCATAAGGCAGAGTCCCATTTGACTCACTGTGGTCAATCACTAAGATTTTGGGAGTTGTTTGTTACCCTTACAGAGGTAGAACGGGTATGATCAGTAGACCATGGTCAAGGATGTGATGTCATGGGTGAGGAGAACAAAGGTGTCAAGGTGATGCCCACATTTTTGTATAGGCAGCTGGATGGATGATGGTGCTATTTACTATGAAGATCAAGGTTTCAGTTTTGTTACTGTTAACTTGAGATAACTGTACGGTGCCAAGTAGAGATATCAAGTCTACAGATGGATGTACATGTCTTGGACTCACGAGAGAGTTCTGGGTTAGAGGTAGACTTTTTTTTTTTTTTTTTTTGCCTTTTCCTACCAGCATCTAAACAAGGCTCAAAGTCATAGGAGTGGATAAGATCATTTGGGCCAGTGTTTCTTGAACCTTGGGGTGTGCCCAAATCTCTTGAGGATGCTTGCTGAGAAAGCAGGTGTCTTGACTGCACACAGGAAATTCCAACTCATTAGGCATTGGATAGGATCCAGGTTATTGAATTTTAAGGAAATCTCCCCAGGTGGTTCTTTGGTAGGGCGTCTGTGGACCATACTTTGAGAAACAGTGGCCTGAGGAGGGATATCTCAAAACTAAAAAGGAGTGTCTTTCAAATGTTTATCTGGCATTCAGCCCAGCAAAAACAATGTGCTCGGTTTCTGAATTTAATCCTGCTCTTTACTGCTCCTTCACTTGCCTTCCACCTTCCCACCATCAGAGCCCCTAAGCCTCAGAGGATTTCTCAGAGCGATCATGTGCAAGAAGGGCTTGAAGAGAAGATGTTTGCATTCATTTCTGTTTGTTTATTTATAGAGAAAAGTCTACCATTAGATGATCTAATAAGCATTTTCAGTAGACAGGTTTATCATGTTTATTCATTTAAATGATGCCTTTGCTGAGCTGCTTGAGGTTGGAATCTGCGTCCCTACAGCCTTGCAATACCTGCCTTACCAATGGCCGTCCTGCGCGTGCATCACTGGTCAAGGGATGGATAGACAAGCAGGAAGCAGGACCCACAGCGCTCATGGTACTTCTTGATTGGAGTTTGGTGTTCAAGTCTCTGGTAATGCCAATTGCATAATTTCCTGGAGATTTCAGGAAGGTGTAAGTAAAATCTCGCGACTCTCAGAAGGCAGATGGCTACAATTCCTAAATGTACTCAGGACACAGAGGGATAATGCATACCTGCCTCTCCTTATTTGTTGCTAAGAACACAGAATTTTTGATTAAATCCTGAAACCAAAAGTTGCAAACTGGCGACCTAGAAGGCTGGATTTGTCTGGCAGATATATATTTGGTTTGGGCCATACCGTGGTTTTTAAATCAATTTAATTCCCAGCACTGAAAAACTGGGAAGCTGCATATAAAATCCAGATTTTTGGCTCTCTTGAAAAAATTCAGATCTGGCAGTGCTGAGCACGTTTTCCCACATAGCAACAATCAGTTGGAGGTGAGTGTAGCAGCTGTCCCCTTTTAATGGGGTTGTGTTCACCAGTTTGCCTCAAGCCCTGCCACACCCTCCTGAGCTTGATACTCTGGTGGAGTGCTAGTTACCATTTGTCATCTCTTCCGGGCCTATTTGACTTGCTTCTGTTACCTGCATGGCACCCAGGGCTGCTGCATTCCACACTTCCAGGGATGCCATTCACATCATAGTCTGGACTTGCGCAGTTGTGCACTGTGCACCTGTCCTCAAGCCTTGCTAGTTCCCTTGGATCAGTGGTTCACAATCTGGGATCCATGAGCCCTAAGGGTCTTTCGATGTGTCTCAGGGTAGCAGGGGAGGCCCTGAGGGTGGGACCTTCGAAGGATCTTCTGTTGCTTATCTCTACCTCAAACAGAAAAACTTCCTTTGGGTCTGTTATTTTGGAATGCTGAATAATATTTTCATTTTGAAAAAAAAAAGTTTCATGGCTAAGAAGATTTGAAAAAGATGACTGCCAAAATTATCTTTATATAAGGCACCCAGTGCTGAGTTCTCTGGGGATAATACCACTCAGTAGGCATGTAATTGGCTTCTGTAGCCCCCCAACTGCCAAACCCTTAGCCTGGAATTTGTTTTAATCAGTATAATTTACATATGGTGAGCTGTGCATAGCTTAAGTGAATAATTCAATGAGTTCTGACAGATGCATTTACTCATGTAACCAACTCCCGAAATCAAGATGAGGAACCCGTCTATCACCCCCCAAAATTCCCTCATGCCCCTTCTCATTCTACCCATCCCTTAGAGCAAACCACGATTCTGATTTCTTTCACTGTAGACTCGTTTTGTATGCTCCTGAATATCGAGTAAATGGAATCATAGCTTATGCTTATGCTGTCCTTCGTGTTTGCTCCTCTAGCTGGCCAATCCTTGAGGCCCATTGACCAAGGGTCAGAAGGTCTTTCTGCTATTCCTTGAGTTTCCTCCCCATTCCTGAGATCACCAGGGAGGAGGTATTTACCTAAGCCTTTGGTTCTGAATCTTTACTGCACAAAGAATCTCCTCTAGAATATTTAACATTGCAATGCCCCCACAAACGTAAAAGAGAAATCAGACCTGTGGTTGATTCTGGAGAGAGGAGGTGTGGATTGACCGAGGAGTGGTATAAAGCAACTTTCTGGGCTGATGGTAATGTTCCATATCTTGATAGAGATTGGGAATATGCATTGGAATAGGCAGTGTTAAACCCATAAAATGGTATACTTCAAATTTGTGTTACATTCTAAATAGATCTTACCTCAAAAGATAAAAGCATAAATAGATATTGAACTTCAGTTAATAACATCTTAGGCATGCCCAAGTATTTAGGGGGCAATATACTGATGTCTTCAATTTACTGTGAAATGCACAAAAAACTGGTATGGATTGATGGGTAGATAGAGGGATGGATGGATGGATGGATGGATAAATATACAAGAAAGCAGGAATAATAAAATGTTAAATGTAGAAGTTAGGTTGTGGGTAATGAAGGTTCACTGTAAAAATCCTTCAACTGTTGTGTATGCTTAAAATTTTTCATTATAAGGATTTTGGGGAAAGTGCCAATGCCCAGGACCCTCCCTCAGATAAATGGGGTTAACTGGTCTGGACTGGGGCCAGGTTGTCAGTACTTTCTAAAGCTCCCAGTGGTGGAGGACCACTGACCTGACTCAGGGTATAGCATTTCTGCTTTATAAAGTGCCTCTTATACACCAGGACCTCTACATATGATATTTTACTTAATCCTCCAACAGCGCTGGGTGATCAGAGAGGTGGCACGTGTTCATTGTCACACAGCCGTTAATTGGAACAACGATGTTTGGAAATACCACACTCCACATCCCTAACATGTGATCTTTTGTGACAGGTGTGATCTGTGCTGCAGAAATCCAGTTAGAGGGCATATGAGTCTTTCTAAGAGGGACGCCGGTCTGAGCCTTGGGCATGAAGAGGCCAATCAAGAAAACAGCCATAAGAGAAGAATATTGAGCTGAAATATGAAGAAATAGTTAGTCTTGGCAAGGGGAGAGCACCTTCCAGGTGGAAGGAGAAGCTTGTGCAAACACTTAGAAGTGGGAAAGAGCAAGAAGGAGCAAGAAGGCCAGGCTGGTTGAGGCAGAGTGAGAGATGGAGGGGGTGGTGCAAGCTGAGGATAAGGCAGTAGCCAGTGGCCAGATCCTGCAGGGTCTCCTACACCAAGGGGGTGATCACTGGGGAACCAAGGAGGGGTGTCAGACCTGAGAAGAACATGACCTATTTTGCTCCAGGTTCCATAAGTTGGCCATATGCATAAATGGCCAAATGAAGATTTAGACCAGCATCTCTCTCCCTCCCTGTCTTGGTTTTTCTCCCCTACGCTGTCATTCTAAGCTTGATGGGATTCCGAACTTTGCAAACGCTGGTGTGTTTCCAAGAATTGGTTGTGTTGGCCGTGTACGAAAGCCCAATCTGCTCGAACGGCGAGGAAAATTCTCCCCATTCTAAGGCAGAGGGCATGCAAGCAACCTGCAAATGCCACTAACAACAACAACAAATGATAATCAGAAGTTACAATACCCATAATATTCTGTGTGGCACGACTCATTAATGAATGTTGGATAGGCAGTGCGCTGGCCATGCTTTCTTTATGGGTTCTATTACAGAGGTGTCCTGGGAGAACAATGTGTTGGGCTCTGGTGGGAAAACAGGGAGGGGAGGACAGGTTGGAGGTGCTTTGCATGTTCTGGGCGTTCTGCTTAATAAGTGCTCAGGAGTTGTCTGACAGGAGGACTGTGAATCTCTTCCTTAAGCCTGCCTCTGAGGAGCTATAGGAAAAAGCCCAGCTTTTGACAGATCTGGAAGGATCCCTAGAGCCCAACTTGTCCATTTTAAAGATAACCCAGAGGGGAGATGTTATGCAGTCAAGGCTCAACAGGGAGCCTGCGGAGCTCAGGAGCCTGAAACCAGGTTGCCTGATGGACAGGTCAGTATGTTAAATATCTCCAAAATCAGGGCCAAAGACATGGTCAACGGTGAGGCTGGAGGGTGGGGCTGGACCAGTTTGTGCCTTTTTTTGGGAGGGGGGCGCTGAGGTGAGGATTTTGACTTTATTCCAAGAGCCCTGGGAAGCCCCTGGAAGACTTTAAGCTGGTGGATTGACTTGACCAGATTTATATTTTATAGAAATATCTCTAGATGCTTGGTCTAGGGTGGACTGGCACAGTCATCTGGGTGGCCGATGATGGTGATTGAGCCTAGGGTGGGATGGGGGAGTTGCAGAAAGGGGATAGAGTCCAGAAATATACAGAAGATACAATCGGATGGGGCCTGCTGATGGTTAGGCATGAGGGTGGGAGAGAGAGGTGTCAAGGATGCCTCCTAGATTTCTGGGTTGGGCCAAGAAGACCAATGAAGGTGCCACGCCTGAGGCAGAGGTGACTGGTTTGTGGAATTGGTGGGGGAAGGGTGGCTCACTCGCTGGATTTGAGGCACTAAGTTCGGGACGCTTGCGAGATATCCAGACAGAGATGCCAAGTCAGCTGTTGGATAAATGAATCTGGAGTTCAGAAGAGAGATCAGTGTTGTAGATTTAAATTTGGGAGTTTTGGAAGGGCTGCAAGACAGATGAGATCAGCTGCTAAGGAAGCATAGAGGGAGAGGAAGCTGGGGGTGTGCGCTAAGGAAAACCAGCATTTATGAAGCACCTACTACGCACCAGGTCATCTTGCAGCATGCAAGCACCATGGGGGTGGATGCCCACTTTGCCAAAGAGGAAAATGAAGCTCAGAGAAGGGAAGTCGTTTTCCCAAGGTCACACAGCTAGTAAGTGGTGGCCGAGATGGAATTTAATCCGGATCTTTCCTCTTCTAGGAAGAAAGCTTCTCCTGCTCAGGGGATCTCATGAGGGTTCTGGGACTGACACTTGCTGGACAAATATGATACTTTCTCATCCCTGCATCCATCATTCAGGCCAGTAGGACCTCTTGATTGGCTTGGCTTGAGACAAGTGCCAAGCCCTGGGCCTGGACACTGACCACCTGGCTGGGGAGTGGAGGAGGGGAGGAGCTGTTCCCCAAGGAAGGGGGAGATGATACTAACAGGGACAAAGAGCAGGTGCTCACTGCAAACAGACACAGCCCCATGGGCATCAGCATCCCAGGGACTGCTGCCTGTTTGGAAAAGCATTGCTGCCACATGGTGGCTCTTGGGTGACCTCGGTTTGTGAGCAGGGGAAGGTCTGAAGCGGTGGGCGGCTCTTACTTCAGAGAGTTGAGCACAGAATGTTGGAGTCCTTTCAATTGCAAAGTCACCCACAAAGGCATATGTCTCTCTGCAGCTCAGGCTACAGATGGGCAGTGATGCCACACACACACACACACACACACACACACACACACGCACGCGTGCGCGCGCACGCGCTCTGAGAGACTGATTTCAGACGAGCTTTTATTAGCTAGCATATCATCTGTGCAAAGAAGAGACTCATATTTGAGCATTTGAATCATTGGAAGGAAAGAAAAATAAGCCTGCCAGACTCTTTCCTTCCTCCCCCAAAGGAAGGGGCAAGAGTGACCCCAGCAGCCTGGGCGGGGGGGGGGTGGGTGCGTCTGCTCTGAACATCTGTCCTTTGGCTTGTTTTCTCTGCCTTGAATGAGAGAGGGCAAACCACAAGCCCTCAGCAGTGACAGAGAGTCTGGGGGAAGGAGAAGGGTCCCCCTGCCTGATACCCATCAACGTAACAGTCAGCCCGTGACACTGGGTCAATATTTATGCAGCACTTTCTGTGTCTTTCCACCTTGTGGCTGAGGGCAAAGACGATGCCAGCGAAGTGTGACTCAGAGTTCTGTCCCCAAGGACTTTGGAAGTCACTTGGGACTTGATTCATTCATTCATTCATTTATTCATCAGACATCTGTATCTGTCTTCTCCATTATTGCATTGCCAGCACCTTGCACATTGCCTGGTTCAGAAGAGGTGCTCAGTGAATATTTGTGGCATGCACGAAGGAGGGAAGAAATGAGGAACTGTAGGAGACCCATGATGAAGGGACTGGGAACCTTCCTTCATTAGGAAGAAACAGGCCCCCATTGCTGTATCTGAGGTACCTCCCCAAGCCTGCTCAGCTGCACCTTGTGTTTGACTCCGTTGGCCACTCTCTGATCTTTGAAACTCACCCATCCCTTGCTTTCACGCTCTACTTTCTCCTCCCCTTCCCTTCCTTCCACCTCTCACTCCATCCAGCTCAGGCTGCTCTTTTCCCTCCAGCCTCTACCTGTAGGTGTCCTTAGCTTTCTTTTTATCACCTTCCATACCTTCTGCACACCTGCTGTCGCAGGGCTGTGTCCATGCTGAGGAACGTTACCCCCCTCCATTCCATCATTTGATCGACAGAGATCTATGGGGAACTATAGATCTTCTAGATGCCAGGCTCTTCTAGATGCTGGAGATCCTATGATGAACCACACAGACCAAGTTCTTGTTCTTGGAGAATTCTTCCATTCCAAGCTCTCTCTTGAACTCCAGACTCATGTAGCCAGATGTATACTTGACGTTCGATTAGACATCTCTCCCGTAGACCAGCCCATCTTCCTGTGTGATGGATCTCAGCAGATGGCTCTTCCCACCACCTAGTTCCCCGAACCAGAGAACGGGGGCTTACCCTAGACTCCGCGCTCTTCCCATACCCCCTACACCCAGCAGGTCCCCAGTCCAGTGGTTCCCACATCTGGCACATCTTCTGTATCAGCCTCTTGTTCTCCACCCTCCTGGAACAAGTGCTCTGTATCTCTGGCCTATATTGTTGTGGCCACCATATTGGTCTCCCTGACTTTGTTCTTGCCTCCTTCCAGCTTATATCCTGACTGTTTCCAGAGGGATGTAGGTGTTTCCATTGCTCAAAACCTCGAAGGCCTTACATTGCCCTAGGGTGGGGACCCAAGATTTTCAACATGGCTTTGGGGCCCATCAGGGCCCATCATGACTTGCCCCCTCTGGATGCTTCCCCAGCCTCAGCTTTCCCCGGCTCATGCAGATCTGCGCACAGTTCCCTGAGCCTGAGCCTCCAGCCCTTTGCTGGTTTCTTACACCCCTGCCTAGACCTGGTCAAACCCCTCTTGTGCCCTGTGACCTACCCCTGCTCCTGCAATTCTTATTACACATGGTCATTTCCACATCTTTCTTTTTAAATCCCACAATGGAAGGAGCAGTGTCTTAGTTTTGTCAGGGCCTGGCACTTGTAGGCAACCATCCCGATGCTCTTGGTGCCCTGCCCCTACTCCTCCTGCTTTCCCCTTTCCAGTATAAGCCGCAGGTCTGCGAGCACCTGGGAGTCTGCCCGAGGACTTTCGCCGGAGCATGCAGGGGGTGTGAATGTGGCCGGATGGAAGTAGATGCTGTAGGGGAGCATTGGTGGATAAATGAAAATTAAAAAAATGTATGTTAAATGAGGATTGGCACTGGAGGATTAATAGCCCAGCTTCCTTACTCCTTGGGTGCGATGACCATGAGATGATTTTTACACCCTCTCCCAGAGGTCCCCGTTGTGAATGTGGCTCAGTTATGTCAGTGGTAACCTGCTCATTAACACACCCTTCCCCCTACAACCTGCCTCATTCCTCTGCTCAGGACTTCCTAGGACGATCATCTCAAATAAACCACTGGACCCAAAAGCTTTGTCTCAGTAATGTCTGCTTCTGTGGAACCCAGCTAAGATAGTGCCTTAAGAAATGTTTGATGACTGACCAAACAACTGTAATACAGTGACTATAAAGTATCCATCAAACAGCAAGTGAGCTGCACAAGACCCCTTATAAGCAACAATCAACCGTCCCAAAGCTTTCTAAACCAGGGGAGAAGGACCCCCGCAAGGATGGGGAGTGATAGAGGCTAACACTGAATGGGCATTTACTATGTGCCGGGCTCTGTTCTAAGGCTGCGTGTCTGTGTATATATATTTTTTCTCATTTAAATGTCACAACAAGTCATGGTAGGTGCTATTTTAACCCTGCTTTACACATGAGGAAAATTGGGACACAGAAGGGTTGGGCCCAAGTCTTCCCAAGCTGTAGGTGGAGGAGCTGAGAGTCTGCTCTGAACAGTCTGGTTTCCAGCTGGATGCTAAACCGCCGTGTCTTGAAGAGGTGGTGAGGTTTGATCTGGGTCTTGAATGGCTGGGAGGGATTGGGGAGGACCTCTAGAACGGCAGGTCAGCAAGAGGCCAGGGACGATGAGAATGCACATGCCTCGCTCAGGGTCCTACGCCATGGGGGAGTCTTGATTTGCAGGAAGGTCTGCTTTTGCAACTCTCTCATTTCCTCCTCCGTTTTCCCTGTCCCCCAGATTATTTTTGGCACCGGAGGATGTGGGGAAGGCTGAAGGGCCGAAAGCTGGAATCAGAAATCTCTGAGGAGCCTGGCTGTCGACACAGCTTTACTCATTTGTAGTCAGAGTTTGCAAGAGTCTCAAACACACATGGGAACTTATATACAAAATCACAGGATCCCAGAGCAGCATATCCAAGGTTGCACAACTCAAATGCCTGTAAAGGCCAGGCAGTCAAGGCAAACAGTGAAACGCCCTGATGTCAGATGTTAAATGCAGACTTTGTCTTGCCTGGAGGGGACAGGCAACTCCCCAGTGCAGCCTGTCATTGCCTGCTAGGAGTAGGGGCTCAGCATGGCTGGTTTTCCCCTTCAGTAAAAAAAGAGAAGCCGGAAATCCAATTTATTTTTTATTTTTTATTTATTTTTTTTAAAGATTTTATTTATTTGAGAGATAGAGAATGAGAGACAGAGAGCACAAGAGGGAAGAGGGTCAGAGGGAGAAGCAGACTCCCCACTGAGCAGGGAGCCCGATGCGGGACTCGACCCCGGGACTCCAGGATCATGACCTGAGCCGAAGGCAGCCGCTTAACCAACTGAGCCACCCAGGCGCCCCTGGAAATCCAATTTTTAAAAGGTGACACATCTCAAATGCTAAAAGTTGGCAATAAATTAATTTGAAAAAACACTTTTCAGGCTGACACTGAGGAAGTCAAACGAAATGTGTTCATGGGTTAGGTTCAGCCCACCAGCCCCTGTGTTAGGACCTCCTACTGTTGAGGGGGTGCCTGGGTGGCTCAGTCGGTTAAGCGTCTGACTCTTGATTTTGGCTTAGGTCATGATCTCAGGGTCTTGAGATCAAGCCCCGTGTTGGGCTCTGCACAGAGCATGGAGCTTGCTTGGGATTCTCTCTCTCCAGCTTCTTCTGCCCCTCCCCCCGGCTCGCTCTCTCTCTCTCACACGCACTTGCTCTCTCTAAAAAAATAAAAAAAAAAAAAAACCACTGTAGACAACAGAATATTGTACTCAAATCAACAGAGGATACAACAGAATCTTGTATTTAGAGACTCTTAGCTTCAGAATCATTAGTGTTATAGATTCTTGGACTTAAATCTCTTCTAGATACTTGGCCCATTTAATCATGAGAATAACAGACAGAGTTTTAGCTGAGACCTCAGGTACGTAGACTCACAACCAGAAAATCAGAATCATTCATATGTTAGGTTTTCTGAGTCTGAACTTTTATTTGTTAACCTTTAAAATCTCACCATCGAGCATTATTGGAATCAGATGACTTCTACATTCAGCGTCTGGCCTTTGATATGTTTAAAGTTATTAAAGATGTTTAGTTAAATAAGTATACTTGCTAAATCTCTGCCTGAATGAATCTCCCCCGCCCTGATATTCTCGTTCATGTCTTCCAAAAATATTTTTCTTGAGCACCTAATACAGGCATCAGTGAACAAGAGAGACAAAGTGCCTGTGGTAATGCAGCTTGAATCCTTGTGCAGGTAGGCGGGCAGTAAACTCGTACACAAGATGATTTTAGACAGTGATCATTTCTAAGGAGAAATGAAACAGACTAATATTATAGAAAGGGACATGGTGGGGCAAAAACATGGGTGTCCAGGGTGGGCTTCTCTCGGAGGTGACCTTTGAGAGGAGACTCAAATGATGAAGAGGAATCAGCCATGGGAAGATGGGGGAAAGAGAGTTCCAGGTAGGGGCAACAGCAAGTGCAAAGGCCCTGAGGTAGGGACAAGGTTGTGTGATTGAGGTGTAGGAAGAATACCAGTGTGGCCACAGCAGTGAGTGGGAGGGAAAATGGGGGGAGGTGAGGCCAGATTGTTGGCCAGGAGTGCACCCTCTTTTCAATTCAAATAAATAATGAGAAGCTTTCAGCACACCTGTGTTTAACCCACTGTCCACTCTGCATCACACGTAAGTGCTTGATAGGGGTTTTTGGAGGCCGAATCCAAGTCACAGAGAATGAGGTGGGGGTTAGCACTGCTCTTGGCCACAGTGTCATAGAAGGGTCCACAGTCATTCTTCCTCAGTGCTCTTGCAAACATCCCCTTGCTTTGTGGCATCCCCTCTTCTCTGGTCCCTGCAGAGCTGGGGTCTGGTGTCTCTATCAGCAATGGCCAGACAGAGAGGACAGACAAGTTTCAGAAAGGTGTGTGAGAGCAGTCACAGTCTCTGTGCCTGCTATCTCCATGGTACCCAGGCAGGGGGACAATCTAATTAGGCTATTTTCAGCATCCTGGAGGGAGGGGGAGTGGAGGGAGACAGGGAGAAGGGGACCTGCCTTTCCTGCTGCCGGTCTCTCCCCCCTTCCCTCTCTGAAGTTATTATTGATTAAACAGTCAGGGGCCAGGGAGGCAGGACCTTTCTGTGCTCCGTGCTGGGATCAGAGGAGGCTTTCTGGCAATGTGGTGGGCCTTGTAAACCGTGTCAGGGACCCCAGGGTAGGCAGACTCCCAAGCCCCCCGTCACTAATGAGCTCTGAAGCTTACAGCTTTGACCAGAAACACGTCCCCTGCAGGCTGTTTGTCCTTTCCTGGGGCTGGCTGCCCTCGGCTTCCTCTGGAATGATGGGCCCAGAGACAAGGATGCTGGCAGCCCTTTGTTTCTTAGCCCGGGGTCTGTGTCGGCTTTCAAGGCTTTTTGCTTGTGATATTCAGAGCCTTGGAGGTGAGCTAGGCTTTTGTTTGCCTGGAACACGTGGGCCAGTGGCTTCTGGAAGTGACTCATGGGCTGTAGACTCAGTGGAAACCTGCTGGACTCTTAAGTTCCGAGTAGCCAGCGATCCCATCCAGTTCCTTCCCCCAGGTCCCAGCATCTAGCACTGACAGGTTGCTAAACATGGATTCACCAAATATCCTGCTATGGACCTCTAAGAAGGCTGCCTCTAAACAGTTTTCTTGAACCCACAAGATACCACTTTTCACATCTGTTCGTTTGCTCCTGCTTTGTTCAAACTTTGCCCAAGTCTGCTGGATCTGGTTGTCAATATGGTCAAATCGGGTTGCAAAATAAAGCTGTTACTGTATGTGGGAAACTACCCGGTGAGCCCCAGGTATTGTCTTGGTTAACCCTCAGAACAACCCAGTGAAGTAGTAGATATTTTTATTAGCCCCATTCCACAGATGAGAAAACGGAGGCACAGAGCAGGTAAAGGAAGATGCCCAAGATAACACAGCTGGTGTCAGATTTGGGATTAAAACCCAGGTTTGCTCGACTCCAGAGCCAGCTTTCCAATGTCACAGATTTAAATGGGATTCATGGCTTCAGGCCTCAAAGGAGTCTTTAATAGGTTAATATGAGTTGCGAATATCAAAGAGGGGACATTTCCTAAAATCATTTGACCCTTCCGGCACACTTGTTAACATCGTCTGACAGCAGTTTGGGAAGGGCTGCTAGGAGGTAATTAAATAGCTAGTGATAATGTCCTTAATTAATCCAATTCACTCTCTTTCATTTGTGCTTATTTTCTTATATTGGCAATAGCTCCAACAGGAGGTCTTGAACAATCACGTCCCTGGTTATTCCTTGGGACTCCAGAAAGAGCATGAACACCAGAAAGGGCATTTTTAGAGAATCTCCTCTTGGGCTACTGCTTTGCACCAGTCTGAGCCACTGTGAATTCTGAGCCAGGGTTAAGACTGTTACACACACACACACACACACACACACACACACACACACACTTTTATACACGCTCTTACTCATGCCCTGATGAATCAGAGCTTACCTCGGGACTTTGCCCTTTTATTATGGAGTCACAAGACTGTGAGGGCATCCCTCTAATAATTCTCCATTGGTATATTCCTTTTTACCCATTATGAACTTTTCTGGTGTGTGAGTGCCCTGATGGCAGGATTTCCTTCCTCTGCTTCTCCTTCTCCCCTCAGTGTCTAGCAGAGGGTTTGACATGCAGAAGCACTCCACAAATGACTGGTTGGTGGATCTTCTTCATTCCTCAACATCGCTATCAGCATGATCAAAGCTATCACTGGTTGAATGTTTCTGTGAGTGGACATTGGACTTCATGCTTTATAGCCCAGAGTCGATGTACTGCAGCCTGTTGGCCAAATTCAGCTGGTTGCCTGTTTTTTTGTAAGGAAATTGTTAGTGGAACACAGTCATGTCCGTTCACGTGGGTATTATCTGGGGCTACTTTTGTGCTGCAGTGGCCGAGGTGAGTAGTTCAGACAAAGCCTAAAATATTTACAATCTGGCCCTTTGCAGAAAATGTTGGCTGAGCCCCGCTTTATACACACACACAATCTCTTTCAAATCTTGTGACAACATTGAAAGGCAATGTTCCCATTTCACAGAGGAGAAGATCGAGGTTCAAGAAGGTTAAACAGTGTGCTCAAATGTTAAGTGGTAGATCCGGGGTTTGGACTCAGGTCTGTGTCTCCAAAGCCAGGGCTTTCTACTTTTCCCTGTGCTCCCCCTTTCCTCAGCACCACAGAAAATTGAGAACAGTCTGAATTGTTTCACCTTTAGTTTTGACTCAGGTTTTCTGAGCATTGGTTCTCTTGGGGGTGGAGGGGGGCATTGCCAACCTGAAATCACCCGAGAAGGCAGGCAGGATGCCTGGGTAGTTTGAGCCGGAGGTGACTGTTACCCTCTGCTTAGATACACAGATTCCCTCCTGGGGATCAAAGGTGTCTGAGGCAGCAGATTTATCAACACGTTTGAAGTCTGGTGCCAGTTTCACAAAGACAAATTAATTTCTTTAGCTTCCCAGCCTCTGATGGCTTCAACACTCGGAGTGCTTTCATCTGGAAAGTCTTCCAGTATTTCTCCGTGCCGTGGGTTACTAGAGCAGTCTAAATCTTTGGTGACTTACCCACGCAGGGGAGGAGGGCTGGGTAGTAAGGCTTAGTTCGCAAGCTTAAGTCCCACTGGGCAGCTGCATATGGGTACCAGCGAGGGCAGAGAATTTTCGTGTCTCTGGAAGGAATACTCACACGGGCTGATCTCCCAGTTGTTGGTGGAGTTTTTACCACTGACATTTGTGTTAGGCAAATCCTGCAAGCCTAACAACCCAACCCAAACTGAGCACATTTTATTTTGTTTATTTCACTTGGACCTATGGCTATCTTTAAGTGAAGGCATGACAAATGCATTATATCATGTGTTAAAGGAATGGGCTTTTTGGAAAGCATGAAGTGACAGGAAGTCAAGACCTCTTGCCAAGGCAAGGGCGTGCTGTCTCTCTACTTGGTAGGCACTTTTCAGGGACGTTGAAAAACCCAGTCCCCAAGCAAGACAGCCTTGTCCTTGTGAGCTTTCCCTGGGATTGGGAATGAATTTCAAAGTACACATGAGGGGAAGAACAGGTACCTGTGAATGTGCATGCGTGTGCTGGGGGCCCAGATCCGCTGGAGCCTTGGCTTTCCTGAAGGGATGGGATTGGGGATTCTGTGCAAGGTGATATGCTGTACGTTACCTTTACATAATAGCTACATAAACAGTCTTCCATGTTGGATTTGTTATTCTCATTTTGTAAAAAACAAAAAGGAAACGGAAACTCTAAATTGTTAAGCAAGTTGCTGTAAGTCTCACAGCTACTGGCTAAGTGGGGATTCCCATTTAGTTCTGTCTTCTTGCAAGTCTTTGAAAATAATGGTATCAGCAGCATCATCAACAGCAACCATCATAGTTGATGGAATTGAGTGCCAACTAGGTGCCAGGTGCTGTGGTAAGCACTGTCCACGAATTATCTCATTTCATCCTCATGATAACCTTGTGAGGTAGGTTTTATGTTATTCCCATGATAGAGATAAGAGAAACTGAGGTTCAGGGCAGTTAAGTAACTGGCTCAAGGCTCCCCAGCTTGTAAATACCAGAGAGAGTGCTCGAGTGCCTCCCAAGTGAGACCAGGGCTGCAGGGACATGAGCTCTGCTGCCTTCCACTCAAGTCACACCAATTCATGTGCTCAATGCAGGATATCTTTCTTTGGGGGCCATTGCATCCAAATCCCATCCAACAGAGGATCCCCTGGGACTTTAGGAAACCCCCTCATGCCCCTCTTCCTTTTTTCAAAGGAGTTTTTCAGCCAGGAGAAAGGTCTAGACTCTCCCTTCTTCCATATGCCAACCAAGACCATTCATTCTTCTCCAGTCCTACGTTGTCCTCCACTGAGGGACTAGCTCAGAGCCCCAACCCTCTGCTGGACAGAGGCAGCCACAGCTGGACCCTCACACAGCCCACCCTTAATGCCCGTCATGGAAACATTCACCATCGGCAGATGTCGATGTGGGGAGGGTTATTGAGCTACCGCTGGCCTGGCTTCCCCTTATCGTTCATGCCCTGCACCCAAAGCCTTGGCCCTGAATCCGGCAAGAGGGGTCTGGTCTGCAATTTGAATTCAGTCTCTTGCCTGTTGGCCCTGTTCTCTGGGGAAGCTATTGATAATGGTCAGTTAAGACTAGTTTCTCGGCATTTCCTGTTTCCTTCCTGGTCTTTTCTCTTGTTCCTTCTCTAGTCCTCAGTCTGCCTGCCTTCCCTCCTAGCCTTTGCCTGGCACCCACATCGTCCACCTTCTGGGTCATCCTTTACAAGCTATGCCTTTGAAGTGGGGGCAGAGGAGTGGGTTTCCTGGGGATGAAGGCAATTTTTAGTCCAGGAGGGGCACTGCAGCTGGCATTTCCAAAATAGAAATCTGCTTAAAATCTCTTACCGATTCCTAGTCACCTGTCGACTTTGGTTATACAATTTAAACGTGCATAAACATCGCCTTGTGAGTCAGTAAAAATGCAGAGTCCCAGGCCCCGCTATCAGAGGTCCTGACTCAGTAGATGTGGGTTATCTGTATTTGCAAGAGCGTCTGGGGGATTCCGGACAAAGTCCAAACTCTTTGGTATGTGTCTTAGTCTGCTTGGGCTACAATTACAAAATGGTATAGACTATAGGCTTAAAAAACAGAAATTTATTTTCTCATAGTTTTGGAGGCTGGACATCCAAGATCATGGATCTGGCTGACCCAGTTTTTGGTGAGATCTCTTTTCTTGGCTTGCAGATGGTACCTTCTTGCTGTGTTTTTCTCCAGCCTTCCCTTGGTGTGTGTGCAAGGAGAGAGAAAGAGAGAATTGGTGCCTCTTCTTATAAAGACGCTAATCTATTGGATCAAGGTCCCACCTGTATGACCTCATTTAACCTTAATTACTTCCTTTAAAGGTCCCATTTCCAAACACAGTCACACTAGGTCATTAGGGCTTCAGAATAGGAGTTTTGGAGGGGGACACAAACATCCAGTCCAAAACAGTATTGCACTCAAGGCTCTTTTTAATTTTTTAATTATTTATTTTTTAAAAGATTTTATTTATTTATTTGACAGAGAAATAGCGAGAGCAGGAACACAAGCAGGGGGAGTGGGAGAGGGAGAAGCGGGCTCCCCACTGAGCAGGGAGCCCGATGCGGGACTTGATCCCAGGACCCCGGGATCATGACCTGAGCCGAAGGCAGACGCTTAACGACTGAGCCACCCAGGCGCCTCAAGGCTCTCTTTTAAAAAATTTATTTTTTTAAATTATTTTTATTTTTGAGAGAGAGATAGAGAAGAGCGCATATGTGGGAGAGAATCTTAAGCAGTCTCCATACCCAGCACAGAGCCTGATGTAGGGATTGATCTCATGACCCCAAGATCATGACCTGAGCTGAAATCAAGAGTCAGATGCTTAACCACCACCTGAGCCACCCAGGCTCTTTGAGACCCGATCCTACACATCCTCTGTGTCTCTATCAGCCCTTCCACTTTGCATTCCATGGTCCAAATGTATCAAACTATACTAGGCCTCTGAGGGATAGGTTCCCAGACCTTTGTAGCTATAAGGTGTTCAGAGTGAATCTGACACATACTCCTCTTTGAAGGAATTATATACAAGGAACAGAGTCTTGATCTTATTTCCTAACTGCAAACATCTGTTCTCTCTCCAGCCCCGGGCTTCTGTGGTGATGGGTGCTAGGGCAAGAAACTCAGACCCAGAAACCTAAATTAGAATTCCAGTCTTGGTTCTCTTGAATCTGGAAGAGCTGGGTGTGCCAAGCTGAACTGGTTCATTCAGCCTCATGGGCAAGGATGGTGGGGTGTTCCCACTTTCCCCACGACAAGGTACATGTGTGCTAGAACCTCCTCTAGAGCAGGGGTGAATCAACCAGGGGTTATTTCGCCTCTTCCCCATCTTCTCCAGGGGTGTTTGGCAATATCTGGAGACATTTTTGATCATCACCAGTGGGAGACGGCAGTGGCTTTTGGCATCTAGTGAGTGAAAGCCAGGGATGCTGCCCAATATCCTACAATACCCAGGACGCTCTTCCCTCCATACCCACATAACTAAGAACTTTCCAGTCCAAATAATAGTGACGAGGTTGTGAAATTCAGTTTTAGGGGTCCTGCTGAGGGTATGTTTGCTGGGGGCATGTTTGCAAAAACGGTCTTCCGTGTTTGGAGGCAGGAAGTGAAATAGGAGGGGGGGCTGGCCATCTGATCTTCACAGCTCAGTTGTCCTGCCCACTAGTAAAATGTGACTCAATCAGTGTAGCTAATTCCAAACATTCGGATGAGCAACTCCTCTGCCCATGGGACACAGGAAGACTGGGAGCTGGGTTAAGGGAGAAGGAGATGGAGAACAGATCATTCTTTTCTCTCTGGGCGGAGGTGGCAATGGGGGGTGGGGGCGCAGGCAAGAAGGTGCGTTATAAGTCCCGTGGCTGCCGTAAGAAATTACCACATGCTGCAAGGCTTTAACACAATAGAAACTTATTTTCTTATAGTTTAGGAGGACAGAAGTCTGAAATCCAAGTGTTGGTAGGGCCACACTGTTTCCAGAGACACAGCGAGAGAGGGAACGCAAGCAGGAGGGAGTGGGAGAGGGAGAAGCAGGCTTCCCGCGGAGCAGGGAGCCCGATGCGGGGCTCGATCCCAGGACCCTGGGACCATGACCTGAGCCGAAGGCAGACGCTTAACGACTGAGCCACCCAGGCGCCCCTGTTTCCAGAGTCTTGAGGGAGGATCCTTCCTTGTGTCTTCCAGCTTCTGGTGGCTCTAGGAGTTCCTTGGCTTGTGGCTCATGGCCAGCCTCTGCCTCTGTCTTCATGTGACCTCTTCTCCGTGTCACAAATCTCCCTCTGCCTTTCCCTTCAGAGGGCACCTCTCACTGGATTTAGGGCCCACCTGGATAATCCAGGATCATCTCATCTCGAGATCCTTAATTGGATTACATCTGCAAAGACTGTTTTTCTAAATCAGGTCACATTCACAGTTCTGGGGATTAGGACTTGGACAATCTTTTGGAGGGTTTGCCGTCCAACCCACTACAGGATGGGCTAGAACACAAGGATGGGAGAGGATAAAAACACTCTACGGAATGTGCTTTACCGCCTGCGATTCAGGAAAGAGGCTGAGGAAGGAAAAAGGAGCAGTAATAGGACATCCACCATGTGCCAGGAACCAGGCCAAACCTCTCCATTTCTCAGATCCGATAATCCTCCCTGTTACTTGGTGGATTGGTTATCTCCATCTTAAAGATGGAAATAGAAGCTCAGCGAAAGTAAACAAGTAGCTCAAACACATACAGAAATTGAACACAGGTCTGCTCTTTCCAGAGCCTGTGCTCTTTCTAGGATAAAGGAAGCATTTGCAGCCTCTTACTAGCAGCTGCGGGAAGAGGCCAGCTCCAGAACATCTATTTTGCAACAGGGAAGCTGTCATTGCTCATCCTGGGCTCCCCCAGCCTGGCGTTCACCTGCTTCCTTTGGCGGCCGGAATCCAGGTGCTGGACAGCCCAGCTTGCCCGGAGCCTCCTGGGGCAGGGGTATGGAGGCAGATTTTGGCTGGTTCAGAGGCAACGCCCCCTTTGGCACCCTGGCCCGCTTGGCTCTATAGAGGAGCCAGTCCCACAGATAAATATTAGAGGGTTTGGATTCCCTACTCCCACTGGTGCTGGGATTGGAGCAACCCAGGCAGAATTTTCTAAGAGAGACTCCACAGTGTGATAGAAGGAGGAGGTTGGAGCGAGACAGACCTGGGTTCAAATCTCACCTTTACCATTAGTGGGCTGTGTGACCACAGGCGAGCTCTTTCAGCTCTCTGAGACTCAGCTTGCTCAACATGAAACCAAGGGTGATAATAATCACCCTCGCAGGGTGTACACATAAAACATCTTGAATGATGCCTGCTGCATGACAGATTCTTCAAGTCCCTGGGTTGGCTCAGTCTACAGGTTCCTGAGATGCTACCCTATACAAGGTTAGCAACCGTGCGTAGGGCTAGGTCTCTGCTTAACTCTGCAGTTGTAAAGCTGGGACCTCATTGTCCGGTACCTCCTGTCAAGTGCAAATGTGGTGTGCATCATTGCTTGTGGATCCAAAGAGGTAGTAAAATCTGCCTTTTGTTTCTTATAAAGGGAAACTTAAACTTCAACACTGAGCATGCATCTCAGAAATTCCATTCCTAGGTGTTTACTCGAGAGAGGGGAAAATTACATCCACACAAAGGAATCTACACTAATATTCACAGAAGCTGTATTCAGAATAGCCCCAGACTGGAGATAACCCAAACGTCCCAACAGGAGAATGAATCAACCAACTGTGGTACATCCACACAATGGAAAAATTCTCACCAATAAAAAGGAATGAATATTGATACATGCAAAAAACATGGTTGAATCTGAAAAGCATTCTGTAGAGTGAGAGAAGCAGAGTGTATGATTCTATTGATGAGATTCTAAAAAGGTAAAACTGTAGCGATGGAAAGTGGACCAGTGGTTGCCTGGGGTGGGGATGCAGTAATTGATTTCAAACGAGTGTGAGAGACCTGCCTGAGGTCTCTCTCTTGATTGTCATGGTAGTTACCTGATTGTACAAATGTCAGGATTGATGGAATTGTACTACATTTAACAGGGGTGCATTTTATTATATGTAAATTATACCTCAGTAGGGTTTATTTTTAAAAAATCTGCCTCTATCTCTAGGTGTTGCTCATCGTTACGTGCCTTCACTGTCAGGTTGCCTCTCCCCAGGTGGTGGCAGGGACCATCCTTGCTGGTCGATGCCCCTGTATTCATAGCAACCCCCAGGGAAAAGAACATCTTCCTATTTAAAATTAGAGTGTGGATTGTTATTGGGCTAGCTGGGTCATGTGACTTTCCCTGAACCAATCATTGTCAGGGAATGGTAGTGGAATTCTCTGATCGGTCAGGCCTGGGTCATGTGCTAAATCCAGGATGTGGGCTCAGCCCTCGGTAACTAAGGCGTGTTGATGGGGGAGAGGCGAGTAGAGGAGGTCTTACCAGAACGTGGAGGAATGGATGGGCTGCATAGAACTTGCCTAGATATGACATTCCTGGGTACCTGGCTCTCTTTCAGATCCCTCATCCTCCAGAACAAGAGGGATCTGCCTCTGTTTCATCTCTTACGTGGCTTCTGCCAGCATGAGGTAGTAGACGAGGGTGTTGGGTGTCCGAGCCACGCGGGTTCGAGTCTCAGCTCGGCTTCTTCTTAGCCCCCTTGGCCCCGTGCAGTTTACTGAAGTTCTCTAAGGATCTGTTTTCTTACCTCTGAAACGAGCATAAGTGGACGTCCTGCCCTGTGACACAGCTGTATTAAGTGAGATAATTCATATCGAGTGTTTGCATAACGCCTGGCACACCCTAAGTCCTTAATATCATGTATTATCACTGTTTCTACTGTTTCAGATTTAAGAACTGATTATTTTTGTTCATGACCGGCGCTGGCAGAGGTATCGGTGCCCTGCCATGCGCCCTGGGCACGCTCATTCCCATATACACAGATCCCATCCTCCTTACTACAGGCACCTCTCACTCATTCTGCCCGGGCACTTTCTCTGGCATATTCTTTGTGCCTGTGAGGTGGGCTACAAGTGCTGAGTGTTGGCGCCCCGGGAGGAACCCTGGGCCAGTGATGGGTACCCAACTTTCTCATCTCTTGGGTGAGACGACTTTTGGGCATCTCCCAGGGCATCCCCCTTCCCTATCCCCACTACAGGGCTGAGCCTCAGTTGCTCCTGGTAGTAATATGCCCTTTAACGGGGGTTTGGCTTACTGCCCCTTTCTTGGCTGATTTCCCTGCTCCTTCCTACCTACTAAACAGACTATTTGCATCCAAACTTTATTTCAGGGCCTGCATCTGAGGCAACCCAGCCTGAGATCCAGACCCTATGAGTGAGTTGAAACGTCATGTTTTTTTTTTTTGCTCTTGGCTGGAATTGCCCATTTGTTTACTGTTACAGTGTAGGGTGCTTACCTCTTGCAGGCCAGAGGCATTGACTGGCAGCCCTTTAAGGTTTTGATGAATAAAATATGGTAGAAAAGAATTAATTATTCCTTAATGAATGCCATTTGCTGGGTAGGCAAACCCTATAAAAACATTTATAGAGAGGAATGCAGGGGCGGGGGGAGTGAATCCCAAAAGGCCCTTTCATGGCAAAAAGAGAGGGAGTCACTGACAGGGGAGTTCTCAGTAAATATTGGTTGAGTGAGTGATTAGCCTGGTTCCTTGCATTGGGCTATTACTCAGTGTCAGAATAATGAGCTGTGGGTTTGTGTGCATCCAAGCTGTGACTTTGCAGAACTGCAAGGTTTGGAAGACTGAGCACACACCTCCAGGCCACTCCTGTAGTTCTGTTGTGTTGACAGGAAAGGGCCTAGTTTAGAAAACAGTGGCTAAACCAAGTGCCACTGGATCTTATTCCAGGCATACTGGAAATGGCTTTGCCTCGGGATTCCCAGTCTCAGATTTTAATCCCTCTCTGCCATTGTCTTCATGTGTCACCTTGGTGAGTCCCTGGCTCCCTCTGGCCCTCAGTTTCTTCCTCTGTCAATGGA
Source organism: Callorhinus ursinus (assembly GCF_003265705.2). Taxonomy (NCBI): domain Eukaryota; kingdom Metazoa; phylum Chordata; class Mammalia; order Carnivora; family Otariidae; genus Callorhinus; species Callorhinus ursinus. The sequence continues at coordinate 5,385,193 of NW_027397075.1, read as the reverse complement.
ATGGTCTGGATGAAGAGATCCCAGTGTGCTTTGTGAGCTGTATGAGTTCTGTTACCTTGCCAATGGTGTATTCAGCCACTGCACCTTTTCCGTGACGTGGGTGGTTTGCGACTGGACAGTGACCCATTTTACAGGTGGAGTGACTGAGGTCGAGTGAGCCATATGATGCAGTCACTACATACTATGCCAAGTTTTAAAAATTTCAGTGCAGAGACTTGTGTAATTCCTGAGACTTGACAGCCAGGGGTAGGGCAACTTAGACATGTATCATAGGAAATGGTGGTGTTTAGGTGAAGCATGCCAGTGTGTGATCACTGGAAAGCATGTGATCACTGCAGTCTGATAAACAAGGGTTGGAATCTTAGCTTGGCCACTCACTGGCTCTCTGAACCTCAGTGTCTTCACTTGTAAAATGAGAGAAGTCATATCTATGTCATAAGGTTAAAAGTGAGGCTCCTATGAGCTAGTTCTGCTACAACACTCATCCTCCCCAAAACGTGAATCTGTTGCAGTGCGATTAATCTATTAGGAGACAGTTAGAATATAGTGCGGATTTCACATTTGTTTATGTGCAGTTTCATCAGCGAGAGGCAATAGGTGAGTGAAGACAACTGCACTCAGCTGAACTGAGTCATGTGGGACGGCACAAAGTGCACCCTTGCACACACCTCAGACACCCACCAGATGAACTGGGAGCCATACCCATTGGTGTTAAAACCTGGTGTTAAAACTTTCCATCTGATTTTGAATAACCAGCATCAGTCCCACCAGTTCCCGGCTCACACTGCAACACTTCCAGCACGTACCTCCACAAACCAACTTCAGGTCTTTTCCAAGGTCAGCTGGCATGTTTTTTGTCAGACTTTAAAATCTGTCGGTATTTTAAAAATCACTAACGATACATAAAATGGTGCTACCATTTTTATTAGGTTCCTGTTGTTGTTGTTGTTGTTGTTGTTGTTGTTGTTGTTGTTTTTTGATGCATCACTGGTGAAGTTTCTGAGTGTTATCCCCCAACCTCACTTCCCCATAAGCTCTGTGATTTTCATTGCACGATTTTGCATGGTGCAGTGACTTTTGGGAATGCATGTGTTATTCTAGAGCAGAACTACATGCAGTGAAGTGGCTGGGGTGGTGCATAACGCAGTATCCTCACCTTCCCACTTCTCATCCTCAGGTGAAAGAAGGTAGAGAGACATGGATTGTGACTCTCGATTGTTAGTAAGAGAACCTGCTCAACCTCTATAGGTAGAAAAGAACCATTTGTTAGAATTCTATAGGGATCTCTCAGGGAAAGAATGGAACTTGGCTTCAGGGAAGTCATAGTTATCACCTTTGGTTGTAAGAAACAGAAAACTCACCTCACACTTGCTAAGACACAAAAAGCTTATTGGCTTGTTTCTAAAAAGTTCACAGAAGATTTGCCTCAGTCACAGCTGGATCAGGGAACTCAAGCCGCACTATGTCACTGGGGCTTCGTTTCTATCAGTCGTCCCTTCTGCTGTGTTGGCTCTGTTTTCAGGCAGGCTTTAGCCTAGTGGTGGCAAGATGGTGGCCAGCAATTCCTGGATCACATACATAGAGCTTCAAGTCTAGTGGGAAAGAGAGGGTGCTTTCCTTCTAGTTTCATTTGCCTAAATCCTGAGATTTGCCGGCTCTAACTGGGTCAGTATTCCTGCCCTTGAAATGATAACTGTGGGCAGAGGGGCATGATGCTCTTATTTGGCCAGGCTTGGGGGACCCACCCTGCCTTGGAATTAGGGTGTTGTCAGCTCTTATGGGAATGACAGGCACTGAGGCTGGGAAAATAATCTATCTCCAAAGAAAATTCAATTAGTTCCTGCACAAGGAAGAACAACTGTTAGACAGGCAAATGCATTATAAGAGGTTACCATTATAAAAGGTTACCAAACCAGGGATTTGGAAGCCGTTTAAATTGTCTTTCCTACTCTGTGCTTCATTCTTTTCTTTCCTGAAACCTTTCTTTCTCTGCTTTTCTGATTCATATGATCTTCATAATGGGCAGAATCTGCCAACCCCACGGTTGCCAAACTCTTATGGAGCCAGCCACCAGAAGGGAGTGACTATCCAATTCAAAATTCTAAAGGGAGGATTCTGTCTCAGCTTGGATCAGGGGCCCACTTACATTCAAATGACCTGACTCAGGCACGGGGGTGTCGCTGTTCTGTTGTGCAAAGAAATGCCAGGAGCCCACTGTTATGTCTGTAGATGGCGAGACTAACGGGAATGGCCCATGTGAGTTGGTCAGTTCATAACAAGGCAGGTCTTTCCCCCCTTGCTCCTGCCTTTACTGCTTTCAGGATTCAAGTCCAAGATGGCTTAGCCCATCACTGATAAAGTGGATGGAGGCTCATTAAGATACCTTTGTCTGAGGCCAGAATCTTCACCTCCTGCAAGCAAAGTAGTCGTCTGCTTGATTCCTTGGAATCTAGTCCATGTAGCAGGGTAGAGGGGAACACAGAGGAATGAAGTTGGGGGGGTAGAGGCGGTGAGAACCACCAGCACCTCTTTACGAATGACCCAACTTCCCAGCTTCTCTTTCACCTCCCGGCCCTGCTAGACTTGCTAATGAACAGCAACGCTGACTCATATCTTATAGAAGTCAGGTCGTTGGGACGTTCTTTTTTCCTGGGAGGAGGGAAATTGGATCATAGATATTCAGGCTCAGTCGAGAATTAGTGAGATATGAAAGCAGGAAGTAATTTAAGTTTATCATTTTGGTCCACTTGGGGATTGTTTTGTGTGGTCCATGTGGGGATTGTCATGACAGACCCACTTCTTCAGCCCTCCCGATATGCCCACTCTTCTCTATGTGACTTTGCTGTTGCCATCACAAAGAGGTATAACTCTTTCCCCGGCCTCTTAAATTTGCTCTGGCCTGTGATTTGCTTTGACTAATAGAATATTGATAGAAATGACTGTGTACCAGTTCTGAGCCTAGAGCTGAAGAGAGACCCCGTGCGTTTCTGCTTGTGCTTCTGGCATCTCCACCACTACCCAGAAAACATGCCCAGACAGGCCTGCTGGAGGATGATAGACACCTGAAGCATAGCTGGGACCCCCCTGTAACCCCACCTGAGGTTTTCCCAGATTAGCCAACAGTCACAGGCTCCCGACGTGTCAGTGAGCTAAGCTGAGACTGGAAGATCCACTGGTTGATCTTAGCCTCAGCCACTGATCATAGACTTGGTAGCTAATGAGATGCTTTTTTTTTTTTTTTCCTTTTTAAAGCTTCAGTATTTTAGGGGCAGGGGTGACTTTTAAAGTAGCATTATTGTGGCAACACATCATTGATATGTCTGGGATAGAACTAATATCTCCATATATGAGTATTATTATGCAACAGACACGTTATATACACGGGCTTTTGTCTTCCCAATGTATTTTGGTAGGTTACATTTTGTAGACAACTGAGATGGAATTAAAGAAATGAGTGGCTTACTTGGGGCCAAGGAGCTAGTAAGGGGTTGGTTTGAAATAATAAGACAGAGATAATTCCCTATATATCAATCTGCCTACTTTTCTTTTGTGTATCCACACCCATCTTGGCAATAACCCAAAGAGCTCCATAATTCAGAATGAAAGGGGGAGCATTCTCACACATTGTGTCATCCTGACGTTGATTATATCTTCCTGTAACTCTGTTTTAATAACTTCTACCATAATGATCTTGGATTTGTTGGTGGTGTTAAAACCATACTTAAAAGGGCAAAAATCTGAATAGACAGTTCACCAAAGAAGATATACAAATGGTTGGTCAGCTCATGAAAAGATGCTCAACCTCATTAGTCACTGGGGAAATGCAAATTAAAACTGTAGTAACATATCACCCATTAGAATGGCTGTGATAAATAGAGCGACAATATCAAGCGATGACAAAAATGTGGAGGCCACTAGAATTCTCATACATGGCAGGTGTAAAAGGCTACAGGAGAAAAGAATTTGGCAGTTCTTTTATAAAGTTAAATCTGCACTGACATATGACTCATCAATTACACTTCTCGGTATTTACTCAAGATACATGTAAACACATCTACACAAAGGCTTGTACAGTGATGTTCATAGAAGCTGTATTCATAATAGTTCTAAACTGGAAGCAACCCCAAAATTCACCTCTAGGTTAATAGGTAAACAAGTCACTTGTGAGATGTTCCTTAACAATGAAAATTAGTTAACTACTGATATGCGCATTAATATGGATGAACTCCAAAAAAGTCATGTGGACGGAAAGAAAGCAGATATAAATGAGTACTTATTATGTAATTCCAGTAACACCACGTCTAGAACTGACAAATCATATCTGTAGTGACTGAAGGCAAATAAGTGTGTTTTCTGTGGCTGAGGGTGTGGGATTTTTCGTATGGGGCCCCAAGGGTCTTTTGAGGGTGGTGGAGATGTTCTGTATCTTGGCGGTGGTGATGGTTGGTTAAACCAGTATCTAAATTTATTAAAGCTATCAAAATGTACAATTAAAATGAGTGCATTTAATTGTACATGAATTATACCCAATAATGTTGACTTTCAAAAAGACCTAAAATTATGTCTTTCTGAAAGTCAGATGGTTAGGAATTCTTAGGCGATGGCGGATGGTATGGCATAAAACCAGCTTCCAGAATTAGGGGGAAAAAGCCCCCCAGCTGCCCAAGATAATTCAGGACCATGGACAGCATCTCAGTGTTCAATGATCTAATGCAGGTAAGGCCGTTCCTTAGCATAGAGCCTGGCAACAGAGTTAAGCAGTTACTAAAAGGCAGTTCAAAATACCCTTTAATGAATGCCTACTACGTGCCAAGTATCATGTAAGACCCTATTTATATGCATTATTTCATTTTATTCTCACCAGCCACTAGTATTATCCTCGCTTTGCTGTTGAGAAAGGAAGCATTTTCCTTAGTGCAATTTTACAAGGAAAAGGAAAGTGGGGAACAATGACACACACACACATACACACACACACACACACGCAGGTTAAACTTTAAGATGTTTCCTGAAAGGAGAAAGGGCATTCTTGCTTCTCTTGTATAATCATGTGCTGCTTCCAGGGTGTCTGAAGGCAGGGTAGTTAGCAGGCAAACAGGTGTACCTGCCAGGTTGTGGAGGAACCACAGGTACATTTGCCCTAGCCTCTGGCGGATTGTTTTTTACATACAAAATTACTTGTCAGGCAGACGCTTTTTTCTCCCTTAGTTCTCATAAGATAGAAACAACAGTGTTACATAACCTGCATCAGCAGCGTTGGTTTTGCAGAGCATCTGACCAAGATTGGGGGGGTGGGCAGCAGCAAGGGAAGAGGCAAGTTGTAGCTAAGAGCATCTCGAAGGCTGAGGTTCTGGGCAGGCTGCTGGGTGGGAGCATGGGGCAGAGATGAACCCTTCTCATTGGAGATGGGGCAAAGGCCCAAGCTGGGAGCTCACACCCGGGGTCCTGGCCTGCCAACATCTCCTCTAGTTCACACTGTCATCCCTGTGGTTCCACACCCATCTCTTGCCTGAGCTTCGGAAGTAGCTTCCCAACCAAGTCTTCCTACTTCTGGCCTTTCTTCATCTTAACCCTAGAGCTTTGTACATGTGTATCAGCTTTTTTTCACTCCCTTCTATCAGATGTATGAAACGTTCTCCCCAACCGAACTTCCTCATGCAGAGTTCTTCACAAGCATCAGGTGTCATTCAAAATCAGGGCCCCTGAGTACTTTGCCCGTCTCTTTCCTTGCTCTTGTGTACCCTTCGTCATCCTCCTACTGAACTGTTTGCAGGTCCCTGAACGCATCATGCTGTGCTGTATGTTGCCTACGTGGTTCCCACTACCTGGACCCGTTTTCCTTCCTCAACTATCTAACTCCTAAATATCCTCAAAGCAAGAACTTATTTGTCAGCTTCTCCCAGAATCTTCCTCATCTCTCTTCCCCCATTATCCTTCCAGCTGGATTAGAGATCCCTTCTTTGTGCTCCCACGGTATCCCTATTCCAATCCCTTAATAAAACTTGTACTTGGTACTACATGGATCTGTTTAATCATTCTGTGGTTTGCCTTTTCTCCATTTCCTTTGGAACAACTAGGATAATCATTTTAGGGCCCCAATCTTGTTGACATTGTTCCAGCTACCATGGCTTTTTTGGGGGAGGGAGCTTCTCCAATGTGCACCATACTCTCTCTGCCTCAGGGCCTTTGCATGTGCTATTCGTACTAACTGGAATTTGCTCATCCTTCCCCATAGCTTCCCATCTCATGGCTAACTCCTATGCATCTTTTAGAATTCAGCTCAATCATTTTCCCTGTGACACCTTCTCTGAGCCTTAATACCACCCTGTATTTTTCTTTAAACACATGTAAGAACAATGTGAATTTATGTATTTGCTGATGTGATCATTTGTGAGTTCTCTCTTCCCAGCTAGACTATAAGCTACACAGAGGTGGGGACCATATGTCGTATCTGTGTTACCTACCACTGAATTACTAGCATCTGGCACATAGTAGAGGCTCAGTAAATTTTTATTGACTCACTCAATCGTTCTCTCTGCCTTGTTCCCTCATTTTAGGGTAAAAAGTTCATAATGTTAATTGTCATGTTACCTGTTTCAGTTCACAAATGACTTTGACATGCAGTGTCTTACATATTTCCACTTGAGCTTTCTGAGATTGACAGCACAGGGTTATTATCTCTTTTATTTTTTTTTAGAAGAGAAACTTGAGGCTCAGAGGTTAAGTGACTCAACAAGGTCATCCAGCTACTCAGGAACCTCCACCTCCTGCTCTTTCCACGCTCCCGACTCCGGCCTCTTTATATGGAAAAGACATGCCTGACCGATGTGTCAGTGCCATGGGTTTGTTTATTTCCATAACTCATAGAGGAGGTTGTGAGACTAAGGAGAGTGGCATATTTAGAGCCCAGAGAAAGCTACAGTATAATGGAGGCCCTTATTACATCACTCTTTGGAAGATGAATTGGAGCTGCCAAGCATTTGCCTAAATCAATAAGCAGTGTGGCATTAACTAGTGTGAGGTTCATTTCTCGTCCCCAAAAGAGGAACATTTGGTGTAGAGGGAATCTGCGCTAATCCCACACACCTGTTCTTTGACAGCGACCAGAAGCACAAAAGCTCCATAGAAAGAAGGCGGACGGGAAGGAACACGACGGACTCCGGGGCCGCACAGACCTGATTTCACATCCCGGCCCTGACAGTGTCCAGCTGTGTGATCCAGACCTCACTTTTCTTATCTGAGAAAGTGGGGATCATAAGCCATTCCTCATCATCCCCCTCGGTTGTTGGTCTGCTTGATTCTTTTCTCCCCTGAGTCCTGTCTACTCGGTCTAACGATGTGCCCTGCATCCCTCCACTTCTTGGCACCGTCCTCAACCAGGCCACCATCATCTCTCTGCTGGTAGCCTGCCAGAACCTCCTACCGGGATTCCCGATTCCACTCTTGCTCCCTTGACAGCCTGTTCTCCACAGGGCAGCCAGAGTTGTCCTTCAAAAACAAATCAGACCATCCACCTGCCGACTCCTTACTATGCCCTGCAAGGCGTGCTTCACCGGGTCTTGCTCATCTACACCTCCCTGTGCCTTTACTACTCAGTCACATGCACACTGGCCTCTTCTCATTCCTCAAACACATGACGCTTGTCCCCACCCCAGTGCCTATGCACCTGTTGTTACCATGGCCTGGGGTGCTGGTCTCTCCAATGTTTGCATGACCATCTTCTTGTCATTCATATTTCAGCTCAAATGCCACTTCTACAAATGGTCTCCCTTTCTAAAAAACTTCCTGCCCTGCCAGTTTCTTTCTTTTGCATCTGCCTGTTTAAATTTTTTTATAGCATTGATCACATTCCAAATGATCTCATTCATTTGCATGTTTTCATGTTTATGGCCTGACTCCCTCATTAGAATATAAACTTCAAGAGAGAGGGATCTGGCCTATTTTTTTCCTGCTCTATCACCAGTGCCTTATACAGTGGCTGATGCATAAAACATCCCCATCGAATTTTTGAATTAAAAATAGGGAAGAGTCTCTCAGTAAAGAAAAGCTTCTTTTCCTTCTCCCCATCATGCTAAGGTCTGAGGACTCTTAGAGGTAGATTTTTGGTGCAAGTGAATACTAAACATATGATTTCTACAGTCCTAAGCAAACACTGCTTGTCTTAAGCTGCCCCACTGAGCTTCAGAAGCCCCTTTTCTAGAGTCAGCCTGATTTTTCCACCACTTGGAGTGGGGAGCAAGTGTCGAATCCTGAACCTCACATCCAGGGACTCTCCAACCTGGAAACGGGCACCTTTGCTTAAGTGAGTAACAGGGCTCTTGTAGCAGACATACCCTCATCCATCTCCATACCATCCATCCATCCAACCAACCAACCAACCAACCAACCAACCAACAACCAGCCAACAAATACTATGTTGTTGGGGGCAGGTTCTATGCAAGTACTGGGCTTGGCATACAGGATATAGCCTTGAAGAAAACACACATCTTTTCCTCTCAACGGCACACGGCTGGGTGTGATGTCTCAACGATGGTACTCCATCAGAGCAGCATAGCTATCCACAGGAGCAGTGCTGCCTGCCCCTCAAAAGCACCCCCTTTCCTTACCATTTCCTCCCTGGCCAAATGGAGCCTGTTTCTTTGGCCAACTTGATTCCTGTTTGCCTCTCTCTGTCCCACACCTGATACCTCTTTGTGCCTTGGGATCCAGCCTCATCATGGCTGATCCAGATTTAGGATGCCTGCCTTGGGTTCCACCCCAGGCTTCGCCAATCCTTGACTCCCTGCTCTGCTGCTGTCAAGCTTTGCAACCTGCCTCGCTCCTCCCCAATGTCCAACATCCCGCCCACATCTCTTTGGCTCTTCTGTTCCTTGTCAGGGTCAGGTAGCCCCAGATACGGCTTCTGTGGTACACCCTCTGCCCTCAGCAGATATCCTGAAGCTTGGGCTTGCAAAATAAGAGGCTGTATGCAGCTCTAGTCTGATAATTTTGTGTTGTGAAATCCTGATGAAGAATTTATTTAAAGGAAGGGGTCTGTGGCTCTGATCAAGTTTCAGAACCACAGATCAGATCAAACAAATGCACAAGCCAGTTTCTTCTCATTTCAACAAAATGTCAAAGCCGTGCCTAGGTTAGCAGTTCTCAAATTTTAGAGTATCTGAGGTGTGTGGAGGATAAAGCTTGAGAAAATACCAGTTTCCAGGCTTCACCTCCATGGATTCTAATTCGGTATGTGATAGGACTCTGAAATCTGCAGTTTTAATGAAATCCCCGAGAATTCTGATGTAGGTCCAAGGGTAATATCAAGAACATTTAACACAAGTTACGACCTAAGCACCATCCAATCAAGAAGACCTTGTGGATCCCCCTCAACCTTTGACCACATGCCTAGCTTGATCTCTTGGTTTCTGGATTGGTAGGAGGTTGAGGGGACTTTGAGTGGGCTGGGGGGTGGCATTTGGATAATCCAGTGGTTGTTTAGAGTTCTCAGGTCAGTGGCTATTACCAGCAAATATGGACATAGTTCTCTATTTTAATAACTGGTATGACTTCTAAGCCCCTCCATGATTGGCTGGGTAGAGGGTCTGCAGAATGCAGTGTGAACACAGGCCATAAGGAAAACTGCAAGTCTTGGACCAGTTCACACCTCACCCTATAACTGTGTGTTCATGTTTACTAGCATCTGGAAGGGGCTTCTTGCTGCTCGGCAAAGTTTTAGTACCATGCTTGTGATTGCTTTCGACTCATCGGCAGAATTTGTTCCTTTGGGGACTGGTATATAGGATTAATGAAGTGGCAGATTTGCTTTGACTATAATTAATGAGAAATACAATAGCAATTTCTCGCAGAAAATATAGCTGAGCCAAACTCACCAGACACTTTCGGTAAGCATGTGACCAGGCTCTGAACAAATGCCTCCGTTGTTCTCATCAGTCTTCCCAAGCCAAGATGGTTTGACTTCCATTGGGTTGGGTGTCCAAGTTTTTGATGAAGGGGTTCAAGAGTGGCCCCTTTTTGACAGTTCTCAGGTATTCTCATGTGTAGAATGCTTGTGGATACTGAAACAGACTTTTTTTGTTTCAGAAGAGAGGTGGAGGGAAGTGACTGCCTTATTCAGGGTAAGTGCCCCGCCCCCTACCCTCTATTCATGTCATCTTGTTTTATTCCCGGTAGAGCTCTTACCACAGTCTAAAGTGATGTTATTTCATTGCTTATATACAGGTCTGTCTCCTCTCACTAAAGGAGTTGCAGGGCCCTTTTCCTTGTCCACCACTGTATCACTAATGCCTAAAAGCATCCCCGGCATGTAGTTGATGTTCAAAGAATATTTGTGGAATGAACTAACCCAAGGAGTATATTGGTTAAAGGCATGCTAGCTTCCAGAACAGATAAACCCCAGAATCTCAGGGGCTTAATACAACAAATTGATTTTGTAGTCACATCAAGTCTGGTTATACATTCCTGGATAGCAGTTGGGGTCTTGAGGTGGGGATGGCATTCCCTGCTCCATGCAGTCACTCATGGACCCAGGGTGAGGGAGGAAGGTCCAGCTTTAACCTTTGGCTTTCAAGGTAGGTCTGGGCATCACTTTATCGCCAGTAAATGATGGGGAATGGCATGGGCACAGGAGTGAAGGGTCCCATGGGAGGTTTTAATGGGCTCGGCCTTGAAGTAGGTACATCAGTTCCATCCATAGCCTGTTGGCCAGAACTCATTTACATGGCCACAGCCAACTGCAAGGGGGCCTGAGAGATGTCAAGCTCTGTGCCCAGGAAGAGGGAGAAATGGGCGTGGTAAACAGCCAGCCACTCCCAATTGCAGGGGTTTTTGTGGTTGCTCTGGGGTTCCAGAATTGGACTTGGAGGTGTTTTACTTGGTTTCTGTAAGGAGCCCAAATTGACATCTATCTTCCTGCAGCAGGAAGTCCAATTCTCCTTAGCCTTCCACAAGCTGAACTTACTGCCCCAACAGGCTCCACGAATATGGAGTCCCTCCTTTCTTAATCGTCCTCTCTCTGCTTTTTCAATATGCTTACAGTTTTACATCGGGGTGGGAGGGATGGGCAAAATAGGTGAAGGGGATTAAGAGGTACAAACTTTCAGTTATAAAATAAATAAGTCACTGAGATGAAACGTACAGCATGGGGAATATATAGTGAGTAATACTGCACTAACGTTGTTGGTGACAGACAATGGCGACATTTATCACGGCGAGCACTGCGTAATGTATCAAACTGTCGAGTCACTGTGTTGTACACCCGAAACTAACATAACGTATATCAACGATGCTTCAACAATAAAAATTAAAAGCTTTTTCCATTATAAAAAAAATCAAGTAAAGTTAACATTTACGTTGGTGCTTATAGTCTCCACTCAAAAAGCGATATATTTCCTGAGGCAGCCCGGTGGGGCCATGAAGCACACAGATTCTGGAACCTGCTGCCTGTTTGAATCCCTTCCCTGCAGTCCCTAGCTCTGTGGCCTTGTGCCAGTTCCTTGATCTGTAAGATGGTGATAATAACAATACCCGCCTCGGGGACGCATGGGGGGCTCAGTCGGTTAAGTGTCCGACTCTTGGTTTCGGCCCAGGTCGTGATCTCAGGGTCGTGATATCGAGGCTTGCCCTGGGCTCTGTGCTCAGTGGGGAGTCTGCTTGAGATTCCCTCTCTCTCCCTCTGCCCACCCCACATCTCTCTAAAATGAACAAATCTTTTTTTTTTTTAAGATTTTACTTATTTATTTGTCAGAGAGAGCGAGCGAGCGCCCGAGCGCACAAACGGGGAGAAGCAGGCAGAGGGAGAAGCAGGCTTCCCGCTGAGCAGGGAGCCCGATGCGGGGCTCGATCCCAGGACCCGGGGATCATGACCTGAGCCGAAGGCAGACGCTCAACCGACTGAGCCACCCAGGCATCCCAATAAATACATCTTTAAAAAACATAATGATACCCTCCTCATAAGATTGTTCTAGAGAATCAATCTGTCTGTTACTATTAGTGGGAGTGATTGAAAGTGTTAAGCAGGTGGTTAAGTCAAAATCGTGAGTCAATGTAAAAATGTTAAGTTATTCCCTGGCAACTTTGAGTACTTACCGGGTGTTATTCTGAGTACCTGGAATGTATCATCTCATTGAACGCTTACTGTGAGGTGGGTGTTATTAAACCATTTCACAGGCGCAGACAGATAAGTAGCTTGCCCAGGGTCATGCAGTTAATGACAGAACAAGGATTTCAGTGCTGGCATTCAGTCTCTAGAGCCCACACCACTAACCATGACACCCGGCTGTCCTCTTTTAAATAGCACCAATAGTCCATGGACATGACACAAATCATGAAGTCTGTTCACTCACTTATTCACTCAAGAAATATTTATTGAGCATCTACTATGTGCCTGGCTTGTTGGAAAATGCTGGGGTTGCAGGGTGACTGGTAAATCTCCAGCCGAGCTGCCGTGTACAGGTGGTCCATCAGTAAGCAAAGACAGAAACCACATAATTTCAGACCCAGATAAGTCCTGGGAAGAAAATAAAGCCAGATAATGGGATAGAGTGGCTGGAGAGATTTTGTGTGGCCGCTGCCCTGGAAAAGGCCACATGAGACCTAGAAAGGAAGGTTTTTGTCATTTTGTCATTCCTCCAGCTGTGGCCTGTCCTTCCTGATAAGCCGGACCACATCACTGTTCTGAATTCTATCCAAATTTCAAGACTGTCAGGCCTATTAAGTCAGACCTTTTGACGAGTGTGCAGAGCACAGATTTATTATATGTAAATGTTTGTTTAAGTCTGTAACTCTCTCACGGCGGAATTGGGAAGGCAGGCTCCAAATAACCATCAAAGCCCATTAATTTTCTCCAAATGTAATGGCATATTAATCAGATGTCATCAAGAAGCTGTGGTCTGGAGGTTAGGCTAATGCAAGACAGATATCTACTCCGTACCCCTCCACCCATTTCCTGGGGAGAGGCGAGTTTTCCTCTGGCTGTGTAACATACCCAGCCTTGTTGTGTGCAAGACGAATATAGAATCACAGTATATCTGAGCCAGAAGGGACCTTACGAGGGAGGCTATTTTTCCTTGAACCTAAATTCAAGTCCTGTCTGGGCTGACAGAGGATTTGGGAGCTGCTTCTAAATATGAGAGGCATTCTGGATATGGGATCCAGACTCCCAGAGAGCAGAGTTCCTAGGTGGTTTGGGGGCTACATGACACACAGGCTTTCCTGGGCCTGCCACGGGGGGCGCCTGTACGTATTCTTGCCATGATCCATACCATCCGTCCTCTTGTCTCATCCTCCAGAAGAGAGAGCTCAGAGAAGGTGTGACTAACCCATCATCATACATCAAGTTATTGAGAGAACCGATATTCACTGTAAAACAGGCTGGGCATGTTCATAAAAGGGAATTTAATGGAGCCTCCTCCTGCCTAAAGCCCTCTGTGGCTCCCCATTGCTCTAACAAGGAAAGTTAAACTCCTTACCATACCCTACAATACTTTGTATGATCTGGCCCTGGCCTATTTTGACCTCTGACTTCCTCCCCTACATTTTCTAATTCAGCCATCATGAACTTCTTTCAGTTCCTGAGAAATTTTAGTCTCTCGTTCACCTCCAAGTGTCTGATAGCTTTATTTCCTCTCCCTAAAACACACCACCTCTACTTCCCCTGGCTAGTTTCCCCTAATTCTTCCTCTTCTTCTGTAACTCCATTTCTTCCATGAGGTCTTCCTAGAAACTCTAGCTTAGACTAGCTGCTCCTGCTCTGTGTTCCTGTTACCCCCCACATCCCTCTCCATACTGCTCTGCCCCAAGCAGGGCACAGAAGAGAAATCTGACTAACATACAGTGCTCACACTGAGGATGATGGTGAGAGCAAAATTCTCTCTCCAGTGGCTCTGGATTGCTAGGAAAGGTACTAGAAAGATTAGAAGGGTCTGCCCCACTCCTAACTCTTCATCTCTGCCTCTGAGACCCGTGTTTCAAGAGTTACTTTCTGGCAGAGACTTAACAAATCCTTTTCCATGCCTTCTGCCCACCCCAGAAGAAGGGAGCCAGCTCACTCCCTGCCAGCTGCCCCCAGGCTGCCTGTCCTTCCGTTAATCAGACCATCAGCTCGTGGTTCCTCATCCATTGTGGGGAAAATCAGAAACATTTCTTGGAGCCTTTGGGGACAGGGCTGGGGCCTCCAGCTGTGGCTTCCAAGGCTGGCATCCATCCAGCCCCAGATTGTGGCAGATTTGCAGTTTTTATTTTAAACAGACTTTCTTAGGCAGCAGAGAGAAGTTTGCAGTTGGCTTGCCCAGGGCATTGGAATTAGCTTTGTGGTAGTGGCTTTCTGGAGGGTGGTTGAATGTTTACTGCATGATGGTTCTGCCTTTCAGAAAGAGAATAAATTCAGAAAATCCCTAATAGGGCCATCTGGAAAAAGTGACAAGAAATAAACATATATCAAGTACCTCCCGAGTGCCACAATCAGTGCTAGATTCTCTACGTCTTTTATCTCATTTGAAGCTCACACAACCCTATGGGCTTAATACCACTAATAATATTTAGTAATAAGATCGCCAAAGCATACCGAGCAGTTACCACGTCCCAGACCTTATGTTGGGGGCTTAAAGTGCAGCATCTCATTGGACCATCAGCACCTCCCCATACAGTAGAAGGTATTAATGCTCCTTCCTGTAAAACCACATGGAAACTCAGAGAAGCTGAGAAACGTACATAGGTTTACGCCGTTTGGAAGTGGGACTCAAATCCTGTCCAGTAGAGCCAAGGCTCATTCATTTTCAACGCCCAGCATTCCTGCTTATTTGTTGGCTGAGCTTCTCATCAAGATTTCTGAGGCTTTCCCAAGGATACCGCCCCAGGAGGCAACCCCCACACCAGAAATTTCTGGAGATGGATTCAAAAGGCTCAGCTTTGAGGTACCATGCCTCCAAAATTTGCATACCGAACAACTCATTTGTTATTTGTTTCCCCACACCAGCTCTGTTGTTTTTGATAAATGACATCTCTCACACAAAGTGTGATGATGAAATAAACAAGGCATTTCTTTGATGTTCCATTCTGCATAACTCAAAATCAGGTGGGGTCATGAGGACTGCTGATCAGCGTGGTAAGGAGGGCAAATATTTATGGAACCCAGAGCCAATCCAGGCATATCTTGAGGGTCCAATTTCTAATAAGCCTTTCGAGCCACTGAAAATGGCTTATGGACTTACAGAGTTTTTAAAAAGCACTTTATGGGGCGCCTGGGTGGCTCAGTTGGTTAAGTGACTGCCTTCGGCTCAGGTCATGATCCCGGAGTCCTGGGATCGAGTCCCGCATTGGGCTCCTTGCTCGGCGAGGAGCCTGCTTCTCCCTCTGACCCTCCCCCCTCTCATGTACTCTCTCTCTCTCATTCTCGCTCTCTCAAATAAATAAATCTTAAAAAAATAAAAAAAAAATAAAAAGCACTTTATGGGTCTAGGAGTCTAGAAAGGAAGCTCTATTGTAAGGTGAGCTTTGGACTTCAAGAGAACCCCATAGCAGATAGAGGGCATGGGACCCAGGTGTCAAGTATGTGTGGGTTCCACTGAGTAGACTCTTCAATCATGAATTAATTATTCAATTAAATACATTCAATCATGAATTAATTATTCAATTAAATACATTTAATATTTCATTTCTCCTATTATTTATTTATTGATTATGTCATTCAATTCCTTAAACCCTTTCCACAAACGTTTCTGGTCCAGTGTGTGAGATGCTGGAATCTCCCAAAGGAAAAGTAACCTTAAAAGAAATCTACTTTTTGCTCTAGGCTCTTCAGGCATGATCTCGGAATTATTATTTTTTTTTAAAGATTTTATTTATTTATTTGACAGAGAGAGAGACAGAGAGGGAACACAAGCAGGGGGAGTGGGAGAGGGAGAAGTAGGCTTCCCGCTGAGCAGGGAGCCTGATGTGGGACTCGATCCCAGGACCCTGGGATCATGACCTGAGCCGAAGGCAGACGCTTAACGACTGAGCCACCCAGATCTCGGAATTATTGACAAATTGAAAGCTTTGAGCAGCCATTCTCATTTTTGTTTAGGGTGTGTGTGTGTGTGTGTGTGTGTGTGTGTGTGTGTGTGTGTGTGTGTGTGTGTGTGTGTTGAGTTTTGAGGCTTGCTTGGTATTTTTGCCAGGTGGGTCTCAAAGAGTCATGAAAGTGTTGCATGGCTTAGGGGGAGAAAACAACACTGAAGAATGGTCCCAGACTTGGCCCTGGGGTAGTGGTTCCGCTCCTTAACAATTACGTCATTTCTGGTGAGTTGAGGGACATCTCCGAATGTAATGTTCCCGTCTGTAAAATAAGCCGGTTGACCAGATGACTTAGGATTCATTTTATGATTGCTTATGAAGGGCCCAGCTCTGTGCTCAGAGTCATTCAGCTCTCAGTAGATCATCACTTCCTTTGTGTCTCTTGTTCCAGGTTTGAAATGAGGACTCATGGAGACATGACTGAGTTTGGTTGTGCTCATTACACTCTGGGGAGGAAAGCGTGTCCTCTCTGTTGTTTTCCCCTATGGGATCGTTGATAGTGGCGAGGGAGTGAGGGATAGGGGACTAGCTTGCATTGTAACTAAAACAAGAACAGCTCTGGACAACACGAATGTCTTCTCTCTCCATACCTTAAATCTTCCCTGTCAAGAGGGGAAAATTACGCAAAGGAAAAATTCTGGAAGGCTAACAAGTCCTCTTCTGCTGTTTCTCCTCCCTGGGCAGTGAGGTTAAAGGGTCCTGGCTTCACCCTGCCGCCCCCAACTCAGTTCATGCTGCCAGATGATTCTCTCCTTGTGCAATACTCAGGTTGGAGAAGTGATGGAATGGGGGTCCACCTCTCCCTCTCTCTGGGTTGGTTCCACACCTGGAACCCCACTCCTGATTTTTCCCTCTTGATGTTTGTTTTCTCATATGTCTCTACAAGTGTCTACTTGAGGATAGAGGTTATTATGCACCTTTTCCTCAAAAGGAGAAACAACTTCCTGAGGAATTGATCCCCAGGAAGTCAGCCTGGAAGTGTCAAACTAAATGCCCAACAAAGGGGATGTTATTGAAATATTATGACATCACATCATGAAGATGTAGAATAAGTATTGACATGGAAAAATGTCTAGGATGTACTGTAAGTTTTTAAAAAGCATGGTTGTAAAATTGTATGAATGAGGAGCGCCTGGGTGACTCAGTCGAAGAGTCCAACTCTTGATTTCAGCTCAGGTCATGATCTTAGGGTCCTGGGATAGAGTCCCAAGTTGGGCTCTGTGTTAGGCGTGGAGTCTACTTGAGATTCTCTCTCTCCCTCTCTGCCCCTTCCTCTGTTCCCTTCCCTCTCTAAAATAAATAAATAAATAAATCTTTTAAAAAGTGTATGAATGATATCCTACTTGTGATAGGGATAGAGATATGGACAGAGATACAGATATATCAGTGTACAACAAAATGTTAAAAGTTCATCTCTGGGAGGAGTTATTTGTCAATTGTCTTTCCTTAGTCCCCTAACCAACTAGTGATAGATTAGGGTTAAGTTTTTCTGTTTCTATGCTTAAACTCTTTTCATGAGACATCTTGTCTCCTAAAGATCCATCAAGAAGGACCCACCAGGAAAATCCCAACTCTTTTGCCATGTCTCTCCTACGAGTAAATCCCTGTGTTGTAGAAGCGGTAAACCTTTGTGTGCTCTGGAGTTCTCTTTTACCACTCCTTAACTTTGTGAACTTGGGTCTCAGTTTTGTCATCTGAAAATGGGATTAATAATGATCCCATGAGATTAGGCTTCCAAACAATACTTAGCTGTGCCTGTGGCAAAGGGAGAGGAAGAAGCAGACTCCCCACCCAGCAGGGATCCCAATGTGGGACTCGATCCCAGGACCCTGGGATCATGACTTGAGCTGAAGGCGGACACCTAACTGACTGAGCCATCCAGGCTCCCCTGTGTCGTTAGTTTTTTACTACCCATCTTCTTATCCACTTTGTTTTTTTCTTTTCTTCTTCTTTACCTTGTTCCATCCCCCTCCTCCCAGAGCTCCGCCTTCCTCAACCCTTCCTCCTGTACCCGCCAGCCACACTCCTGCCTGCCTCAGTGACCGTGCATTTGCGCTTGCCCAGAACACTCTGCCTCCAGATGCAGGACATAGCTTCTCATTCCAGGTCTCTGGTCAATGTCACCTCCCCAAGAGGCACTTGGGACCATTCCAGCCAGGGAATCCCCACCCTTTCACCCCTAGTCACTCTCTTTCATATCACCTCCTTCATCACTTCATCTTGTTAAAGCCCATGTCAGTCTGTGGAAATAGTTTGTTTCCATCTCGGTTTGCTTCATTTTATGTCTTCTCTGTCAGAATCTAATGTCCATGAGGAGAGAAATTTTGTCTGTGTGTCCCTCACACGTAGAACCCCGCCGGGCACTTCTTCCAAGTTCAGCAGTCCTCTGATCACTGAATAGATGATTCCATTCTTGGGTTTGGAAAACATGGCCCTACTCTGTGCCATCAGCTCTTCAAATCCCTTATGCTTACTTGCTTTTATTTATTTTAAGTTTGTAGGGACCTGGGGTATGAGCAAGCTTGCCACGAAACAAGGCACCACCATGCCCAGTAATATTACCCAATCCAAAATTTGCTCGGGAGCTTGCCTTTGGAGGATTTTCCTGGTGGCTCCGGTGTGGGACTTGGGCAACCATGCTGCTTTGCCTGGTACTGGGGAGTTTCCTGGCAAGACTTTCAGCGTTAAAACTGGGAGCATCCCAGGCAAACTGGCAGGGTCAGTCACTCTGATGAGAAAGAAGGGAGCAGCCACCCTGACAGCTGACCTTTAACCATTGCTTTGTCTTTCTTCCTCACCTTGACCATTAACCAAGGGTAGCAGACAGGCTATGGATTCAGGCTTTGGTTGAAACACTGACCTTAAACCATCTCAGGAGACTTAGTTTAGTCATCTGTTAAAGTGGGAATAATAAGGCTCTTTACCTTTACAGGTGGGGCGTGGGGGTGAAATCAGGAATACCTGGGTGGAGCCCATTGTCGGCTTGGCTCCGCCCCAGGTGCACAGTTGGCCTCAGTGAACGTGACTCCCTTTCTTATCTTTCCCCCTTTTTGTGTAACACTCAAGTTTCCTGAGCAGCAAATGATGACTGTTCTATTTTAAACTCCCCGATATTTCTGGGAACCAAGGAGCCTTGTAAGTCATTTGACTACACACACAGCCACGGAAATTCTTATTGGCGAATCAAGGAGAATGCCTTTGAGTTTCCATCATAACCTCCTTTTTAAAAACAGTTGACAGATTTGACTTGTTTTCAGGGCAACAATAGGATTTTGCTAAGGGTGGGGGGTTGTGAAACTCCTCTGGAGATGGTTGATAAAATGGCAAGTAACAAATTGCCCGGTGTGGGGAGGGTTTAGACTTGCCTTGAGGCAGATGCTTAGATTAGAGAGAAATCTTCAACATAGGCTGCCTCTCTCCAGCCCCATCTTGAACCTTTGTTCCCCTGACACTCTGCCTTCCAGTTATGCCGACCTCCTTTTAGTGCTTGGAAATTTCCTTGTGCCCTCTTGCCACCGGGCCTTTGCATGTGCTGCTTTGAGCTTGCAGTCTGATTCACTATTCTCTCTACTCCAACCTGAGTTAGGCTTCACTTGCCTTTTAAATCTCCACTCAAGCAGCTCTTTCTTAGAAAACTTTCTCTGACATCTCCAAATCAAATCCCTTTACCCTACCCTGCCAGAGTGTCTCAGCGCTCACATATGCAAGTTCATATTCATGTATGTTCATTGCCATTGTTCATGCCATTGTTCAATTAACAGTCCTTTCCTAAACTTGGCCATCGTCATCACAGCTTACATGTTTAAAACGTCTTCTCTGTGCTAGGCACTGTTGTAAGCACGGTACTCATGTTAGTTTATATAATCTACACAGCAGCCTTGTGAGGGTAGTGCTATGATTATGCCCATTTTTCAGATGGGGAGACTGAACCACATGGCAGGTAAGTGATTTATCGAAGACCACACAGCAAGTAAGTGGAGGCAGTATTAGAACTCAGGCATCCTGTTTTGGAGTCTATGCTTATAACCACCTTGCTGTTCTGTGTCCTTTGAGCATGGTGGGAGCAATGACCAAGGAGATTTTTTCTACTCACTGTCTCCAGTTCTACCACAGGGCCCAACATGCAGTAGGCTTTGCCTAAAATTTTGGAGGATGATTAATGGCTTTTTCTCTCTAATTATGTGCTCTGGGCCCTCTATTTCCTTTGTCTTGGTGATGATCACAGGAAGGTGTCTCGACTCTCTGCTCAAATCCCAGTTTCATGAGAGCTATAATGAGGCTTTGTTGCGCCCACCAAGGAATGGGCCGGCATCCCCTTCTGATTTACAACAACCGAGCAGAAGTCTACATTCACCTTCCACCTCTGCCCACCCTGGTCCTTCCTGGAGCTCTGGAGGCCATGGCCACCCCCGGGAGACACTGAAAATATGGAGGAGTTGCTGGAATAACCCAGAACATGGCAAAGTTGATATTCTCTTATTTGTTACTCAACCAAGGTGTTTTTTTAGAAAAACATATCTTGTACTCAGCCGAGAGTGGATGAAAACCACCAACTGCCCTTGGTAGCCTCCAGTGAGCCCTTGCTAAATGGAGCCCATGGGTTGCCATTTGGACCTACAGACTCTGGCCAGTGCCATCATCCGTGGTTTTCATGATGCTGGGGGCACAGATGTACTTTATTGGGTCACACACCTATCTCCCTCAGTAGATTGTGAGCTCTGGGAGGACGAGGGCTCAACAGGAAGTCTCCAGGGCACACTTTAGAGCCTGACACAGAGTGGGAGCTCAGGAAATGTTGGCTGAATGGTTGTATGAGATATAGGGCCCATACATGTCAATGGGCTTGGCTCTGATTCTTTTTTTTTTTTTAAAGATTTTATTTATTTATTTGAGAGAGAGAGAGAATGAGAGATAGAAAGCACAAGAGGGAAGAGGGTCAGAGGGAGAAGCAGACTCCCTGCTGAGCAGGTAGCCCGATGCGGGACTCGATCCCGGGACTCCAGGATCATGACCTGAGCCGAAGGCAGTCGCTTAACCAACTGAGCCACCCAGGCGCCCTGGGCTCTGATTCTTTATACCAGGGCAGCAGAAGAGCAGGGAAAGCATGTGTGTGCTGCACAGCATGAAATGACAGGAAGTACACCGGGGGGCGTTCACGTAAATTGAAGAAACTTTGGTTGGAAAAGGAGAAAAATATATTTTCCAGGGTGGAGGCAAACCAGGCTTTGTCTGTGGGAGGGTGCAGTGACCAAATAGGGGCCAGAACGCAAGGAGGTAAAAGCCCACTCTCTGAATCAACTTCTTTTGGCCAATGGGATCTGTGTCGGGCCATTTATGTTGGACTCACCCATAGACATCAAGGTCAGATATGTAGACCACCATTCGGTATGGGGAGGGACTTGTATTCAATGGGAGCTTGTAAAATGCAGATTCTTGGGCCTCATCACAGATCCAAGAATCAGAGTTCAGGGAGTGAGGGCCCCAGAGCCTGCATTTTATTTATTTATTTTTTTTTAATTTTTTAAATTTTGTTATGTTAATCACCATACAATACATCATTAGTTTTTGATATAGTGTTCCAGGATTCATTGTTTGCATATAACACCCAGTGCTCCATTCAGTACCTGCCTTCCTTAATACCCATCACCAGGCTAACCCATACCCCACCCCCCTCCCCTCTAGAACCCTCAGTTTGTTTCTCAGAGTCCATAGTCTCTCTCATGGTTCATCTCCCCCTCCGATACCCCCCCTTCATTTTTCCCTTCCTGCTATCATCATCTTCTTCTTTTTAACATATAATGTATTATTTGTTTCAGAGGTATAGGTCTGTGATTCAACAGTCTTAAACAATTCACAGCATAGAGCCTGCATTTTAAATACATACCTAAAGTGGGGGGTGCCTGGGTGGCTCAGTCGGTTAAGCATCTGCCATTGGCTCAGGTCATGATCTTGGGGTTCTGAGATCGAGCCCCTCACCGGTCTCCCTGCTCAGTGGGGAGTCTGCTTCCCCTCTCCCTCTGCCCCTGCTTGTGCTTGCTCTCTTTCTCTCTCAAATAAATAAAGTAAATCTTAAAATAAATAGACACCTACCGGGATCTGATACATGACGCATGTGGACACTGCTGCTGTAAAGCAGTGATTCTTCATCAAGGGTGTACCTCACACTTGCCTGGGGAGCTGTTTCCACATGTATACTCAGGGGCTCCCTGGTGGTCAGAGCAAGGGGAACGTGCATTGACAAATATCTGCTATTTTGGCCCTAAGCCATGAGGTACTTTATGCTCCTTCCATTATTGATTCTCACAGCTATCCTAATAGGTGTTCATTATTTTCCCCCTTTATAGATGAGCATAGTTGAGGCCTGGGGAGGAAGCCATGATGCTGGGAAGTGGTGAAGCCACATATAAAATGCTAGACCCACAGAGGTCCTCCTCTGAGCTTTCACTCCAAGCTCGACATAGCTGCGAGCACAAGCTTGTAGGGACGGGTCATAGAAGTTTTTGCACATGCTCAGGGCTGCCATACACCCATCTGGCACCATGACATTGGTCTGCTATTGGCTGGTGTGCATGTGTTGTACGGGAGATATCTCCTGCTGGTAAGGATCCAGCTCAGGACCAATAGAAACTAACACCATCAATCTGCTCACCACAGGGCGATACATAATCCTAGACCATTTGGCCAAGGTACACAATGGCTTTGTTTTTGGGATGGACGTCTGAGAAGGTGTTTCCATGTATATTTTCTGTAGTAATCAAAACATCCTTAGGAGGTCATATAATGGGTTGAATTGTGTGTCCTCCCCCAGAAACATTTAATATGTTGAAGTCCTGAACCTCAGGACCTCAGAATGTGAACTTCTTTGGAGATAGCATCTTTACAGAGACAGTCAAGTTCAAGTGGGGTCACTCAGGTGGGCCCTGATCCAATAGGACTGCTGTCCTTATAAAAGGGGAAATTTGAACACAGAAACATGCATGGAGACAAGATGAGATGAAGACAGAGGGAAAGAGGGCCATCTACAAGCCAAGGAGGGGCCTGGGACAGAGTCTCCCTTACAACCCACAGAAGGGACCAACCCCGGCCGACACCTTGATTTTAGGCTTCCAGTCTCCAGAGCTGTGAGACAACACATTTCTGTTGTCTGAGCCACCAGTTTGCGGTGCTTTGTTACTGAGGCCTGGGCAGACCAACATAGGAAGTAATTACTGCAATTACCCCTTTTTCCAGGTGGGGTAACTGGGATTCACAAAGGTCACGACCCCATGACAGGGAAGTGCAGATGCCCCTGCTGAACCCTGACTTGACCCGACCCCAAAGTCCTGGCTTTCTCCCCTCCCTCGTTGTGCTCCACTGGGCCAACCCACATCGCCCTGGGAAAACCATTCGGATTTCTTTCCCCCGCCTTCCTCTGACTGGGGCTGCCGGTGAGGACAAACCATCCTCAGAGCGCATGTCTGCCTTTGGAAGCAGCCGACTGAGGTTGAGATCCCCTGCTCTGTGTCTTGTCAACCGGAGCACATGGGACAGGTTTGTTTTTTTAACTTCTCTCTGGGCCTCAGTTTCCCTCTCTGAGAAGTGGGGAGAATGGAACTTAGCACAGAGGGTGATGGTGAGGATCAGAAGAAATGATGCTTGGAGGCACCCTAGCACGGTGCTGGGTCTTCCAGGTCCGGGTGGTTGGTAGCTGCCTCCGTGATTACTTGGAATCAGATGGTGTCCCCTTCAAGTCAAGGTGCTTGTTATGGGGCATGGGGGCCTTTTTGCCTATCTCCACTGAGACCCATGGAACTGTCATACAGGAACAGCAGGGCTTGGCTGTTACCCTACCACTTGGATGCTAATCCCCATTAACCATAAGAGATGCTTTTTCAACCCCTCCCCACAGGGCCTAATAGGGCTACAAGGAAGACCTACTAGAAGAGGCTCTTGAAGCCTTTTCATATGCTCCGTGCTACAGCCAGAGATATAAATACACCTCACACACGGTGTTAAAAGAATCATTCCACAGCCTACACAGATGTCAAAATAATAACAGGATGATGTTAGGCGAGGAAATATTTTTGATGACTGGTCCCCCATCTAGAGTTATATAATCTACATACATATATATATATATATATATTTTTTTTTTGGTTGTTATTGTTAAGAGAAGTCATGTGAAGGTTGGTGAGTCCACGGGTCTTAAGACTGTTCCATATCGTCAAAGCCTTTGAACTTGGTGGTTTTATGCTGGGTTCAAGGGAGTGTGGGTACGAGGTCACTTTGAGGGCAGGCAGGGTGCTGCTGGACTAGGGCTGCCCAGCAGTTATTTCGACTGGACACATTTGTTGAGCGCTTTCTATGTGCCGCGCGCCGTGCTTGGCGTTGGGCATGGAGGCAGGACCTGCGAGGCACAGCGGCTGCCTTCTGGAACTTGCAGTGCATGGTGGAAGGACAGCCCGAGACCACAGGAGCAGACATGTCATAAAGCCCTTGCATGTTGTGATTTCTGCTATAAAAGAAGCAAACAGGCAGAAAGACAGAGAAACAGGACATGAAATGATGGGGAGGCTTCTCTGAGCCGTCGAATAATGGGGGAAGGAACATTTTAGGCCTTGCAGTGTCCTTCAGGGCGGAAATAGCTCAATGTGTGAGGAAGGGAGAGAAGTCCTGGTGGGGGGCGCTGAACTTGAGGGAGGGAGGGAGTGAGTGATGGCAGGAAAGTGCCCAGTTAGGTGATTATTTTTATTACATGATTATTTTTGTTATCCCAAGTCTGTTGCAGCTCGGGTTTCTAAATAAAATACAGGATGCCCAGATAAACTCAAATTTTGGACAAAAGCAACAGATAA
Organism: Callorhinus ursinus; assembly: GCF_003265705.2. Classification (NCBI taxonomy): domain Eukaryota; kingdom Metazoa; phylum Chordata; class Mammalia; order Carnivora; family Otariidae; genus Callorhinus; species Callorhinus ursinus. The sequence continues at coordinate 5,360,306 of NW_027397075.1, read as the reverse complement.
CTTTTAGTGTAAGTCAGTCCCAAATATTGCGTGGGACTTACCCCTAAGAAAATCATCCTTTGTTTATCTGAAATTCAAATTTAACAGAGTGTCCTGCATTTTTTTATAGGTTAATTCTATTTATAATTATTTAACATATAATGTATTATTTGTTTCAGAGGTACAGGTCTGTGATTCATCAGTCTTACACAATTCATAGTGCTCACCATAGCACATACCCTCCCCAATGTCTATCACCCAGACACCGCATCTTCCCCCACCCGCCTCCACTCCAGCAACCCTCAGTTTGTTTCCTGAGATCAAGAGTCTCTTAGGGTTTGTCTCCCTCTCTGGTTTTGTCTTGTTTCATTTTTCCTTCCCTTCCCCTTTGATACTCTGTTTTGTTTCTGAAATTCCTCATATCAGTGAGATCATATGATCATTGTCTTTCTCTGATTGACTTATTTCGCTTAGCATAATACCCTCTAGTTCCTTCCACGTCATTGCAAATGGCAAGATTTCATTTTTTTTGATGGCTGCATAATATTCCATTGTATACATATACCACCTCTTCTTTATCCATTCATCTGTTGATGGACATCTAGGCTCTTTCCGTAGCTTGGCTACTGTGGACATTGCTGCTATAAACACTGGGGTTCACGTGCCCCTTCAGATCACTACATTTGTATCTTCGGGGTAAATACCCAGTAGTGCAATTGCTAGATTGTAGGGTAGCTCTATTTTCAACTTTCGGAGGTACCTCCATACTGTTTTCCAGAGTGGTTGCACCAGCTTGCATTCCCACCAACAGTGTAGGAGGGTTCCCCTTTCTCCGCATCCCCGCCAACATCTGTCGTTTCCTGACTTGTTAATTGTAGCCATTCTGACTGGTGTGAGGTCGCATCTCATTGAGGTTTTGATTTGGATTTCCCTGAGGCTGAATGATGTTGAGCACTTTTTCATGTGTCTGTGGCCATTTGGATGTCTTTGGAGAAATGTCTGTTCATGTCTTCTGCTCATTTCTTGATTGGATTATTTGTTCTTTGGGTGTTGAGTTTGAAATTTCTTTATAGATTTTGGATACTAGCGCTTTATCTGATATGTCATTTGCAAATATCTTCTCCCATTCTATCGGTTGTCTTTTGGTTTTGTTGACTGTTTCCTTTGCTGTGCAAAAGGTTTTTATCTTGATGAAATCCCAATGGTTCATTTTTGCCCTTGCTTCCCTTGCCTTTGGCGATGTTTCTAGGAAGAAGTTGCTGCGGTTGAGGTCGAAGAGGTTGCTGCCTGTGTTCTCCTCAAGGATTTTGTTGGATTCCTGTTTCACATTTAGGTCTTTCAACCATTTTGAGTCTATTTTTGTGTGTGGTGTAAGGAAATGGTCCAGTTCCATTCTTCTGCATGTGGCTGTCCAATTTTCCCAACACCATTTGTTGAAGAGATTGTCTTTTTTCCATTGGACATTCTTTCCTGCTTGTCGAAGATTAATTGACCAGAGAGTTGAGGGTCCATTTCTGGGCTCTCTGTTCTGTTCCATTGATCTATGTGTCTGTTTTTGTGCCAGTACCATACTGTCTTGATGATGACAGCTTTGTAATAGAGCTGGAAGTCTGGAATTGTGATGCCACTAGCTTTGCTTTTCCTTTTCAACACTCCTCTGGCTATCCGGGGTCTTTTCTGGTTCCATACAAATTTTAGGCTTATTTGTTCCATTTCTTTGAAAAAAGTGGATGGTATTTTGATGGGGATTGCCATTGAATGTGTAGATTGCTCTAGGTAGCATTGACATCTTCACAATAGTTGTTCTTCCAATCCATGAGCATGGAACGTTTTTCCATTTCTTTGTGTCTTCCTCAATTTCTTTCATGAGTATTCTATAGTTTTCTGAGTGCAGATTCTTTGCCTCTTTGGTTAGATTTGTTCCTAGGTATCTTATGGTTTTGGGTGCAATTGTAAATGGGATTGGCTCCTTAATTTCTCTTTCTTCTGTCTTGTTGTTGGTGTATAGGAATGCCACTGATTTCTGTGCATTGATTTTCTATCCTGCCACTTTACTGAATTCCTGTATGAGTTCTGGCAGTTTTGGGGTGGAGTCTTTTGGGTTTTCCACATAAAGTATCATATCATTTCCAAAGAGTGAGAGTTTGACGACTTCTCTGCTGATTCAGGTTATGTCTTTTTGTTGTTTGATTGCTGAGGCTAGGACTTCTAGTAGTACTATGTTGAACAGCAGTGGTGATAGTGGACATCCCTGCCATGTTCCTGACCTTAGGAAAAAGCTCTCAGTTTTCCCCATTGAGAATGATACTCGCTGTGGGTTTTTCGTAGATGGCTTTTATAATATTGAGGTATGTACCCTCTATCTCTACACTGTGAAGAGTTTTAATCAAGAAAGAATGCTGTACTTTGTCAAATGTTTTTTCTGCATCTATTGAGAGTACCATATGGTTCTTGTTCTTTCTTCTATTAATGTATTGTATCACATTGATTTGAGGATGTTGAGCCAGCCTTGCAGCCCAGGAACAGATCCCACTTGGTGGTGGTGAATAATCCTTTTAATGCACTGTTGGATCCTATTGGCTAGTATTTTGGTGAGAATATTTGCATCCATGTTCATCAGAGATATTGGTCTATAGTTCTCCTTTTTGATGGGGTCTTTGTCTGGTTTTGGCATCAAGGTAATGCTGGCTTCACAAAATGAGTTTGGAAGTTTTCCTTCCATTTCTATTTTTTGGAACAGTTTCAGAAGAATAGGTATTAATTCTTCTTTAAATGTTTGGTAGAATTCCCCTGGGAAGCCACCTGGCCCTGGGCTCTTGTTTGTTGGGAGATTTTTGATGACTGCTTCAATTTCCTTAGTGGTTATAGGTCTCTTCAGGTTTTCTATTTCTTCCTGGTTCAGTTTGGGTAGTTTATACGTCTCTAGGAATTCATCCATTTCTTCCAGCTTGTCTAATTTGCTGGCATACAGTTGCTCATAATATGTTCTTATAATTGTCTGGATTTCTTTGGTGTTAGTGTGATCTCTTTCATTCATGATTTTATTTATTTGGGTCATTTCTCTTTTCTTTTTGATAAGTCTGGCCAGGGCTTTATCAATCTTATTAATTCTCTCAAAGAACCAGCTCCTAGTTTCGTTGATCTGTTCTACAATTCTTTTGGTTTCTATCTCATTGATTTCTGCTCTGATCTTTATCATTTCTCTTCTCCTGCTGGGTTTAGGCTTTATTTGCTGTTCTTTCTCCAGCTCCTTTAGGTGTAGGGTTAGGTTCTGTGTTTGAGACCTTTCTTGTTTCTTGAGGAAGGCTTGTATTGCTATGTACTTTCCTCTTAAGACCGCCTTTGCTGCATCCCAAAGGTTTTGAACAGTTGTGTTTTCATTTTTATTGGTTTCCATGAATTTTTTAAATTCTTCTTTAATTTCCTGGTTTACCCATTCATTCCTTAGTAGGGTGCTCTTTAGCCTCTACGTATTTGAGTTCTTTCTGACTTTGTGAAACTCGAACTCTTGTGATTGAGCTTGAGTTTCAAAGCATGTGGTCTCAGAATATGCAGGGAATGATCCCAATCTTTTCATACCACTTGAGGCCTGATTAGTTACCTAGGCTATGATCTATTCTGGAGAATGTTCCATGGGAACTAGAGAAGAATGTGTATTCTGTTGCTTTGGGATGGAATGTTCTGAATATATCTGTGAAGTCCATCTGGTCCAGTGTGTCATTTAAAACTTTTATTTCCTTGTTGATCTTTTGCTTAGATGATCTGTCCATTTCAGTGAGGGGGGTGTTAACATCCCCCACTATTATTGTATTATTGTCGATGTGTTTCTTTGATTTTGTTATTAATTGGTTTATAAAATTGGCTTCTCCCATGTTAGGGGCATAGATATTTACAATTGTTAGATCTTCTTGTTGGATAGACCCTTTAAGTATGGTATAGTGTCCTTCCTCATCTCTTATTATAGTCTTTGGTTTAAAATCTAATTTGTCTGATATAAGGATTGCCACCCTAGCTTTCTTTTGGTGTTCCTTAGCATGGTAAATGGTTTTCCACCCCCTCATTTTCTTTTTTTTTTTTGATGATTTTATTTATTTTTATGAGAGAGAGAGAGAGAGAGCCCATGAGGGAGGAGGGTCAGAGGGAGAAGCAGACTTCCTGCTGAGCAAGGAGCCCGATATGGGACTTGATCCTGGGACTCCAGGATCATGACCTGAGCCGAAGGCAGTTGCTTAACCAACTGAGTCACCCAGGTGCCCTCCATCCCCTCACTTTCAATCTGGGGGTGTCTTTGGGTCTAAAATGAGTCTCTTGCAGACAGCATATCGATGGATCTTGTTTTTTTATCCTCTCTGATAGCCTGTGTCTTTTGAATGGGGCATTTAGCCCATTTACATTCAGGGTAACTATTGAAAGATAGGAATTTAGTGCCATTGTATTGCCTGTAAGGTGACTGTTACTGTATATTGTCTGTTCCTTTCTGGTCCATGTTACTTTTGGGTTCTCTCTTTGCTTAGAGGACCCCTTTCAATATTTCTTGTAGGGCTGGTTTGGTGTTCACAAATTCCTTTAGTTTTTGTTTGTCCTGGAAGGTTTTTATCTCTCTTTCTATTTTCGTTGACAGCCTAGCTGGATATAGTATTCTTGGCTGCATATTTTTTCATTTAGTGCTCTGAAGATATCATGCCAGTCCTTTCTGGCCTGTCAGGTCTCTCTGGGTAGGTCTGCTGCCAATCTAATGTTTCTTCCATTGTAGGTTATAGATCTCTTGTCCTGATGCTTTCAGGATTTTCTCTTTGTCTTGAGACTTGTATGTTTTACTATTAGATGTCGGGGTGTTGACCTATTTTTATTGATTTTGAGGGGGATTCTCTGGGCCTCCTGGATTTTGATGCCTGTTTCCTTTCCCATATTAGGGAAGTTCTCTGCTATAACTTGCTCCAATATACCTTCTGCCCCCCTCTCTCTTCTTCTTCTAGGATCCCAGTTATTCTAATATTGTTTCATCTTATGGTATCACTTATCTCTCAAATTCTGCCCTTGTGATCCAGTAGTCTCACTTTTTCTCAGATTCTTTATTCTCCATCATTTGGCCTTCTATATCACTAATTCTCTCTTCTGCCTCATTTATCCTACCAGTTAGAGCCTCCATTTTTTTATTGCACCTCATTAATAGCCTTTTTGATTTCGACTTGGTTAGATTTTAGTTTTTTTTATTTCTCCAGAAGGGGATTCTCTAGTATCTTCTATGCTTTTTTCCAAGCCCAGCTAGTATCTTTATAATTGTCAATCTGAACTCTAGTTCCAACATCTTACTAATGTCCATATTGATTAGGTCTCTGGCAGTTGGTACTCTCTCTTGTTCTTTTTTTTTTTTTTTGAGGTGAGTTTTTCCATCTTGTCATTTTGTCCAGAGAAAAATAGATGAATGAGAGAACAAAACGTTAAAAGGGTAAGAACGACCCCAGAAAAATATACACTAAACAAATCAGATGGGACCTGAAACCTTCCTGAAAGTGGTTGCTTTTCTGTTCATGGAGTTGCTGCTTTTCTTTTCTTCGATCTCCTTTTGAGTTTGTAGGTGTTCAGAATTGTGTGATACATAACTAGCTGAATTCCTGGGACCAGACCAAATTTGGGTCTCCTGCTCCTCCGCCATCTTGCTTCTCTGGGCATCCTGCATTTTTATTTGCTAGATCTGGCAACCCTAGCTGGAGTGATCAACCAATGCCATGAAGACTGGGAAGGTAGAGGAGGTGTTCAAATAAATCTTATAGGCAAAGACGATGGTTTATTTTGCCCCTGGAAATTCTATGGAGTAGAATAAGGACTGTGTCTTTGTCCATCCGATCTTGCTGTGGGATCTAGAGTGGTTTGCTTAACCTTTCTGTGTCCCACCTGCCACAGCTGAAAAATAGAGATACTATTTGAGTCTTGAGGGCCTCAACAGGTTTTCCTGAGGTTTCATTTGCAGAATATTTGCTGAAGTGCTGCCAAGGGTACTGAGCATTTTATAATTTGAGGGCATGAGTTATGACAACCCTTATGGGCTCTTGATACTAGGGTACTTGGGAGTTTCCTGGATTGGGAAGAACAGTGTACTACTGATTATTGGCCTCAGGCTTTCATTTGGTTTGGCACAGCAGTTACTGATTCTGTGTCTATTTCCAAGTTTGACAATTTTTCGTTTTGGATTTTTTGAGTTTATTTTTGATTTTTAAAACTATTACATTAAAATATTTGTCATGATGACTGAGTATTTTGATGCCCTGTTTTTATATTTTGCACCCAGACAGGTGGCTCACTCCCTTACCTAAGTCCTGGCTCCTGATGGAGGAACACAGTTTCGGGAATCAGACACACTTACCTGGGCTTGATTTTGGACCCAGCGCTTACTAACTGAGTGACCCTGCGTCATGGCACCTCCGTTTCCCTATCTGTAAAATGGGTTTCATAAAAGCACATGTCTCAAAGTTGGTTGTGGAAAAAAAAAATCCATGTCAAATGCTGAAGAGAATGCCTGGCATTTACGAAGTGTCCAAAACATGGCAGCCATCAACATTAGTCTCTTTGAACATTAGTTTCTTCACCTGCCACGTGGGGACAATCCTAAGTTCTCCCTCCGTGACTAACTGTGGGGCATCATGGGAATAATTATGCAGAACGACTGTCCAAGTGCTGGGTCCTTCAGTGTCCTCTCTTTCCTCCACACCAGGAAAGCAGGTTATCTTTGTCATGCCTTTCTGTTTACAATTCACCTCATGCCAGCGAGGATCCTTCTAATCAAGGGCACACATGCTGGAGAGGCGCCTGGCTCCATTGCCCTTGCATTCCCCTCCTTTTTTCTGTATCATGACTTTAGACTCTCAATGCTTGCTGGGAGCTGAACCTCAAAGAGTAGTGTAAATGCCAGTCGTTCATTTATTCAGTGGACAGATATTTATCCAGAACCTACTACGTGCTAGGCATGTCTGCAGATGTTGCGGATGGAGCCGTAAAGTGACAGAGATGGGTACCCCCTCCACGGGAACTTATCTTCTCAATGTGGCAGCAGGGGAGACCCAAGAGAACACATGCGGAAGCAAGGCAACTTCCGACGGGGAGGGGGGGGAGGAAACCAAGCAGGGCCAAGGGAGAAGGCGAGGGGAGGAGGGGCCTCAGCCAGGGTGCACACTGAGGTATGATGTTGGATCAGGGGGCCGATGGAGCACAGTCTGCATCCTTCCTTTGAGCTTTGTATCTTCCTCTGTGCCATGGGGGTAAGAGTCCCACTGCCCAGGGTGACCTTAGGAGTGGACACTCAACAGGTGTTTGTCCCCTTCCCTTCATGTGGTCAGTCTGACCGTAGTGTAAGAGATCTTGTCTCCATCTCCCCCATGTGTCCCAGACCATAGTCCTCTCTAAGAAGGTGTCACTGACATCTGGGCCTCACCCTGCTGTGTGCTTGTGTTCTCTGCTTGCTTGCTTGACAGGGAGCATACCCCATTCATGCTGGTCTCTCTCTCTCTCCTCTCCTCTTGTTTCCTCCCTTCTCTTTCTCCTCAGTCTCTTTGAAACCCAGCTTCTCACTATCACGTGAGTTGGGCTCCAGTCTGGACAACAGCTCAGTGTTTAGGTCTGGACTGGATGTATGTAAGCAATGAACCAATGACCCCTTTTGAGAGAAGAGGGCGGAATTCATGGTCCACAACCATCTCCACGGCTCAGCCAACTGAACGTACCTCTGTTCACACAAAAAGAACATATTTGTTTAACCACTTGCTGTAAAAGTGATGATGTCAGGCATCCAGATAGCCTTTCACCCCATGTTCCTAGGTGAGATTTCCCCTCTTTTTAATGCTTTTCAGGTTCTGTGCTAGGTTTAATAATCCTGTGGCCATGGAAGGGTGACAGGCTTGTCATGTTTTCCATGCTGTGGCTCTCCTGTGGAAAGAAATAGAGAAAGGAAAAGAGAAGTTTCTGATCCAAAATGGGAGTCCTTTGAATGTTCCAAGGGAGGTAGAAGCAGAGAGTCTTGTGTGGAGCTCCTAGAATCTCTGCTTGTCAGGATGACTCGGCAGGTCTTTGTCTCCCTGAACTAGACCTTGACGGTGCACCCCCTCCAACAGTTCACTTGGCAAGTCCTGCTCTGGTGTACCTGTGCCATGTGGCCTATATTAGGCCAGGGTCCGTCGATAAGTCATCCTAGTAGGCTGGCTGAGGGAGCAGGTGCAGAGTGGTGAAAGACCAGCGCCTGAATCCCGGTTTTGCTGTTCGCTATCTAAAGGGCCTTCTGTGCTCTCTCTACTCCAGTCAGTGTCCCCATCCTGCCCTCATTACTCTGAGGGAGGGGCAGGAGGGCTGATCACAATACTGTTTTTCCTTCTTCCAGGAGCAAGGTAGGATCACGCTTGTCCATTGCTTTAAGTCAGTAGTAGTGGCCATGTGGTTGCTTTGGCCAGGAAGTATGAGCAGAAGTGATGTGTGTGTCACTTCCTGTGGAAGCTGTAATAAGCCAGTATGTAATTTCCCCGAGTCCTCTTTTCCTTGCTGTGGAGATCACGCTGAGATTGAACATACGTTGAGATGAAGCCTCCTCCATCAGCCTGGGTCCTTGAGTGACTACAGGGAACACACCCCTCCGCCAGCCTACAATTGACATGCACCATGAGTGGAAAATGAACCAGCCCCTGGGACTTAGGGGTTGTTTGTTACTGCAGCACAACCTAAGGAATCCTGACCGATACAATATCCCCTTTAAATGTTTGCTTTTTCCTTTATAGCATGTATCACCACCACCAAACTTACTTATACGTATTTGCTTATTTTTTGTCTCCTTTCTCTAGAAGTTCCATGAGAACCATCTTTTTTTGTTATTGTTTTTTGTTTGTTTTTGTGAGAGACAGCACGAGTCGGGGGACAGGGGCAGAGGGAGAGGAAGAGAGTATCTCAAGCAGACTCCATGCTGAGCGTGGAGCCTGATGCAGGGCTCAATCTCATGACCCTGAGACCATGATCTGAACCAAAATCAAGAGTCGGAACAGTCAACTGATTGAGCCACCCAGGCATCCCTTTTTTTGTTATTGTTTATTGGAGTAATGCTAGTATCTTGAAGACTGTCTAGTACATAGTAGGCACCAAATTAATATGTACTGAGTTGGTTAATAATTCAGTTAATGTGGCCAGGTCACTTAACTTCCATGAGCCTCACACTCCTCATCTATGAAATGGGGATACTCATCATACCTGTGTCATAGGAATATTTTGCGAAGGAAATCGTCACAAATATAAACCACCTTGCACCATGCCTGGCACATAGTAGGTGTGCAAAAAATATGTGCTTTTGTTTTGTAACACTTGTCAATCCAGTGAATCAAAAACAGGGCCTCTGTTGTCAGTTACATTCGGCGGATATATTTTACACAGTTCCCCAGACTTATGAAAGGTCCCTCTGCAAATAGGCAGCATTGTTATAATGGAGTCCAAGGACCTCAGTCATAGAAACTCCACAAGACTTGTTCTAAGTGTCTGCTTTTCGTTCACGAGCAGGAGAAGTAGCTGTTCCGTGTTGGGCTGGAGCACCAGCAAGCCCCCTACGAGGTCTTGGGGTGGATGTTCAAATAGGAAGGAGTAACTAGGGCCTATGCCATCTTTTTAAAGCCTGGGAAGAGACAGACTGGGTGCTTACACTTACCTTCGTTCTCAGTGCTGGCTGTGGAATCCCATCCTGATGTGGGGGATCTCTTCCAGATTCCTGTCTGCCGAGGGATGGATGCGTCTCTAAGTTACACCTGCTGGGCAGGGGCTTGGGTAGGTGCTGAAGCAGTGGGCTCTGGGGTGGGATGGACTCAAGCTTGACTCTGGGCTCCGTGACTTTATAGACCTTACAGACTTTGGGCAAACATCCTCTCCTCTCTGTGTGTTGGTGCCCTTATCTGTCATTTGGTGTCATTCTAGGGAGAAGCAGGTGAGATTCTCTGAGTTTTCAGCTAAATTTGATCTCTTTCTATCTGCTCTCTTGGCCGAAGCCAGTGTGTTGTTCCTAAAAGGCAAATCTAATCCTGTGACTCGTCACCTAAAGAACACATCTTCAGTGGTGTGGCATTTCCCTCAGGGTCGCATCTAAACTCTGCATTCCAGCACGGGTCCTGCCTTGACTGGTCTCTGCCCACCTTTCCGTTTTTACCTGCTCCTGCCCGCCCCGCTGCTGCCCAGCCACCCAGTCTTTGTCAGAGGACTTCAGGCCATTTCTTACCCTGTTTGGCTCACTCCACACACCTGCTTTCCACCCCAACTTCCGTCCTCCCAGTGGTTCCTCCTTGACCTTCAGATCTGACTTTAGGTGTCGCTTCCTGGAACCCCAGACACTGGCATTTAACTAAGGGGACCCAGTCTCTAATGCACAGGCAGCTCCAGGCTGGCTGAGATGGGCTAACATTCTGGGAGGACTGAGTGTTTCAGTACCCAGGCTCTGCAATTGGGTCTCTTGGACAGCATGCTTTGCCTTCCTGTGCTTCAGTTTCCCCATCCATCAAACAGGCCAACAGCAGTCATTGTTGGGAGGGGTGGCCTTGCTTTTAGATGGAAAACGGGACTTGTCTTTTCAGGCTCTCCTTCCGTCCCGTAGTAGTAGCTCCGTCAATAAAGTGATTTGGAGGCACGGCTTTGGCAGGCTTCCCGAATGCCAGTGAATACAACAGCTGGGCCCTGGGCTTCCCAATAACTTGCAGGTGGGAAAGGGTTCTAGGTGTGTGTGTGTGCATGTGTGTATGTGCACATGTACATGTGATTTCTGTGGGTCTGTATGTGCATGTGTGCCTATGCTCATGTGTGTATGTGTGTGAAAACAGCAAAAGAGATGGTGTTTCTTTTCTTCTTTCTTTCCAGCCTTCTTCATTTCCTCCCCGCGTTCCTGCCTGTGTCACTTGGTCTCCGTGACTGTCTCTGTTGTCCGTCCTGTGTCTGACCCTCGCTCTGTTGGTTTGCACCCCTGGGTCCCTCTCCGTGCCTTCCCTCAGCACCCCCTCGCCGAGCATCCTGTCTCTCTGTTGGCACAGAGGACTGGTAACCTAGGAAACCACTGCAGGGTGAGCACGTGTGATTGGCCAGGCCAGGGCTGACTCTGGGTTGGCGGGCAGATTTTGGGGGTGACTCTCGTCGTCAATCCCCTTCGGGGGAGGGACATTCTCCGGGACATGAAAGGAACCTGAGTGTGCTGTGGTGAGCAGGGTTCCTCCGCCGGGGAAGGAATTCCTGTCCTAAGGAGGACTCAGAGTTACAGAATGAGGTCACACTAAGAAATTTCCAAAAAGGCAGGCATGCAGGAGGCTTCGGGAGGGGCTGTAATAGTAATAGCTAATGCCTACTTGCCGGCCACTGTTCGCTGAGCTCTCTCTCTTCATCAGCTCATTAGCAAACCTATTCAGTAGATGCTATTTTTCTCTCCATTTTACAGATGAAGACGGGAGATCGCTCGGCTAAGTCTTCACTGGTGGTAAAGCAGGGCCGGGATGTGAACCCAGGCGCGTCCTGTATTTAAGACATCTGGGAACTCTAGGGAAGGGATGGAAGATGTGGGATCAGTGCTCGCAGAGGCAGGGGGATGGGCAAGATGGCTTCTCAAGACCCCTCTTGCCTACACCCCCAGCCCCCCATCCTTTGATCTGGCTCTTCTCCCTCTTGGGTAACTAGCCCACCACTTCGTGGAGGCCTGTGGTACTCAGGAACTAATGTGTCACCAACTCACCTGTCACCCCTGCTTCCTCCTGTCTCAGGAACAACAGGGCATCCAGGAAGTGGATGATGGTGCTGGTTATACAACAGTGCCAATGTACCAAATGCCACAGAGGTGGACACTTAAAAAAAATAGCCACCATGGCAAATTTTATGTTACGTATATTAAGGAAAAAAAAAAGGGACCGGCATCCTATATGCATCCAGCTGGGGGTCTCCTGAGCCTGTGATTCTGGCCCTGGGCTTGTCCCATGGAAGAGAGAAGAGTCAGCTGGCAGGGTGCTTTTGAGGACTTTCTCTATGCTAGGAGGGCCCTCTGTGAAATGCTTAAACATGGGTTATCTCATTGATCCTCCCAACTCCCTGTGAGGCAGTTTGCCATATGAAATCCACCCATTTCACAGATGAAGTCCCTGAGGCTCTGGGATGCTGAAGGATTTCTGGAGCTTACACAGTTAGCTAGTGATGCCTTCTGGTTTGAACCCGGGCGCTTCTGACACCATAACGTCTCCTGAATTTGCAAAGGCCTCCTTACTGCCTTCCTGTTCCGAGGATCCCAATGAGAGAGCCCCGCTTCCCTGTCGTCCCGGGAGATTAGGGGATCCTTTGTCCCCAGTTCCAGCTCCGTCCCTTCTCAAGGCCTCGGTGCCCATCTGTCTCCTTGCGGACAGTTGGCTGGCATGGGCCATCACGCCAGTGTCCTCAAAGTGTCAAAGCCAGTTCAGTGATGTTACAGAGTGGTGGCTGGAAATAAGCCAGGGACCCAGTGCAGGTAAGCCGGCCAGATCAAAGCTAATGAGGCACGTCCCCGGGACGCGCAGCGGAGGTGGGCAGCATCGAGTGGTTACCTGTCACCATTGGTTCTGGAGATGCGGCTGGGCAGTAAATTGGCCAGAGAGGAAGAATTGGGGGTTCTGCAGGGCCCAGAGAAGAAGGGAGGGGGCAAGATGCACTCCCTTTTGGTCATGGGGCAGAATTAGAGCCAGAGTCCTTCCAGCCACCATGTGCCCATCACATATCAGCCTCTGGGCCACTTACTAGGACTGCTGGCTTGCTGAGATGTTTAGCTGTAGCAATGGTTATATTTACATGTATGGTCCATTTAAGCCTTTCAAGAACCGTGATTGGGCCAATCAGGATCCTTCTCCCCATTTTACAGGGGAGGGGACAGGGCAGGGAACAGGGGAGGGGAGGTATGAGATGACTCCTCCAAATTCACACAGCTGGCAAGAGGCAAAGTCGGGGCTGGCCATGCCCAACCTCTCTTGTTTTATACAGTAGGTCTTACTGCTTCCTGAAGATTAATTGGGGTCACTAGGGAGTCAGGGCAAGGACTTATTAGGTGGTTAAGGATGAAAGATGGGGGCAGAAGTCTGCCATCTGTCATAGTCTGTTCAATGTACGCATCTGACACGATTAAATACCAGGACATCAGATCATGTGGGTGTGGCGCTTTGCCCATGGCAGTGGTCCCTGGTCCAGGAGCATCGGCATCTCCAGGGAAGTTGCTAGACATGCAAATTCTGGGGGTGGTGCCCAGCAATCAGCCATCTGTGTTGACTGGTAGCCCCTCAAAAGATATGTCCACCTGGAACCTGTGAGCATGACTTTATTTGGACAAAGCGTCTTTGAAGATGTCACTAAGGTAAGGATTTTGAGAAGAGATCAGCTTGAATTAGGACGAGCCCTAAATCCAATGACAAGGATCCTGATAAGAGCAGAGCAGAGGAAAGCACACACAACAAAAGCCATGTGAAGCCAGAGGCAGAGATTGGAGGGATGCATCTGCAAGCCAAGGAACACCAAAGATTGCAGCATCCCCCAAAATCTAGGAGAGAAGCATGGAGTGGATCCTTCCTGAGAGTCTCCAGAAGGAGCCAAGCCTTCAGACACTTCGATTTCAGACTTTTGGCCTCCAGAACTGTGAGCAAACACGTTTCTATTTTAAACCACTTGTTTGTGGCCATTTGTTAAGGCAGCCAAGGGAAACCAACCAGGTTTCCTGCCTGGTGATCCTGATGCACACTAAAGTCTGAGAAGCCCTAGTTCAGAGCAGTACGTCTGCACGTGTGCAGAGGCAGAGGCCTCAGTCCTTGCCCACCCAATCCAAATAGGTCAGGGATGTGTATGTTTTAACAAGCGTCTGTGGTCATTTTTACTCACAGTAAAATCTGGGAGAGTGTAGCATTGAAGAGTACTGTATTGCGCGGAAATGTCTTTGTCTCTCCTCCCCTTGCCAAGCCAGGTGAGAGACCTCCTTTCCTAGCCAGCTTCCTACACTTGCAGGACTTTTCAGCATTCTCATTGTTATGGTTATTTTTGCTAGTTCTGTCTGCTTCTCTGCACTTGGCAAGGGAAGAAGGTGAACATGGTTTATGGTGGAGACATACGTACCCCTTTAGGACCCTATATCTTGCCTTGTGCACTCTATCTGTGTAAGTGCACTCTGGCCCACTGTGCAGAACTTCAGGGCCTGGATGGGAGGTGAGCAAAGCCCATAGATAGGCGTGAGGCTTGACTCCCTAATCCACATCGGGTGTGGGGGCAGACACACACACACACACACACACACACACACACACACACACACACACACTGAGAAAGCAGAGCGGGAGTGTTGAAATTCCTGGTCATCTGCTTGGATGGTGTAATGAAGTCGACATGCCACCTGATTACATACTTCAGAAGTTTCCATTATTCACTGTGTTCTCATCTTCAGCACCCGGTGTCAGCCCCTCCGGGGGACAGAGGGCCTGGATGCCAAGAGACACTTGCCTGCCCATTCAGGCCCTAAAGCCAACAGATCCTGAGCACATCCTCAGGGCTTGAACCTTTGGAAAGGTTTTTTGAATCCAAGGTGCTCTGCTCTACCTGCTGCTTGCAAGAGACAGCAAAATGGGCAGAAGGCCTCTAACCATGGAAATCTCCTGGCTGGGCTGGGAGGGGCATCAGCTAAGGCTGTGGGCTCCCCTTGGGATCCTCTGGTTCTGAAAATTCAGCCATGGATGAGTAGGAACATCCCATTTCATAAAAAATATCTATTGGCGGTCTCGTCTATGCAAGACACTTCGAATACATTATGTTTTGACCCTCACAGAAGCTCTTTGCTAAAGATATTATTGATTCCCACCCTCCGGAAGACAAAATAAGGCCCAAGGAAAAAGTAGCCTACCAAAGGTCACACAGTTCGTAAGGCACAACCAGGATTTGCTTAACATAGCATTTCTCAACCTCAGTGCTATTGACGTTTTGAGCCGGATCATTTGGTGTTGAGGGGAGGGTGCTGCCCTGTGCACTGTAGGATGTTTAGCAACATCCTTGGCTTCTACCCATTAGAGACCAGTAGTACCCTGCCCCCCAGCTGTGACAACGAGAAATGTCTCCAGACATTGCCAACTATCCCCTAGGAGCAAAGTCATCCCTCCCTGAGAACTGCTGGTCTAGCTTCAGATCTTGTGTTCTTTCTAACATGCTACTTTGCCTTGGCAAATATTCCAAATTACACACACACACACACACACACACACACACACACACACACACACACACCCTCTGCCGTTTTAGAGATGGGAACAACGGAGAGGTTTGTCCACTTGTTTCAAGGTCAAACAGCTTATAAATAATTGAATCGAGGCTAAAGTCCAGTTTGCAGGCCCTCATCCAGTCCTTTCTCCACCTCTCCCTTCTCTTCCCACTACCTCCCTGCAGCTCCAAGGCCCATCTGTTCCTCCGGTAGAAGCCTGGATGGGCTTCTTAAAGATTCATTATATGGCATCAGCAACAGCATCTTGGAATAATTGGTTTCCTTACTTTCCCTCTGTTCTTTCCCAGGAATTATCACTTCCACAGAGTCATAGCTGTCTCTAGTGTGTTTGATTCTAAACTCCCAATCATACACGCATCATGACACCCACACATAGTGGGCCTTCAGTAAATACTTGTTGAATTAATGATGACGTCACTGTTAGGGCTTTTTCCATGAATAAAAATCACAGGAGCATTCATTAACTCTCGGTGTCTCAACAGTTTGCCTTGGCCACCACTGGTTCCGAGGCGAAAAGTGGAAACCCACTCAAGCTGGATAGAGCAGAAAGGGGTCCTTTACTGGAGAGCCCCAGGGATATCTCACAGACTCCAGGGGCGGTAGGACAGCCAGCTTTACCAGGCATTGGGGCCAGGAACTAAGGCAAGTGGTCTGCCTTCTTTCTGCATGAACGGCTTTACACCTTAGACTTCCGTCTCTCTCTTTCTATTTCCTCTCATTTTCTCTTTTGCATTCCCTCTTCCCCTGCAGACCAGCTTTCTCTACCTTACCGACATGGCAAAAGATGACCTTCTCAAAATCGAATTCTGGATCCCCACATTTACTTGACCCCTTAGTTCAAGCACGAACCTGGACCAAGGAAGGTCTCTTACGGCCAATTTCAAATTTTCAGCAGGGAGAATCTGATTGGTCCACTGTGGATCAGGTGATCATCTCTGGTCCAATTAGGAATGGCCAAGAAGCAGGTGGGGCTCGCTTGTATAAAAACGACCCCAGAGGCTCACTTCTGTGCGTGCGGGGCAGTTTTGAGGGGAAAGACTCCCAAAGCCTCTACTACACTTTCTTTGCCCAAATGAGAAATATTAGCTCCCCTAGCTTGGTCAAAGGCAGGTACTCAATACAAATCTTTTGAAGGTGGGAGTGGGTGGGAGAAGTGGGTGAGTCATGCCAACCTCACGTGGACACCAAACAAAAAGACTTGGAAACAAATCCTGAAGGGAAGGCGGAGTATCACACCTCTCCCGTTCCCACTGCTACCACTTCTAATTACAGCCAGTCTTAGTTGGATTAATTGGGAGGCGGAAGTCCAGTTTACATTCAAGAAAAGCCAGATACATATATATCCCTCTGTTTTGATTACTTGTAAGGACACCCAAGAAGTTCCACCACAATCATAAAAATGTGGTAAAAACAAGCAAAAAGAAGCCAAGGAGGATGAATAGAAACCTAGGCAATAAAAATCCTAGGGGACTTGCTTTATTCAATAAAACCATCATGGTTGTAATAAACACATAAATGGCTGAAATGAAAACGTGCTTGTTTGATTCTCTTACATAGTAACAATGATAAGAAAGTAAGATAGCAAATGTGTGTATAGCGTTTACTCTGTGTCAGGCACCATTCTAAGTGTTTGATGGATTATATATCAACTCATTTGGTCCTGTAGCAATTCAGTGACGGAGATTCTAAAGGACGTGAAACCTAGTACTAGATGCTGGAGCTGGGGGCTGCTCAAACTCTTCAAAAATACTTCTAAAATTAAATAGGGGGATAAAGAGAAGGGCATGTCTGACCTTCTCTAGAGGAGGCATAACAGAGTAGTTAAGAGCTGGGAGAGTTCAGGAGCCAGACAGCCTAGCCTGTATGACATTGTATAAGTTACTTGACCTCTCTGAGCCTCAGCGTCATCCTCTATAAAATGGGTGAGGATTTTTGTGACCCAGAGCATCTGTAAATGCCTCGCACAGCACCTGGCATGTGGTAGAACCTGAATAAATGCCATGATGTAGTTGTTGAGGATACAGGGTCTGGATCCCAGCTGTGTGCCTTACAAAGCTTTGAACACTGGGAATTACTTCTTGCTAAGCTTCCATTGTCTCCTCTGGAAAACATGGCTGCTGATAGATCCTGCCTCGTCGGGTCTGGTGAGGAAGAATTCTGGGAATTCAGGTACTGAGTACCATGTCTCAGGTATTGTAAGTTTCGCTGCCTGCTGTTATGATGATGATGATGAGCATTCTAGAGAGATGAACTAAAGAAGCACAGAGGAAAAGGTGGGCCTTGAAGAATGACAATGTGAAAACCGTTCTACTGTTAAGTGATTTGCGCTGTGCATTAATCAAATCACACTCTTTTTTTTTTCTCTCAAAAGTGCTTTAACAGTGTGCTTGTGCCCAATCACAACACCCCATAGACAGTACCTTGGCCCACTAGAATCCATTTTCTCCTGACGGTGCTGGCTCAGTTGGATGGCATTCCCCTTGATTTGCCTAATTTTAACGAGATGTTAGATCAACGTCGCAAAAGTAATTTCAGATTTCTCTGGTTCCTTGACAAAGATCCTGTTATCATGACACGATCTGGTTTATACCTGGAGAATCTGTGCCATTGATTTCCGGGCTCAAACTCTTCTCTACTGCCAGCACAAGTGTGAAATGTTTTTTTTTTTTTTAATATATCAGTAAGGTTTAAAAAAATCTGAGAAACACCTTCTTGAGTGTTAAGACTACCCATTAATGTTTGTTGATGCAAGCAGCGGAACCCAGACTTGGCTGGCAGCGGTGAAATGAGAATACGTTGGGTGGGGAAGGAAAGGGAAGCCTAGGGAACTAGGAGCCAGGGCAACTCCAGGTACGTAGAAAGCAGGACAATTGGACAGTCTTGTCCGGATACCACCACATGGTCAGCTCCAGCTTTATCTCAACCTCGTTTCCTTCTAGTTGAGGGATGAAGTCCCAACAAGAACCCTATTGGTCTAGCTTGGATTTTGTGTCTGCCCCTTGGCAGGGTAGAGGTAGGAAATTCATGATGACTTACAGTCTCGCCAAGACCATGGATACTGAGGAAATTTCCTAAGAGAGCACCTGGGACAGGAGTGCGGGGCATGGTGTATTTATATGCGCAGAGCCTCCTTTTCTCTAGTTGTCATTTACCACTGTCCCAGTTTGTAGTGACTGATTCATGTCCAGCTTTAGTCATGTACTGACTACCACTGGAGACGTAAGATGGATGGTCGGTAAAGAAGGGAGTCGCTACATGATGAAGGACTGGGGTTTTCTTTCTTTCTTTTTAATTTAATTCAATTAGACAACTTACAGTACATCATTAGATTCAGATGTAGTGTTCAGTAATTCATCAGCTGGGAATAACACCCAGTGCTCATCGCATCACATGCCCTCCTTAATGCCCCTCACCCCATCCCCCCCACCCACCTCCCCTCCAGCAACCCTCCGTTTGTTTCCTAGAGTTAAGAGTCTCTCATGGTTTTTCTCTCTCTCTGATGACTTCCCATTCAGTTTTCCCTCCCTTCCCCTACGGTTCCCTGCCCTGTTTCTTATATTCCATGATTGGGTGAAGACTGGGGTTTTCTAAACCATTCCTAGTCTCATTTGATTTAGTTCAAGAAGCTCTTGCTGTATCCAAGAATGGAGAGAGAATGTGAGCCCCAGAGGCAGGGCCTGCTAACAATCTGGGCTTTGCAAGTCATTTTACATGGAGGAGGAGTGCCTCGTCTAGATTTAAAACCAAAGCTGTGGGAAGGGATCATTTTGCACCGGGGAGAAGAAGAGATGGGTAAGGCAACTTTAGAGCACTCTTTATCATGAACATAACAGGGTCAGATGAAGCTGAAAGCCAGTCCTGGCGGCCACCACGAATAGGCTAAGGAGAGGTGTATCGAAATTGCAATAAGAATTATGTAGGGGGGACATGAGGAAGGACTTTCTGGCTGCAAGGGAAGTTAGACATTGTAGCAGGCCTTCAAGGGTTGGTTTTGATCCAAGGTAGTTAGTGCCCCTTCTGCCTCCTTGTTCCTAATTCCTACATCTAGGATGTGTATCACAAGGTAATCACAGCGTTTCTTCCAGGTAGGATCAGATTTCAGAATATGTCTCAACTCAGCATCCGAGATGGCCTCCACCTCTCAACAGGATCAACTAGCAAATGGGGGAGGGGGCGATGAACAGTTTACTGCACATAATCTAGATTCAGAATCGAAATTATGAGTGGGAACAGGGACCACACTAAATATCTTTGAAACATTTTGCCACACTTAGGAATCACTGAGGACTCGTTAGGTCATTGTCAAGGCAACAACAGTGAGAACATCAGAAAACCCCAATGGGGAGGGAGAAAGGACACGGGATTTTGTAGGGGTGAATTCAATGAAGCACAAGTGAGGTATTAACCAGAAGTGTTTAACTCCCTTGCGGACGCGCAGAATAGAGACCTATCAGATTTTAAGACTTTTTGTATTGTTTGCAAAAACCAAAAAACCCGCAGATCACTCTGGCTTAAAAATTAATGCAACCTAGTGACTAAAGCAACAGGAAAATCAAGAGATGACCTCGGGTCAGGTGGGGCTTGATCTAGCTGTTTAAAGACCCGATTTCCTCTTACTTTGTCCTTCCATGGTGATAGATCATCCTCGGGGCATCTCTTTGTGGGTCATCGAGAGCTCCATACTGTCTTCTCCTGGTCCCCAAATGGCTGCAACAGCTGCAGACTTTCCATCTTCAGCCCGCACCATTCAGAGAAGAGAGAATGTCTCCTCAGATACTTCCTACTGGAGTCCTGGGATCTTCTCTTTTTCACTGGCCCAAATTGGCTCACGTGCTGTACTCTGAACCCGTTGCTGGGTGGGGGGTGGTATGAAGATCAGTCCTTGGAATTGAGGGAAAGACCACTCTGCCAAAACCATGTGGCTTGAGATTGGAGTGGAGGTAAATTCCCCAAATGAGAAGCAGTGTAGGATCAAAAGGAGAGAGGAGAATGGACCCTTGAGGAGGTAATGAAAACTGTTCTCTGCAGTGGTAGTTTGTGCATGTGTGGATGGGTGGGCGAGGGGTTGAAGTCTGTTTCTGAATGGCCATTCCTTAAATAAAATGGGAATAAGGAAAAGATGGAAAGTTTTTCTTGTCCAGAGGTTCTCAAGGTATACATTTTAGAGAGAACTTTCCCTTCCCGAGAAAGTCTATCACCTTCTTTACTGCCTCTTGACACAGAAATTGGTTTGGGCCAGTGTTTCCACTGGATTGCTCTACCAGCTTTCCCAGAGCTTTACCTCCCTAACAACCCCGCCAAGTTGTGTGTGTACCTGGTTCATAACTGATGCGCCAGGTGAACCCAGCATGGGCCACCTGTTGGCTGGCAAAGAGTAACCTGAGATGTAGATGCTATTTCTCCTTCTCTGTCTCTCCTTGCCTCCACTGGGCCTCATGCTGTCTACTCCTTGGATCTGGTGAGGGAAGAGAATAGGGACATGCTAACACTCGGCCTTGGACAAGTTGCTCAGTCTCTGTTGGCCTCATGCCTCTATGCAATGGTCTTACGAGTGGGTTGTTCTGAGAATTACTGTAGGCATTACATCAGATGATGTACGCAAAACAAGAGTGCCTCCATTTGTGTCTTAGATGGAGTTCCCTAGAGGCAGAGGAGGCTGAGATTGGGGACTCTTGCCCAAGTGATTTATTGAGGGATGCTTTCCCAAGAAGGGTGGCGAGAAAAGCTATAGTTCAGGGACAGGAGCTCAGCAAGAATGTGGTGGTCTCAGCTGGTCTTCAGCTGACCCCATGGGAAGCTCCGGGGCATCAGTTGCATCTCAGAGCTGGTTCCTCTTTAAGGCAAAGTGTCTGGTCTTCTGTGCTCCCGTGTTATTCTGTCGTGGACTGTGGGTGGCCCCAAGGGTCTGGGGCGTGTAACCTCACTAGTGAGGCAACTCCCATTCAGTTGGAGCCAGTTTTCCATAGAAGAGGGTGGCAGGGAGTGATTAGCAATCATGGTTCACAGCATCTGGGATTGGGGCCCTTCCTAGTGAAGGGAATCTGGACAGGGCACCAGTGGCACCCACCACACCAGGCTGGATACAGTCTGGTGGCAAATGGGGAGGGACATAGGGCTTGTGATTAACTCTAGTTTATAGATACCGGAACTGATGTAAGAAGATCAGCTCCTTACTCAAGCTCACATTTGCGGTAAGCATTTAGAGGAACAGCAAAGCTACAAAGTTCTTCTGGCCTTTTGCAATGAGGTTATTCATGCTATCAGCTTTCTCCAAAAAGCAGAACAATTTCTTATGGATTACATGGACCAGCCCCTTCGTTTTAAAAACAAGGAAACTGAGGCCCAGGAAAGACCCAAGTGACGCGAATTCATAGAGTAGGGCAGACCCAAGGCCCAACCTGCATGACTATATCCATCAAACCAACCCAGCAAGACTCATTCTGCTGCTGCTTTTTGAAAAGAGGCAAATGAGGAAACGGTTGTTGCTTTGTGGAAATAAGTTCCCATGAACTCAATGCCCCCCTGCTGCTTAGAAGGAAATTTTGATCATGTGGTGAATAAGCCTCCCAGACCACAGTGTTCTTGCTTCAGGAGAGGCTTGTGGGAAAATGCAGTGAGCTCAGGTGCGTGTTAGGGAGGGTGCCAGGGAAGGCTGGCGCCAGGGTGCTCACATTTATGTAGCAAATTTTTATTGTGCTAGACAGTGGGGAGGCAGCAGAGCACAATCCAGATGGGTTCCTTTTTCCGGAGGTTATAGTCCAGTGGGAAAGACAAAAATTAAACTACTCTTTATGCGATTAAAATAACAATTGTGGTAAGTGCGATGAAGATGTGCAGGGTATTGTGTGAACACATAACCAAATGACCTGACCTAGTTTGGGGCCTGGAAGCTTTCTCTGTGGGAGTGATGTTCTAACTGAGATCTAAAGAATGAAGAGAAATTAACTAGGGACGGGGGTTGAGGGAAGGGATGGAAGAACATTCCAGGCAGAGGGACCAGCTCATGCATGATCTCCAAGGTGGGACGGTCTGTCTGAGACCTGTTTGGGGAAGGCCAGGGTGGCTGGGGGTAGAGTGGGAATGAGTGTGATGAGAGATGAGGATAGAGATTTGGCTTTTTAGTTGCGGAAAAGACATTAAATGAAGGTGAGCAGGAATGGGTATGAGGAATGAGGGTGTGTTTGTGTGTGTGTGTGTGTGTGTGTGTGTGTGTGTGTGTGTGTGTGTAGGATAACAGGATAAGATTTGTGTTTTAGAAATACCATTCTGTTAGTTATGGTATAGGGGGAATATACTTAGCAGTATGGCAGATTCAACTGGCATAGCTCTCTCCCTTCTTCAACACATATAAGATTATTGGATATATGTTATTATATATTAATTTATATATACATTTTCTCTTTTTGGTACATTCATCTATCCAGTCTCTTCTGCATGCTTATCTTTTGCTGGCCACTTCTTAATTAAACTCAGTATTAGATTTATCTTGCCTCCATGTCTCTTCAAAGGATAGTTGGGTGTGTATTCTATAGCTCTAATTTTCCTGTTGCCTTTTGGTCATTTGTTTAGTTGGCCATGAGCACTTACAGAACAGATATCATTTCTTTAGTTTAATTGAACTGTAGTTAACATACAGTGTTATATTGGTTTCAGGTTTACAATGGAAAGATTTTTTTTAAAGATTTTATTTATTCATTTGAGAGAGAGCGTGTGTGTGTGCCTGCATGAGAGAGACAGAAAGAAAGAGACAGAGAACGCACAAACAGGAAGGGCAGAGGGCGAGGGAGAACGGACCCCCACTGAGCAGGGAGTCAGACACAGGGCTCTATCCTAGGACCCCATGATCACGACCTGAGCCTAAGGCAGATGCTTAACCGACTGAGCCCCCAGGTGCCCTGGAATGATTCTACTCTACAAGTTATACCACAATTCTATGTTACAGAATGCTCATCACAATAAGTGTACCCTTAATCCCTTTTATTTTACCCATGCCCCCTACCTCCCCTTGGCAATATATTATTAATCAGTTTATATGTTAACCGGCACTCTCGCATAAGGCTAGAACTCTTCCTCCTTTACTAAAGGGCTAGAAAAACTGGACACATGTCCAGGGAAGGTTGTTACCTGCTCAGGGTTCAAGGTTGGGAAAAGATCTCTGGTGAGAAAGTGAAAGGCTGAATCTGTGTCATGTGTGGCTGTACCCACCTGGGGTAGAAATTCCAATGTGGGGAATTAAAGTATAAATTAATCTAGGGCCAAGGAAACACCTGAGAGCAAAAAATCCCTTTGTAGGATAACTTCAGCATCCCTTGGCTCACAGGACTTTTGCAGAATAAAGAACCTCTGTTGAAGATGAGCTCACAATTAAAAAATTACAGGCTGTGTAATTAGGCCTCTTATATCAAAAATAGTTAACTGGCATAATAAGTAGAAGTAGCACCTTAAGAACTTTAGACCACAGAACCATTTGGAAAAGACTATAAAATAAGTTTGTGGAAAATGACCAGAGATAAAAGAAGGAAGAAAGACACTAATGAAAGCACAAGATCTTATAAAAAAGAGAGGAAGATTTAAAAGGTTTTTTTTATTATTTTTAAATTAATTAATTATTTTTAGGGAGCTAGAGTGTGCAAGCTAGGTGGAGAGTGCAGAGGGAGCGGGAGGGAGGGAATCTTAAGGAGGCTCCACGCTGGCTCAGCACCCTGAGATCATGACCTGAGCTGAAATCGAGAGTCGGATGCTTAACCAACTGAGCCACCCAGGTGCTCCTAGGAAGATTTTTTTTTTTAAAGCCAGCTAAAATGTACAGAAATCAAGAATGTCCCTTTTGAAATGAAACACTCGATTTCAGAGTTCAACAGCCCATCAGACATAAGCTTCAGAGAGAGGCAGTGAATTGAAAGACAGACCAGAGGGAGTAACCCACAGGGCAGAAAAATGGTATTGATACATTGGTAGAAGTCAAGAGTAGATTCAGAGGCTCTTTGGTAATGCAGGTAAGGAATGCCTGTTGTGTCCCAGGAAAAACTGGTGCCAATGAAAATGGGAATAGCATGGAATTTAGGATACTTTGTATTTCAGGATTGAGGAAAAGAATATGCCTAGGCAGAGAGCAGGGTGCTTGTCCTCTGAGGGGAAGACAATGACCAATGGATGGAAGCTGAAGAGAGGCAGATTTTCATGCAGTCTTATTTTTCTAAGAACCAGACTTGGAGAGATTATGACTTCTTATTATGAATACTACAGATGGGAATATGAATCTAGCTCTAGACACCAAAGCTCATTTGTAGAAATACTTAGCTGGGGTGTAAAGGGATGCAACTTTGAGGTTTCCTGTGTCTGGCAGGCAGCAGCAGAATTAGAGAGGGTGGGGAACGTGGAGATCTGGTGCCCTCTTTCTCTGGGTCTCGGCCCAGGACTTGACTTCAGCCTCAGGTGACAAGGTGACGTAGACAGGAGGAACTTCTGATGTTGATCATGCTTCTATCCGTAACAAAGGGGTTAAGAAAAGCCCAACTCTGCCACTAGCTGTGTGATCTTGGTCTCGTTGCTTTCTGTCTCTGGGCCTCTGTTCATCTGTAAAGGGGGAATGCTAATTTTGCAGGGCTTTAGACAAGATCAATGGAATAATGCATAAAATGGCAGGTTGGTTGCAAAATTTATAATAAATGTTGCAGGAAGGTGATCACTCATGACTCTTTCTGGATACAATTCAAAACTTGGGAGGGGAAGGGGCCACATATAAGGGGATCTGTGAGCATGACCCATCATGAATCCCAGCAGAAGATTGAAAAGAGTGACTTAACCATTAAAATTCAAGATATGGCCTGTGCATATGGGGGTTGGCAGGGAGCAGACAGATCACAAATCTGAGAAAGCCCAGAGAAAGCCAGCCCTCTGGGGAACATCATGTTTCCCTTTGGGTAGCTTTTGCTCCAATTCAGCCCTGAGTTTTTTCTCCCCGGGTGCTCAGGTGTGTTTGGGGAATTTCCTCGGGAGTTTGGTATTTTTCTTCCTTGGCCTGCCCCTTCCCCCTGCAGCCTTTGGAACCCTCTGCCTCTCCACTAGGACAGGCCTCTCCAGACACACAGTGCTGCCAGTGACATATATATATAGTTGGGAGGGCAAACTAGTTCAGATGAGATTGTCCCTGACTCAGATGTTTACTCCTCTGGCAGAAGAGGGAAGCACAGAAGATTTCATGGATGTGACTGGCCCTCCTTTCTCTGTCTGCCTCCTTTTTCCTTTGCCTCTCCCATCAGTCTGCTCAGTTCCAGGCCACACCCCAAAAGGGATTGCCCCAGTAGCAGGCCCATTCACAAACCTCCCTTCTCCAGGAGGCTGCCCAGGTCCTGCCCCTTAGTACTTTTCCGTTCTCTCTTTGTCCTTTGCCAGGGAATTCGCAGAAGGGATTCTGGGAAAGAAAAAATTGAAAAATTGTCATTGTCACAAGAAAGGAGAAAAGGTAAAATGTGACAAGTTCCTCAAGCATGCTCCTCTGATTTGGGGTAAGTGTAGAAGATGCATTTTCAACGCCCCCCCCAACCTTGGAAGTGCATGAAACATTTGACAAAACACACAACTAAACTCTAAACTTCCCATCCGTGGAAGATGACTTTAAAATAGGCTATTAGACAAAAGTAAGCTAAGAGCCAGTTTCGTGCTAAATATACCCATTCTTTTAGAATCTGCTATTTTTGAGTTAAATGTTGCAGAAATTACCGAATTTGCATTTAATTATTTTAATAGATCTTATTTACAGATGACTAGGCAAAAATGAAAAAAATAAATATGTCCCCCAAACTAATTCACTTTGACTGCTCTGGTTGTAACTGTGCCTAAAATAGAAAAACAGACTCAGAATATTTCTCAAAGTCAGAGGGAAAGACAACTTTAATTCCATTTTGTCTCCATGTCAACACCACCCAGGCTGCTTCCCCTATTAAGAGAAGTTCGTACTTTTGAAATTGGGGATGAAATATATTTTCTCTGGTGAAGGACTTTTCTGGACCTGTCTCTTAATGGGCTTGCACACTGTGTTTGGGGAGTCATGAGGAGTAACATTTTATGTAATCGCTAAGACCCTGTCTTTGTGGTCAAGCTCAGCCTGGATTGAATTCAACTTTACTAGCTGTGTGTCCTTGGGAGAGTCACTTAAGCTCTCTGAGTCCTGGTTTCTTCTTCTAAAATAGAGATATTAATTTAACTATGTAAGAGTGTCAGGAAATTTAATGGTAATATACATGTAAAGCAGCTAGTACCTGCCTGGCACAGAATAGGCGCTTAGTAAATACATTTCCCTTCCTTTTCCTCCTTTCCTTTTCTCTCTAGATGTGATCAGTTTTCCTCCTTCCCTTGATAGAGCCAACTTGCTGGGTTCAGTGATATGTCAAATACTTCCCGGGCCCCAGGGATAACTATGAGAGAGAAGAGCAGAATTCTCTGAGCAATCATTGTGACCACACTTGCAGGCACCTTGTATTTGGAACATGTTTCTTTTTCTTAGGAGACTAGTAGGCATCTACTTGAAAGGTTTTTTTGTTCCTACCATTGCTCTGGGGACAACCAGGCTAAGCCCACAACATACAACTTATCTCTGTGCTTTCAAGCTGAGCTAAGGATGCCAGGAAGTGGTCAGCTCTGCTGCATTGGTTGACTCCCTACCCTCTGTAGAGGGTTAATTTAATGGGAAAGGGGCAACAGGCGGAAGAGGCAAATGTATAGTTTCTCAGATGTTGAGTGTGGCTACCTCATTGGGCCAGGGATGGGAAACCAAAAAAGGAATGTGCTGGGGGACTGCCAGCTTCCTCCTCAGGACTGTTCTAACTCACACGGACTTTTGGCACAATATTTGCCATGTGTTAAGGAAAAAGATTGTGTTCCAGACAGTCTTTATTTTGCAGAGCCCTAGCCTTGGGCTTCCAAGTATGATAGAGTAGAACATTCTTTCAACAAACACTGAACAATTAGCTCCATACACGCAAGAGCTGGTGATGGTCTTTTCTTGCCACGGGATTCCCAGCATGCCACATACTATCTGGCGCATAGTGAATTCTCAATAAATTGTGAGTGAGTTTATACTGCCAGACAATAAACACCACTGCGGTGGTTCTCAGACATGAGCGAGCATCCGAATCCCATGGAAGGTTTGTGAAAACACAGATTGCTGAACATGGCTACGGTTCCCCAATCGTTAGGTCCTGGGAGGGCAGAGAATTGACATTTTGGGAGGCCCTGATCAGGTGGTCAGGAGTGAAAGAGTCAGGGACACTTGAGCTTGAGTCCTTATTTCAAGAGGTATTAGCTGGGTAACTCTGAGCAAGTCACTTAAGTGCTCTGAGCCTCAGGTTCCGTGTTTATATCATGTGAATAATATCAGCAGTGTCATAGGGTAGTTGAGAGCATTAAGTGAGAGGATGCACTGAAAGTGCTAAGCGTAGGCCCAGCTCATAGTAGACTTAAATGGAAGGTAGTTCAAGTATATGCTGAACATCTGTGCACAAGGCTCTGAGATATGCAGTGAGGAATGCAGAGACAAACAAGAGATGGTCCTGGCTTTCGAGAAGCTCATAATAGATCAGTGGGGAAGGCCTATGGCGAAAGCAATAATTATGTACTCTGGCCACCTGTGACAGATGCAGACTTCTATGGGAGCACAGAGGGAGCCACCCAAACTAGCTGGCGTTGGGGGGCTCAGAGGAGGATCCCTGGACAAGGCCGATGCCCAAGCTGAATTTTAAGACATGTAGAGAAGATGGAGAAGGTTGTTCCAGGCAGAGAAAATGTGTGGGTAGACTTGGAATCTCCCGTTTGGTATCCTTGTTGATAACTGAAGGCCATTCACGGTGCTTCCCGTAATTTTGGGGGGTCAAGGCAAGTCTTATCTTAGAAGTTTAATTCACTGAGCACTTATCAGGCCTAGACCCCATCTCACTTGCTCATTTCTGCCTTCTTTGACCCTTTGACCTTTCTTGGAGACCCCAAGCTGTTCCTTCTATCTAGAACTCTCTTACCCCAGACCTTCTCATGGAGGACTCTCTCCCTTCATGTCACCTGCACAGAGAGGCCATTCCTGACATCTGTTTTAAAGTAGCTCCTGTGTTCTCTTCCCTATATTCTTACCCTGCTTTATTTTTCTTCAAGGCCCATATCACTCCTGGAACTTATATATTTGTTTACTCATTTACTGTCTGTCTTCCCCACTAGATGGTCAGCTCCATTAAGACATAGACTGTGTCTTGTATCATAAATGCTTAGGACATAGGAAGCACTTGACAAGTATTTGTTGAATGAATGTATGAGTAATTGAGACAATGGATAAGTGAGTGAATCCATTTGTAGAGCCCTCCAGTAGTCCTTGGACACTATCTATTTCTGCTCTTTTGTGTTATATTGGAAGAAATGGAAGCCCAGGGAGGGGAAGGGGGTTGCCCAAAGCCACATAGTGAGTTGGTGTTAGGTGTGGCTTAGAACCCAGGACCTTGAGTCTGGAACAGAGCTCTTACCTCTTCTACCCCAAATGGAGAATAGGTACTTTAGGGGATGAGCCATGAGATGGTAGAGAGTCTTGCATTGTAGTGGCCTTGTCTGGTCATCCAGTCTTTCAGGGCTCTGACTTTGGTCTTTCCTATACAGAATACAGTTTAATAGCACTGGGTGACTGGGGGGTGGTGGTGGAAAGGAGTTTTTGAAGTGGGTACAGCAGAGTATCAAGGTAGACGGCACCTTACTTCACCCAGTTGCCCCTGGCCAGTGGTGGGAACCTTGTGATTCTCACGGTGAGAGCTTCTTTGCTTTGGCAGTGATAGTACCACTAGTTCTTGCCTGAGTACTTGTAGTACTCATGATAATTACAGTCATTAACTGAGTGCTTACTATATGTGAGCCACCGTGTTCAGCATTCTCCGTGCAGATTCTTCTCAACAACCTGCAGATTAGATACTGTCATTAGCCTTTTTCACAGAAGAAACTGAGACCCAGAGAGAGGAAATCCCCTGTGCCGTGTTTCAAACAAGGGTTGGTTGACTCCTGAGCATGTGCTCCTGATACTAATGCTGAAGAGTCACAGAAACCGAGGCTCAAATCCTGACTGTGACCCCTAGGAACTGTGTGATCTTGGGCAAATAACAACCACTCTGAACTTTGGTTTCTTCGACTATAGAAATGGAGTAAAATGACACTGCATCAGATTGTTGGAAGATTTAGACATAATGTATATAAAATGCCGAAGAAATCCCTGGTGCGTAAATGGCATCCATAAATGCCAGCTCTTATAATTAATGACTACTGTTCTTTTCTTTAACTAATTCAGGATTAGCTGTTCTGAGTTGCCCTTAGACCCATGAGAGTTCCAGAAAGCCAAGGAGTCTCTGTTTCCCTCTCATTTGCTGGACACATGCTTTCCGTCTTGCCTTCTGAGTTTCTGAGTCTTGTTCTTTGCCAATGTTGGGGGGAGGGGCTCTTTGCAGAGCAGAGGAGCTACTTGCAGCCTCTTAGTAAGAAAGGAAAGGGGCTCAGAGAAAGTGACAGGTGGAATTAAACCAAATGACTGGAGTTTGGCTTCTGGAGGATGCACAGGGCTGAACATCCAGAGTCTCTTCCAGGACCAGCTGTGGGTTCTGGTTCACTCAGGTGTGTGTGGAAGTTGCTGCTCAGGAACAGAGCACAGTGCTGAGAGGATGGAATTGCAGACAGAGGCTGGGTGGTTCTGGAGTCAGACAGATCCCGGGCTCTGATAGGCCTGGCTCTGTCCCTCCAGATTCTATGACCTTGGACAGCTCCCTTTGCCTCTCCCAACGCCGGTTTCTTCATCTGCGAGATTAGTGTTGTCCTGACAAGTAAAGGAAGGAGCAAGCAGTTCAAAGAAAGTGTTGTATCTACGTAAGGGAGTGACATTAAAGCTCTGAACCTGTTTCAGCAGTCTTTATTGAGTACTTACTGTCTGCTAGGCACCGTCCTAGATCTGGGCTTGGCAAACCGGCCCACGGGTCAAATGCTTCTTGTTTTTGTAAATAAAGTGTTATTGGAACACATCCACATTCATTCATTTATATATCATCTGTGGCTGGTTTGGTGCCACAGTGGCAGAGGTGAGTAGTTGTGACAGGGACCCCGTGGCCCGAAAAGCTTTAAAATACTTACCTTCTGACGCTTTACAGAAAAGTTGTAGGTGATGAGACAGAAAATAAAACACACACACACACACACACACACCTCTTAACTCATGTAATGGGACGTCCTAGGAGGGGAGACAGATAACAAACCAAATAAATAATTAAATTTTATAATATGTTAGAAATTGGAGAAAAATAAAACAGAGGTGAAAGACAGGGCATGCTGGGGAGGGGATGCAGCTGTGATTTTGAATAGGTTGGTTGGGACCAGCGTTACTGGGAAGGTGACATTTCAGCCCCGACTTGAAGGAGGGAAGGGAAGGAGCAGTGAGGTAGCTGGCTTGTACTTTACAAGTCCCACTCTGGCTCCAGGGTTGGAGGCTGAGGCAAAATCTAAGAGATTGGAGGGCCTGGGGTCTCCATGTGGACTTCCAAGCCTTCCATCCTTGACCTTTTCACGGGAAAAGGCACCTGAAGACAGTGTCGGGAACCCAGACACAGCCAGGGGCCAGGCTGGGTGTGATCCAACAGGAATCAGGGACTGTAGCAACGTGAGCAAATGGCCCATTAAGGGATGGCTGCTAATCAGTTCCTGCTGTTTGTCACTATATGGCAATGTGAGCTCAGTGTCCCCAGAGCGGATTCCTCAAGAGAACTCAGAAATGCAGATTTTAATATCGAGTCTTCCAGCCTTTATATGTTCGCTAGTAATTCAGCTTATCTTTTTGAATACCATGCAGAACAAAAGAGAGCTGCAGTGCCTTTCCAGCACAAATACAAATATTCCTATTTTTACTAAATCTCCATACGGCTATGGGATGTCAACTATTAAATTTGTTTGGATTTTTCTGAGTGGGCCAATTGGGACCTGGCATTAGCGAATTGTTGTTTCTAATAATGTACCCTGGTGAATTGTGAATTATGATATGAACCAGAATATGGATAGTACTGGGGGGGCGGTGCTGCGCATGCCACGTGGGTTAGCATAACCCAGGACTTGGGTCTCTGTGGCCCTTTCTGGCTTCTACAACCTTGAGGGTATAGCTAGCACTGCAAGGATGGATGCTTGCTCGGCTCATGCATACTTCAGGCCTGACCCTGTGCTTAGGACTGTCCAAGAGACAAAGGATGCAGGTTTGCGCTTGCCCCCCTATGTTTTCACTGCAGGAGAAAGGGTAGCACAAATGTCCTTAAAAAAGAGAGAGAAATAGTGACTAGTGCCAGATTGCAAACTGGAGTCCTCAGGTAGACCTAATCAACAATCCTGTTTTGTTTGGGTTGCACGTGTGTGTGTGTGTACATCTGTTTTAAGCTAGGTGCTGGCTTTTGAACATCAAAAGATTTCACAGTAAATTCCAGATTTGGGCTTTTCTTGAAACATCAAGAGATTCTGGCCACATATGCCCAAATTCCTATGTGGACAATTGAGTGGGATTTGAATCTCTTGAGATTGGGGCTGCAGATCTGAGTGAGACCCACTTGTGGCTGTGTCCTGTCTGCAAGGACTTCCATGGTCATTCCCAGGATGCAGTCCCTCATCCGTCTGCCATGAACAATGACCAGTTATGCACCCTCCCATTTATCGTGCATCCCCAAACTTCTAGCACAGTGCTCTAGGCTCAGCCTCCAGAAGAGCAGCCTTCAGAAGGAACTAGTAACAGGCTGAGTGTTGCTATGTTGGTAGATGTCTGACCTGCTCTGGGTGTCTTCCCCTCTGCCCAGTTTCTCTGTCTCACCTGGTGGTCCAGATGGTCATTTCTCAGAGTGTGGTCGTGGTGGCAATTGCTGTCCCTCTGAAATAGGCGCAAGAGAGAGGACAAGTTTTCCCTCCATCCCATCTGATGCCCCCGTGCAGCCTTCTTGGGGAAATTGATCATACGGCAATGTCAGGGTCGCAGTTGGCCCTTGGGAAACATTTCATCCATGACGCAGTAATTGATTTTACCCCCTTTGTCCTCCCTCCTGACTCTACCCTCCCCTCTCCCTGTTTCTCTACCGCTATGATGCTTCACTGATTCCCCTTGATGTTTGGGGAGAATTCACTCTCCATGACTTGTTTTGTCCCTCTTAATCCTCAATCAATATGTGGCATTGAATGCAGTCACTGTTCAGGGGGAAATCATAATTATTCTCCCCTGGGCCAAAAGTCCTCTTAACTTACAGGATAAATTGCTAAGTCAACTTTCAGATTTTTCATTCTTAAAGAGACAGGTCATGGGTTGGCAGAGGGAGGCAACGATTTCTCCCTCAATCAATCCCAATATGTTAGTTTATTCATGTAACAATACACTTTTTATTTTTAAAAGCTGCTTTTTAAAATTTTTTATTAACATATAATGTATTATTTGTTTCAGGGGTACAGGTCTGTGATTCAACAGTCTTACACAATTCACAGCGCTCACCATAGCACATACCCTCCCCAGTGCCCATCACCCAGCCACCCCATCCCTCCCACCCCCACCACTGCCTTCTTATTTCTCCTTTGGTGGAGGGTCTACAGTGTGGGGATCTCTCTGAGGACGTTAATCGCTGGACCTTTCCCAATTGCCTTCGAGGTGGTTTAGTCCTATTTGTAACATAAGGAAACCAAGACAAAGAGATTACATGACTAGTCTAGGTGGCAGAACTGGGATAGGAACACAGGTGTGGTAGACTCTGAAGCCCACAGTGGACAAGGAGGAAGAGCCCACTGGTACCTCCATTCTCCTGCCTTTCATCTCATCCTTGCCCATCTCCTGGGACAGCCTGAAAGCCCCCTTCTCAAAACTCCTCTTTTGGTAGGAGTGTGGTGATTTATCTTTCTCTTTCAACCATGATTGGTGGTATTTGGGGTATGCATAGAGGGACGTGATCATGTTTCTGGGGTGAATTCTTGCCCATTTCCAGGTCACAGAGTGTACTTAATGTTCCATGAGCAGGTGCATAGGAGAAGCAGGGGCTGATGGAAAGGAAGCCAGGGTTGTATCTGCAGAGCAAGAAGGGCCTCAGGTGAGAAGCAGCCCTGCTCTTGAACACTAGAACCCAGGCTGTGGGGAAGATGGAGTTACAGGGGCAGAGACTGCACCCATTTTGTGGCTCTTATCATTGTGTACACACATAGGATTTCTGCCCATGCAAAGTCTCCCTGTGTTATGTCTGAGGATTTTTGCAGCAGATTCATTGTGTTCTTGCTTTTGTCTGCCTGTATTCTTCTCACGGTGTGTGCCACCTTTTTTTTTTTTTTTTTCTGCTTTGGCCTCACTGTCAATGTTTGCTGCTTGAGAAGCTCTTGTGGGTGCCTCATGGCGCTAGTACCCATGCATTACCACATCATGGGCTCTATCTTGGGATGTTCACAAAGATGCCAACTCTGCAGTTTCCAGAGCAGTGAGAAGTCATCTCTCCCCCACTCTGGGATACACTCTACCATCTGAGCTGTGAAGCCATCCATCTTGGGCTTTGCACTAAAGTGGCTCATGAAAATGCAGACTTCGGTTTCTCTATTCATATCTTCTCTAGATTGTGCCAGGGGCCACATGCCTGGTTCTTGCTCCATCCCCATCTCTCTCACTCAGGACATCCAGGCATCTTGCTTTCTTCATCCTCCAACCAGTGCCCTCATGCCCTGGGGCCCAGCTCACCTCTCAGACCTGCTGGGATTTTAGTTTGGCTTCAAGGTAGGACATGGTAATATTTAATAGAATGGGCTTGAATGGGGATTTAAAATGGTGCCTTTGCTTTGGAAAAGAGGTTGGCGGTGCCTTAAAAAATTAAAAGTACACTTACTATACGACCCATCGTTTCCCTCCCAGGAAATCACTCGAGAGAAATGAAAACATATGTTCACACAAAGTACAGCCATGAATATTCAGAAAAGGATTATTCATAATGGCCCCCAAATGGAAACAAGCCAGATGTCCATCAATCAGTGAATAAATAGACAAGATGTGGTAGATCCATATAGTGGAATACAATTCAGCAATTAAAAAGGAGTGAAATACTGACAACTGCTAGCAGATTTGCTTTGGATCCTCAAAAACATGCTAGATGAAGAAAGCCAGATGGATAAGCCATGTTGCATGATTCCCATATGAAATGTCCAGAAAAGGCAACTCTATAGAGACCCAAAGTAGATTAGTGGTTGCCTAAGGGTGGAAATGGGAGCAAGAATTAACAGAAAATAGGCAGGAGGAAAATTTTGGGGTGCTGGAAATGTCTAGAACTGGAGGGTAGTGACGATGGATATTCTATAAATTTACCAAAAACATCACAGAATTGTATACATACAATGGGTGAATTTCATGATATGTAAATTATAGCTCAATAAAACTTCTTAAAAAACTATGTGGGCTCTGATTCAGACAGACCTTGATTTGAGGTCCCACTCTTTAGCTTACTGGTTATGCCATTGTGGATACTTAATTTAATTGAGCCTCTGTTTCCTTATCCATAAAATGGGCATAAACACTATTTCCTAGGGCTGTTGGGAGCATTAAAATTGGTCAAAGCCTGGGAAGTGCTTAGCATCAGGAAAATATAACAATAAAGTTGACATTTATAAAAATGAACATTTATACACTCTGCGCTCAGTACAAGTTAGTTTTTTTATTGTCTTTCCTCGATGCTGAGTTATTTTTATATTATTAACATTTTTGGAAGTGTACCTTAGGAGTGCACAACTAGTAAAGTAATTTGATGTCTGTTATCTTGGAAAGAGTTTTCAAAGCATCTG
Organism: Callorhinus ursinus; assembly: GCF_003265705.2. Lineage (NCBI taxonomy): Eukaryota > Metazoa > Chordata > Mammalia > Carnivora > Otariidae > Callorhinus > Callorhinus ursinus. The sequence goes on along the minus strand of NW_027397075.1, from coordinate 5,325,250 downwards.
TGGATTGAAGGTGTCTGAGGCTGGGGGAGGTACAGCGTTATCATCATGGCTTGTCCCATTCAGTCCCAAGTGGTCCTGTCTGAACAGCATTTCAGGCCACCAGCCTCCTTCCTCCCTGCTTACCACAATGGGTCTTCTGGGTTCCCCAGACTCCCAGGCTCCTGCTTCCTATTTTTGCAAAGCTTCTTGTAGACACGCTTAGGGGGAGGATGGGCAGGATGTCCCCACAGGGCTTCCCGCAGCCTCCCATATTAGACTGGTTGTGAGGAAACTCTGGAGGAGGGAGGTCTGGGCTCATGCCAGCAGGATGGCTGTGAGTCTGGGGAGAGAACACAGAGCACGGAAAGAGAGCTGGACTGTCTAAGCAGCAGTTTCATTCTGGGCATGGCAAGTGCTTATGCTGTCAGGAAGAATCAAGCTACTCTGCTGAGGAAAGCTGCTAGGGGCTAAGAAACTCCATCCTTACAGGTCCCCCAGCTCCTCTTGGGCTTCCTGAAAACTTGGCCCTGCCTGGTGGGAGATACAGAGCTTCAAGGTTGGGAAATGTTGAACTGGCTGACATTGAGAGCGCCATCTTGGATGATACTGGCATTCAAAGTCTTCATCATTTGGCTTTTACTGTGCATCTCGCCGGAGGCTTGACCCCTCTGAATGTCCCAGACTCCCTATTTCCATAGGTTCTGCCCTCCCTCTGCCTCCTTGTCTTTGTCTCTACAACTGCACTTCCCCTTCTTTTTTGTAGATGAGGACGTTGAGCCTGAGAGGTCAAGAAGCTTGTGCAGGGTCTCATAGCTACTAAGTGGCAGAGCTAAAATTAGAACCTGAGTTTTGATGATTTAAGAGCCCTTGGCTACTAAGCTGTTACCTCCCAAATTTGGGTGAGAATTATAGCACATGTTATCATATTATATCATAATTTCTTGCTGGCACATCTGTCTTCCCTCTGCATGGATTGCGTATTTTCCACCTCTGTATCTTCTGGTCCCAGCACAGAGCCTGATATACAGGAGCAATCTTGGCTTCTGCCACTTACTAGCTCTGTGGCTTTGGGTGACTCATTTAAGCTCTCTTAAGTAATACCTACCCAGGTCATTTGTGCAGATTTGGTGAGGTGATGTATGCATGGTGCCTTGTGCTAACTAGGTGTGGCAGTTTTGTTTGCCTTGGGGCACCACTCAGTTCAGATGGGGTTCACCTTAATCTCTAGCTCCAGGGACAGTGACAGACCCCTGGCTGCTGGCCTGGCCAGAGTGCCAGGCCACAGGGTACCCTGGCCACAGGAGTTGGTTCAGAGGTAGACGTGTGATCTGGATGGGCCAATCCATGACCTCTCTGGGTCCTTGTCTAGAGATTCCAGAAAGAGACACATTCCCATCCTTCTGCGATGGTGGGTGCTAAGGGCCACATAAACAGTGAGGTGTTGTTTTCACTGGGCGGGAAAGCACTTTCTGGAGAGCCCAGAGGAAACAGAACCAATAGGAGAGTGGAAGAGAGAGTTCTGGTCATATTGTTTGAGTTTTTGGATCCAGTCATGCCTGGACTTCTCTAGCTACACGAACCAATAAATTCTCTCTTTGGCTTGAGTTAGCTTACGTTAGTCTTTGTCACTTGCAAGTGAAATTGTGTTTCACATAGTAGGGCATTTGAAAGGGGTGAGTCCCATTTTTATTTCAATGTTCAGCGCATGAGGGAGTGAACAAAATAATATGTGCATATAAAATGATCAGAGTTGAACTTCAGATTTAGCAAAGATCACAAAATTAGGCAGGCAGGGTGAAGACAGGGGACAGCATCCTGAATTCATGGGGCAGAAGGTTCTTCAGCGGGGTCCAGGACATTGAGACTTAGCTATTTTCTTGTGTGAGAGCCACAGTGGGGGTGGCAAATGATGGCGGCCAGTGGGGACCGGGTGATGAAGAATCTTAAATGTCCTGATGTTGCATTGGAGGATTAAGTAGGGGATAGTGAAACCAAAGGCCAGTAGGTCATATGGAGCAGGAACGAACGAGGACAGTGCTGGTGGGTATGAGGCACAGCTAGTCCTTAATCTTGAATCAGCATCAAACAGGTTGGGGAGGGGGTGTGGGTAGGGGTCAAATCTGGCGGAGCACAAGCCCTACACATAGTAAGTGCTACAGATATAAGCTGGCTTGATTTGATCGATCGATCTCCCTCCCTCCTCCTCTCCCTCCCTCTTTCTTTCTTTCTTTCTTTCTTTCTTTCTTTCTTTCTTGCTTTCTTGCTTTCTTGCTTTCTTGCTTTCTTGCTTTCTTTTCTTTCTTTTTCTTTTTTCTTTCTTCTTTCTTTCTTTCTTTTTCTTTCCTTCCTTCCTTCCTTCCTTCCTTCCTTCCTTCCTTCCTTCTTTCTTTCGTTCTTTCGTTCTTTCATTCTTTCGTTCTTTCGTTCTTTCTTTCTTTCTTTCCTTTTCTTTCCTTTTCTTTTTTCTTTCTTTTCTTTCTTTCTTTCTTTCTTTCTTTCTTTCTTTCTTTCTTTCTTT